>NC_135232.1:418052549-418406716 GCF_051348905.1 Ranitomeya variabilis
AGATCTATCTACTATCTCTAGATCTATCTATTATCAATATATCTATCTATAGATCTATTATCTATCTATAGAACTATCTATTATCTATTTATCTATAGATCTATCTATCTATTTCTATTATCTATCTATCATCTATCTATTATTTATCATCTATTATCTATCTATAGATCTATCTATAGATCTATCTATCATCTATCTGTCTGTCTTGTGTGTGTAAACATTATTTTTCAATGGAGTATGTAAAATAAGATTTTGGACAAGAAATGACATCACAATTCTTTATTTTTTTTAGATCTTTATTTAGGTTACAAAAACACAGACAAATCTGCATGAAAAAAAATACATGAAAATCCGCACAAAAAACGCATCAAAAACGTGCAGATTTTTATGTGTTTTCTGCCAAGAGATGCAGATTCTGTGCAGACAATTCTGCAGACAAATCTGCAACATGTGCACATACCCTGAAAGCTTACTATATGTTATGGATCTTGTACCACCCTGAAAAGTTCTGTGCATGATGATGTGAAATAGCTATGTGGGTGATTCAGACACTAAAAAAAGGCTTCAGAAATTGGTGCCCTGATATTCTTCCTTGCATGTAATTTATGTATGAGATAGCCAAGATGATTGTCTATAAAATGATGGTATTCTCACTTTCAAAGCAGTATTGGATGGTGAGATATGGAGCCTGGAAGTCAAAAGTTCAAAACATTGTTACCATTTTGCTTGTCAGTGTAGGTAAAGACAAATTTGTCGTCTTAACTGATGAGTACCATGCAACCCTGGATGGTCCAGATGGATGGTCACCATATCCCAACAATCATGTTTTGGGAGGGAATCATGGGGAGAGCTGGTAGGCCACTGTAGGCCATGTGCACACGCTGCGGATTTCATTGCGGAATTTTCCGCAGCGTTTTTGATAAATCCGCAGTGCAAAACCACTGCGGTTTTTACTGCGGATTTATCGCGGTTTTTATTGCGGTTTCCACTGCGGTTTTTCACCTGCAGTTTCCGATTGGAGCAGGTGAAAAACCGCTGCGGATTCCGCACAAAGAATTGACATGCTGCGGAAAATAAACCGCTGCGTTTCCGCGCGTTTTTTTCAGCAGCATGTGCACTGCGGATTTCATTTCCCATAGCATTACATGGTACTGTAAATGCATCGGAAACGCTGCGGATCCGCAGCAAAATCCGCAGCGTGTGCACATACCCGTAGGGTCCCTGATGATGTAAAATGACCTCCGCAAAGTACATAGAGTTTCTGACTGACCACTTTCTTCTATGGTACAAAAAGAAGAACCATGCCATCCACAACAAAATTATCTTTATGCATGAGAATGCCCATCTCATGCTGTAAAAATACCTCTAAGGCTGGTTTCACACTTGCGATTCTAAACGCATGCGTTTTTTTAAAAAAAAACGCATGGTGAAAAAACGCATGTAAACGCTGCGTTTTTTTGACGCATGCGTTAAACGCATGCGTCCAAAAAACACAGCGTTTACACGCGTTTACATGCGTTTTTTCATGTGTTTGCGTTTTTTAAACGCATGCTGAGAAGTGTGTGACAGCTGCCAATCATCAAAATCAACTAGAACACCCACTATAAATAGAAATAGCTAGGGTTATGGATAGGGTTAGGGTGAGGATCCCTAGGGTTAGGGGTAGCTTTTTATTAGAATGTCCTGGTCACCAGGTCGCTGATAAGCCACCCCCCACCATCAAGGTGATAAAGGGATCCAAACCCTAACCCTAACCCTAACCCTGACAAGCCACCCCCCACCATCAAGGTGATAAAGGGAACCTAAAGGCCCCGTCTCACTTAGCGACGCTAAAGCAATCCCGACAACAATACGACCTGTCAGGGATCGTTGCTGCGTCGCTATGTGGTCGCTGGTGAGATGTCAAACAGTGAGATCTCCAACGATCGCAGCTGCGATCTCACTGTTTGACATCTCACCAGCGACCTGTAGCGACCTGTACAACGATGTCACATGGGAGCTATTATGACGATTCAGTGTCTGAGTCGTCAACGAGGTCGTTGGTAAGGTGTCAAACACAGCGATGTGTGCTACCCAGCGGGACCTCAACGATCAAAAAAAGGTCCAGGCCATTCCGACACGACCAGCGATCTCACAGCAGGGGCCTGGTCGCTGCTACGTGTCACACATAGCGAGATCGCTACTGAGGTCGCTGTTGCGTCACAAAACTTGTGACTCAGCAGCGATCTCGCTAGCGATCTCGCTTAGTGAGACGGGGGCTTTACCCTAACCCTGACAAGCCACCCCCCACCATCAAGGTGATAAAGGGATCCAAACCCTAACCCTAACCCTACCCCTAACCCTACCCCTAACCCTAGGGATCCATAGGAATTGGCTATTATGTTGACCTGGTGACCAGGACATTCTTCTAATAAAAAGCTTTGTTCAATGTGGACACCCCAAGATATACGGTATTGCTATAGAGTACTAAAAATATAAACTCGTAGAGTATTGACTGTCATATAGGGTTAGGGGTAGGGTTAGGGTTTGGATCCCTTTATCACCTTGATGGTGGGGGGTGGCTTGTCAGGGTTAGGGTTTTCTTGTTTTTTCTTGCGTTTTCTTGTGTTTTTCTATAAAAACGCATGCGTTTTTAACGCAAGTAAACGCATGTGCTTAAAAACGCATGCGTTTACATAGACAGCAATGCATTTTTTTGCCGCGAATAAACGCATGCGTTTTTATGTGTCAAAAAAACGCCTCTCAAAAATACTACAAGTTGCATTTCTGAAAATGAACGCATGCAGTAAAAAAACGCATGCGATTGAAAACGCGACCAAACGCGTACAAAAAAACGCATGCGTTTTCAATGTTAAATATAGGGAAAAAAACGCATGCGTTTTTTGTTCAAAAAACGCTGCAGACAAAAACGCAAGTGTGAAACCACCCTAAGTTTGATGCTATGGGCATAAAAGGAGAGAAACTCATGGTGTGACCACCATCCTCCCCTGACCTCGACCCTATTGAGAACCTTTGGAGTATCCTCATGCAAAATATTTATCAGGGTAGAAGGCAGTTCAAATCAAAAAAGCAACTCTGGAGGCTATTCTTACATCCTAAATCATATAAGGACCTAGTGTACTAAAATTATAACCTTCAATTAAACACCTTTAAATATGCTACATTATGGCATACAATGGCCTGAAAACACACAACACAAATCACAAACATAAAATATTAAGACCATGGAGAATTGTATGTGGGTAACTATTAGCCCTGTGCTGCTCCTGTGCTTAACTCCTGCCTACCAGCGGATGTTGGCACCTTAAGGGAAGCATTGTGGCGCCCCCGCTCTTTGGCAGCTGACCCTAAGGGGTCCTGACATCCCCTGTATCTACCAGTGTGTCCCCGTCTATAGTAATGCAACCAACTAGCACTAGCATTTTGTTAGGACACATAAATCTCATGTAAGGTATGAGTAACTGCACCAAATTTATACTAGATAAATAATTGGACTGATAAATGAAAAGTCAGCAAAGAAAATGCATTCCAAATATTGATCCCAATTTTGGGGGGATATACAGTCATTCAGCAAATATATAGAATAATCAGATTGGTACTCATCCATAATGGTATGCCACCAGATCATTGCCTCTGCCTCAACGCGTTTTGCCATGCTGACTCTTCAGGAGGCCCGATATCCCATGTTGCATCTGATGCTGATTGATGTGTATGTGTTCTCCGAAGATCGCATCCATTTGTATGGCCGCTTTCTCAATAAACACACTCCAAAAATTAAACAATTTCCTGTTTGATGAATCACCTGTTTCCAGTGCGTTCCAAGCTGGAACGCAAGAAAGTATTGGAAGGCGCTTCCAGGTCGCATGCATTTGTGACCAAATGTAGAACGGTCTGCACTTGACCGGAATTGACACGGTCTCAGTACCGTATGTCATGCAAGAACGTATCGGATGTCACTTCTGGGTCGCATGTATTCATGACGGTCTGTAGTACGGTCTGCGCTCTGTGCGCATGACCAGAAGTGACACGGTCTCAGTACCACACATCATTCAGCAACCTGGGTCAAATAAAGTGTGTTACCCTTGTGACATATGATGGTCACGTGCTGAAAAGCATATACGGGAAGTAGAGCCTCTTGTGGTTAAATTGAGATATTTAACTCTTGTAAGTGTATTTAGCATTACAGGGAAGCCAAATTGTGAATGCACAGGAGGGGGATAATTGTTTTTGACTATTTCTCGTAGATTTTGGAATACAGAGATTCCCTGTCCAATGAATGTGCAGGGTCAGACTGGCTCACCAGAGAACCAGATGATTCTCCGGTGGGCCCAGGCACTGAATCCTGCTGGCATACAGGGCTGGCAGCTGCCTAGGGCCCCCACTGCTCCAGGGGCCCCAAGCCAGTGGCATGACGCTAATAGCAGCACACCATGCAGCAACTATGGGGCCCATGAGTCAGGGGGGCCCACCCGGTGCCAGCAGAACAGCATCGGGAGACAGGAAGCAGAAGCCTGTCCCAGGTGCTAAAGAAAAATGAATATTTACTCTTCCCCATGCCCCCATGGGCATGGAGAGGAGTGAATATTCATTTCACTGTAATAGCTGGCAGTGTTAGCCGCAGGCTACAATACCGCATGTGCAGCTGGTGGGGGCCCGGTGGTGGAGGGAGGCCCCTGCAGGCGGCTAACACTGAGGGTAATCTGGCCAGTTTATCTGACATCAAAGCTCCGGGGGGCCCCTGGCCAGATTGCCCTCAAGTGTGGCAGGCAGGGAGCGATGCCTGCAGCTCCACTGCCTACAGGAGAAAATGGCAGCGGAGCTGCAGCGATCCGTCCTGCTTCCTGCCGGGCGCTTCCGGTCTGACACAGCAGCGCAGCTGGATGACATCATTTAGTGCGCGGCTGTGCTGGAGAGGAAGCTGCCGGCGACGAAGATGCTGCTGGTGAACGGACAGAGCTGTTAGTGGTGTTGTGTGTGTGTCTGCGAAAGAACATGCAGAGATGTGTATGTGCGAGTAGGTGGTGGAGAGGGAAATGTGGGTGATGGAAAGGATGATGTGGGTGGTGGGGGAGGAGGCAATGATGGTAGTGGTGGGAAGTGCAATGATGGGGGTGGTGGGGGGAGAAGGCAATGATGTAGGAGATGGAGAGGGCAATGATGGGAGTGGCAGGGGAGAAAGCAATGATGGCGGTGTGGGGGAGAAGGCAATGGTGGTGGTGGAAAGGACGATGGAGTGGTGGGGCAGGAGGCAATGATGGAGGTGGTGGAATTGGCAATGATGTGGTAGAGGGGGAGAAAACAATCAGAGATGGTGGAAAGGGCAATGATGGGGGGTGGTGGGGAAGAAGGCAATGATGGAGGAGATAGAAAGGGCAATGATGGGGGTGGTGGGGAAGGCAATGATGAAGGTGGTGGAAAGGATAATGATGGGGGTAGTGGGGGAGAAGGCAATGATGGAGGTGGTGGAAAGGGCAATGATGGGGGTGGTGATGAGGACAATGATGGGGTGGAGGGGGAGAACAATGATGGAGATGGTGGAGCGGGTTATGAGTGCTACATTATATTCTATGAAGAAGCTGCATTATATTCTATCAGGGTTCTGATTATACTATATGAGGGCTGTATTATATTCTATGAGGGGGCTACACCAACCCCTTCTACATAATTAAGACGTGTACTACCTTATATTATACCCCGATATTAGCGTGTTTTACCGCACAATCAGTGGTCTTGTATTTATTTCTATGTAGCTACACAGTGGGCCCAAAGAACAATTTTCTCCGGTGGGCTCAAGGTGCTCCAGTCCGACGCTGGTCCTATGATAAAATGCAACTTGGCCTATTAAGATGGTCTGACTAACGCGCCAGCTGTATTTCAGAATTTCATTAATCATGTTTTTTGGATTTCATTGGGCGCTTCAAGGTGGTGTATTTGGATGATATCCTTATATATTCTGCTGATAAAATGAAACATATGGGTCATCTCCGTGCTGTCCTCCAGAGGCTCAGGGAGAACTCTCTTTGCTAAACTGGAGAACTGTTCATTTTTTTGTGCAAGATTTGTCCTTTCTGCGGTTTATTTTGTCTGCGGGGGAGTTTCGCATGGACCCTGGAAAGGTACAGGCTATTCTTGATTGGGTGCAACCCAAAGATCTCAAGGGTCTTTAGCGATTTTTGGGTTTTGCCAATTACTATAGAAAATTCATTAAGGGGTTTTCACAGGTGGTTAAACCCCTCACTGATTTAACTCACAAGGAGGCTGATATAAAAAATTGGTCAGATCCAGCTTTAGGGCTCACTTCCACTTGCGAGGAAAACGGACGAGTGCAATCCGATAAAAAAAACGGATTGCACTCGGACCAATGTTATTCAATAGGTGTCTTTTCATTTGCAATTTTTTTCTCAGCTGAAATCGGACTGAGAAAAAAAAAATCGCAGCATGCTGCGTATTGCTGCGATTCTCGGACGAGACTCGCCAATGCAAGTCAATGGGTGCGAGAAAAAAAAAACGAATGGAATACAGACCATCCGTATTCCGTCCGTTTTTTACGGATACCTTACCATTCTGTGGCATAGAACACTGTAAATGGTCCTGTAAATGACTGTATAAAAATAGTTGCAGAGAAAAAAACCGGATTGCATACGGATGTAACACGGATGGTGCGATTAAAAAAAATCGCATTGCACTCGCATGACAATCGCATACGTTACATCCGTTTTTTCGGTCCAGATTACGGACCGTTTATTCTCTCGCAAGTGGAAATGAGCCCTCAGCGGCATTCTCTTCTTTAAAAGAATGTTTTATGACTGCTCCTCTACTGATTCAACCTGATCTGTCTAAGCCATTTATCGTGGCGGTGGATGCCTTGGAGGTGGGAATGGGGGCGGTATTGTCTCAAGGGCCCATCACGTTAACCAACTTAAAGGAAACCTGTCACCCCCCCAGGGCCTATTAAAGTAAAAGAGCCACCTTCAGCAGCACTAAGGCTGCATTCTGTGAAGGTGGCTCTTATGTTTATTATCCCTAGGAACGCTGAAATGAGTTTTATAAATTTTCCACCATACCTCTATTGAGTCAGGGAGGTATGTTTTCTACCCCGAGTCAATCGCCTCGCAGCCGTCCACCATCCCCCTCTGGCCTCCGGGCGCCTGCGCTCTGCAATCAGTTCTCAGGCATGAGCCGTACGTGCTGCCCGGGAACTTAAATCAGGTGATGTAAGGATATCGCGCCTGTAGCGGATGCCACAGATCCCACCCCGCAGTGTGTTATGATGTATTCACACTGTGGGGCAGGATCTGGGGCCTCTGCTACATGCAATCGCAATACCCTTACATCACCTAATGTAAGTTCCCGGGCAGCGGGTGGATGAAGAGTTGGAAAGGGGACATGCAGTCAAAAACAAGTATCTGCGCTATCCCATGTGAGGGTGAGTTTCTCTTTGGGAAAGCCCTAGATGACATCCTTAAAAAGGAAAAAGAAAGAAAGAAGGCTTTCCCTGACCACTCAATTCCTTTCTATGGGAGAATATTTAAAAGGCCATTCAGAAAAAGGAAGCTAGGAGAAAGAACGCCGCAATGGGCCACAAAAGAAGAAAAACAGAGGGGTACTATGTTTAGAGGACTTACCCGACGCAAAGACAAATACTAAAGTACCGGTCACTCCAGTAGGGGGTAGGCTAAAATTATTCTTCCCACAGTGGGCAAAAATAACAGCTAGTTCGTGGATCTTGAATATTATTAAGGAAGGAATTAAAATAGAATTCCTCCAAATTCCCCACGACTCCATCATAACATCCCTCAGCTCGCCAATACAACAAAAAGCCCTTGAAATAGAAATTCAAAGCCTACTAAACAAAAGAGTCTTTGTTAAAGTTCCAGAGGGGCAAGAAGGTACGGGCTTTTACTCTCCTCTATTTCTAATCCCTAAGCCCGATGGTTCATTTAGAATTTTTTTTAGTATTAATCTAAAAAAGCTTAATACATTTACTAGAAATCATAAATTTAAAATGGAATCCATCAGATTCCATTAAGCTCCTTTTCCCAAATTGCATAATGGGGGCATTGATCTAAAAGATGCATATTACCATCTCCCTATCCATGACAGATACCAAAGATACTTCAGGGTCACAGTGACATTCGAGAGCCAAATCAGTCACTTCCAGTACATGGCCATGCCCTTTGGCCTCTCTACAGCACCAAGGATCTTCACCAAAGTGATGTTAGAGGTGGTGGCTTATCTTCATCAAAAAGACACCTTAATTGTCCCTTACCTGGATGAATTTTTAGTCGTCGGGAATTCGGCTGTCCAGTGTGCTAAACGTTTAGCTTACACTGTCTCATCTTTAAAGATTCTAGGCTGGATCATCAACTTCAAGAAATCCAGACTTATCCCACATTCCCTCCAGATGTTTTTAGGGTTCCATGTAGATTCCACAAGCCAAAGGTGTCTACTCCCTCAGGTAAAGATATTGCTCACTAAAAATAAGGTGACAGCCGCAATAGACAAACCACAAATGTCTCTAAGGGAAGCAATGTCCTTGTTAGGATCCCTTTCTTCCTGTACCCCAGCTGTCCAGTGGGCACAATACCATACCCGGAAGCTGCAACATCAAATCCTTTGAAAGGAGAAACAACTTTTTGGCCACCTCAAAAACAAGATAACCTTATCTCAGGAAGTCCTAGCTTCTCTAGTATGGTGGTTAGATAGTAAACATTTGGCGGGTGGTGTCCCTTGGGTAATAACACCATCCCATACTTTAACTACTGATGCTAGTCCCCGCGGATGGGGAGCCCATATGGGAAATAGTTTCTGCCAAGGGATATGGAATAAAGAAGAAATCCAACATTCATCTAACCTAAAAGAACTAAATGCAGTAAATCATGCATTACATCATTTTCTTCCACAGCTTCGAGAAAAACACATCAGAATTTTGTCAGACAACACGACAGTGGCATATCTACACAAACAAGGGGGTACTCTATCAGACGCTCTAATGTCTTCCGCAGAAAAGATCTTGAACTTGGTTGGAAGACATCTTCTATCCCTTTCTGCCCTTCACATGAACAACCAACAGGCGGACTTCCTAAGTCGATACACTCTACGACAGGGAGAATGGTACCTAAATCATTACATCTTGCAAAAAATAGCATTAGTATGGGGTCATTCTCAGACAGACCTTTTTGCTATGAGAGAAAACAAACAAGTACGGAAATTTGCCTCCCTATCTTTGGCAGACCATCCGGACATTCTAAACGCTCTTCAAATACTTTGGCGATTCAATCTAGCATATGCCTTCCTTCCGATAATTCTACTGCCACAAGTCATTCGGACGAGGAGGCCAGGATGATTTTAACAGCACCATTTTTGCCCAAGAGACCATGGTTCTCGTGCCTACAATGTCAGTGTCAGACCCCTGGGTCCTTCCCTCAATTCCAGACCTACTCTCTCAGGGACCTTTCTTCCACCCTCAAGTTGACAGCCTCCACTTGACGGCCTAGAATTTGAAAGGCAGATACCAAGATCTAGAGGATTCTCAGAAGGGTTAATTGATACACTGCTGCACAGCAGGAAACAGTCCACTACAAAGATTTATGCTAAAATATGGAGGAAGTTTCTTCAGTTCCATACAACTTCCGATTCTACAGAAGTCCCGATAAGACCCATCTTAGAATTCCTACAAAAGGGAAGTTAGGTCTTTCTGTAAATACACTAAAAGTCCACGTGTCTGCACTAGGTGCCCTCTATGGCCATAATGTTTGAAACAATAAATGGGTGTCCCGATTCATCACAGCTTGTGAACGAATTAGCCCCGTTCACATACCTAGGGTTCCTCCTTGGGATTTAAGCCTAGTCCTAGGCGCTCTAACAGAACCTCCATTTCAGCCTACAGATACAGCATCTCTAAAACACCTGTCGCTAAAAACAGCCTTCTTAGTAGCACTAACATTGGCTAGGAGAGTCCGCGACATTCAGGCCCTGTCTATAGATCCACCCTTCCATCTGACATTTCAGGATAGGTTCATTTTAAAACCGGACATAGATCACAAGAAATAATTCTCTCGACTTTCTTTAGGGACACCTTCACTCCTGAGGAACAAACGTTTCATACCCTGGACGTCAGGAGAATAGTATTACAATACATTGAAAGAACTAGGAGTTGGAGGCAGTGTAGGGCTCTGTTCATATCACGAAGGGCACCTTATCCAGGTGGATTAGAGACGCTATCCGGCTGGCTTACTCCGTGAAAAATAAAGATCCTCCGGAGGGCATTAAAGCACATTCCACCAGAGCTATGGCATCTTCCTGGGCCGAAAGGGGAAACGTTCCAATTGAGGACATATGTAAGGCGGCAACATGGTCGGCTCCTTCTACCGTCTATAACCACTATAGGCTTGACAGCACGTCGACTTCTGACCTGGACTTTGGCAGGACTGTCCTCAGCACGGTGGTCCCCCCCAGGTGATGGTCTCTGGAAATCTCTCCAGTGGGTGCTGTCATGGCGAAGAGTAAAAAGCCGGATTACTTACCGGTAATGCCCTTTTAATGAGTCCACGACAGCACCCAGTCACTTCCCTCCCTAAAGATTAATATAGTACATACTAATTGGATTACTCCTTTTCTAGAGTAAATAAGTTTAAACATAAAATGATAAGCATTTTGCCTAATACTGGCGGTCCTCCTGGTACTCTGAAACCCAACTGACGGGGAGAGGCGGACCACCCCCTTTTATTCTTTCTGTAGGTTTCCTGTTCCTATGGGGCGGATCCCTCTCTGCAGTGGGTGCTGTCGTGGACTTATTAAAAGAGCATTACTGGTAAGTAATCTGGCTTTTTTACTACCTAAATGTTGCTAACTTTTGAATACGCCTCTATAGAGGGCAGACTCTAAGGCCGTTATTTGGCAGTTTATTGCCAAAGCAGAAATCAGGACCACACAATCATAATCTCAGTATGCCGATGGGGTTAAAGAGTGAGACCCCATACTCCGTTAACCATTTAGATGCCATAGTCACTATTGACAGTGACATCTAAGAGGTTAATGGTTGGTGAAAACACCATTCAAGGTTGATGCAGCAAGGCGTACAGCCGACAGCTGCTGCATTTTCATCAGTAAAAGACGTATTGGTGGTCACTATCCCCTCGAAGAAGCTGTAAACAACACGCGAAAAGCACTTTGGGGCTCTAGTCTTTTGTTCTGGTGACTGCTATTTGGCTCCATTTGGGTAAGAGTGCAATATTAGGGATATAACTCCATGATAATTATAGTGTACATTTTTTTGGACATGGTACCTGTATATCCATAGCGATAGTTATATCCATGTTATAGACCATGCCCATTATACATTTTTTCCCTATAATATTTTTTCTGCACTTCCCTCCAGTGGGACCTACAATTTTGACACATTATATAAACTTTTCATGCATCTGTCACTCAGGTAATGGTCTTTGGTTGTTTTCCTTTTTGTTTTATCATGTTTGTGTATTTTATATAATTGTTAATAAAGTGTATACCGTATATACTCGAGTATAAGCCGACCCGAGTATAAGCCGACCCCCCTAATTTTGCCACAAAAAACTGGGAAAACTTATTGACTCGAGTATAAGCCTAGGGTGGAAAATGCAGCAGGTACCGGTGAATTTCAAAATTAAAAATAGATACTCCATACCATTCATTATGGCCCCATAGATGTTCCACATAAAGCTGTGCCATATATAATGCTCTGCACAGTTCATTATGGCCCCATAGATGCTCCATAGAAAGCTGTGCCGTATATAATGCTCTGCACCGTTCATTATGGCCCCATAGATGCTCCACATAAAGCTGTGCCATATATATAATGCTCTGCACCGTTGCCCCATAGCTGTGCCATATATATAATGCTCTGCACCGTTGCCCCATAGATAGCTGTGCCATATATAATGCTCTGCACCGTTGCCCCATAGCTGCCATATAGTGCTCTGCACCATTGCCCCATATATAGCTGTGCCATATAGTGCTCTGCACCGTTGCCCCATAGATAGCTGTGCCATATAGTGCTCTGCACCGTTGCCCCATAGATAGCTGTGCCATATAGTGCTCTGCACCGTTGCCCCATAGATAGCTGTGCCATATAGTGCTCTGCACCGTTGCCCCATAGCTGTGCCATATAGTGCTCTGCACCGTTGCCCCATAGCTGTGCCATATAGTGCTCTGCACCGTTGCCCCATAGCTGTGCCATATATATAATGCTCTGCACCGTTGCCCCATAGCTGTGCCATATAGTGCTCTGCACCGTTGCCCCATAGATGCTCCACATAAATCTGTGCCATTGCTGCTGCTGCAATAAAAAAAAAAAAAAACACATACTCACCTCTCTTGCAGCTCCTCACGTCCCGTCCCGGCGTCTCTCCGCACTGACTGATCAGGCAGAGGGCGGCGCGCACACTATATGCGTCATCGCGCCCTCTGACCTGCACGGTCAGAGCGGAGAGACGCCGGGAAGATGGCGCGGCGCCCGGCGTGTGGAACGAGGACAGGTGAATATGACATACTTACCTGCTCCCGGCGTCCCGCTCCTTCCCCCGGACAGCTGGTCTTCGGTGCCGCAGCCTCTTCCTCTATCAGCGGTCACCGGCACCGCTTCATTAGAGAAATGAATAGGCGGCTCCGCCCCTATGGGAGGTGGAGCAGCCTATTCATTTCTCTAATGAGCGGTCCCACGTGACCGCTCAGGGGAAGAGGCTGCGGCACCCGGAGACCGTGGGACGGGCAGGGGGAGCGACAGGAACGCCGGAACTAGGTGAGTATATGACAGTCCTCACCCGCCGACCCCACCACCGATCATGACTCGAGTATAAGCCGAGAGGGGCACTTTCAGCCCAAAAATTTGGGCTGAAAATCTCGGCTTATACTCGAGTATATACGGTATTTCTTCTGCCAAAAACTCCTATCTGGCTTTTTGCTACATATAATTCTTTGGAGTGGCTCAATGTGGCTTAGATGGACGTTTGGCTAAAATGAACCTAGTGAATCTATTGCTATTCAGAGAAATTATAAAAGTAGCTAGCTCTATAGATACTGCATCGACACCACATAATAAAGTGGCAGACTCCTCTGCCACTTGCATTAATGCCTTAACCCCATAAAGAATGTAAAATCTGTATACTGATAGTTTTTGATGGTTTTTCTAAGTGAATTACCACGATAGTAAACTGAGCACAAGCCTAGTCTTTACAGGAGGAAAGTTAAAAGAAGAAAGGAATGGGATTGACAGTCTTTATGCAATTCCACATCTCAAAAGACCGTGTTATTTTTATAAGAATACATTAGGGAGCAAATGTGGACGGTTTATAGATAATAGTGTTCATCGGATAAACCGGAACATAATCATACAGCATTTCGCTTGTTACTTCCCTCCTAAAGCTTATGAAGACTCTTTATCTTTCCTAACCGGATGTATTCTGTGCAAATATACCTCCCACTGCACCTAAAATGAGTAGTAATCAACAAAGCCCATTGCAGTCAAATTTGCCAATAAAATCCGGGGGGTGTAAGAGTAGATGTCTTCTTAGAAATTGATCCGACTCCCATGAAATCCAATTTTACAGAGTGAGTACAGAGAGAATACAAAACAAACCAGTCCATAAATAATTTAAGATGCAGCACTGCAGCCTAAGTGTCCAGATGTTCAATTCCATTTTCTCTCTGCTGAATTGTCACAAGCAAACACATGAACCACTCTTTGACCTATTCTCTTACCCCACTTCCTTTCACCTTCTAGTTTAACACAATTTCAGATTATCACATGAGGAATTAGAACGGATGTGACTGAACGGTAAATAAAAGCTTTGTTCTAGCATTTGCGGAGGATTTATTTTAACACATACAAAGTAACACCATCAGACAAGTCATATGATTATGGGTCTGTGTAAATGAAGAATTCCATTTTTTGTGCTATTTTTTGCAAAAAGAAAAATTAAATTCTTGCAGGGAACACATCCGTCACATGACAGACAAAATAACATTTACTGTAAGAGTCCAGCTTGTTTCCATACTGACAGCCGTCATTTTATGGATTAGGAAAATCAAAATAGTCCAGTATGCTGTGCTATTTTTTTCTATTATAAATATTCTGTGACGAAGGAGATGTAAACATAACGAACTATCTGAAACATGAATAAAAACAAGAATGCCATTTTTGTTATGTTTTTTAAATAAAATTATTTGTTTTATTCTTCTTAAGCATCACGCATATTAAAAGGGTCAAATGTAAAAAGCACAATTTTTACAAAAAAGAAAAACATTCACATAATCCTCACATTGCAAGACCTTGAACAGTATAATATTGGGCAGCGCAAAGTAAAAATATTTAAAAAAATCAATTGTAAACATGAAAAATACATTTTCCTGAAACAATCAAAAATCTGGAAGCAGAAGTACAAAATTACAGATCTAATTAAACAAAACCTAACAGAAAGAAATGGGCGTTTTGTACAACAAATTAATATGCCTTGATTTTCAAATTGATGTTGAAAATTAAAAGAAACTGAACAGTTGTTATAGGCAACAAGCGATTACACTGGACAGATAAATTATTGCTGTGGAATAATACTGCAGAAATCTATCTTTAAAGTGGATATTAAGGATAAGACATTGTGATTTTGCAATGCCAAGAAAATCCCAGAAAACAACTGGAGAAGGAAGTTGTAACCTCATGGCTTCTTGTTTTACAAAAAAAAAAGAAAAAAAATACAAAAAAACCAATGGTATAAAAGAAAATTAATTGTATACAAAATGTTGGAAACCAGGAAATTAACAAAAAAAGGAAAAAAAAAAATTACCTCAATACAATATACAGTGTGTTACATGTGAAACAACACCCTCAGACTTAAAGAAGATCGAGTTCAGAAGAGATCCATTGAAAAATAACTACCGTATATACTCGAGTATAAAACCGACCTGAGTATAAGCCGAGGCCCCTAATTTTGCCACAAAAAAACTGAGAAAACTTATTGACTCGAGTATAAGCCTCGGGTGGGAAATGCAGCAGCTACTGGAAAATTTCAGAAATAAACCCAGATACCAATAAAAGTAAAATTAATTGAGACATCAGTAGGTTAAATGTTTTTGAACATCCATATTGAATCTGGAGCCCCATATAGTACTCCATACAGTTCATGATGGGCCCCATAAGATGCTCCATACAAAATATGCCCCATATAATGCTGCACAAAGGTTAATGTTGACCCCCATAAGATGCTCCATATTAAAATATGCCCCATATAATGCTGCAGAGAGGTTAATGATGGCCCCCATAAGATGCTCCATATTAAAATATGCCCCATATAATGCTGCACAAAGGTTGATGACCCCATAAGATGCTCCATATTAAAATATGCCGCATAAAATGCTCCATAAAAAGTTGGTGGCCCCATAAGATGCTCCATATTAAAATATGCCCCATATAATGCTCCATAAAGGTTGATGTCCCCTTAAGATGCTCCATAGAATAATATGCCCCATATGCTGCTGCTGTGATAAAAAAAAAAAAAATTACACACTCACCTTTCGTCACTGGGGGCCAGGTGCCGGTGTCCTGAGCAGGCGGGGACACCAATGCGCTATGGGGGCCAGGTGCCGGAGTCGCCGTTGCCTCAGGCCCCCGGGCCTTGCGATATTCACCTGTCCCCGTTGCGCGCCGCTGTGTCTTCCAGGTCTCTGAAGTGACTGTTCAGGCAGAGGGCACGCACTAAACACGTCATCGCGCCCTCTGACCTGAATGTCACAGCAAGAGGACCCGGAAGACACAGTGAGGTGGTGGAACAGGGACAGGTGAATATCGCATGGCTCACCCTCCCCCGTCATACTCACCCCCTCCTGGCGTGGTTTCTGCTTCTCAGATGGTCTCTGGTGCTTGCAGCTCTTCCTGTGTTCAGCTGTCACATGGTACCGCTCATTAAAGTAATGAATATGCGCTCCACGCCTATGGGAGTGGAGACACGTCCATACTCATTACTTTAATGAGCGGTACCATGTCACCGCTGAGCACAGGAAGAGCTGCTGTGCTGGGACAACAAAGTGATGCAGGGAGGACTTGCTGCGATCGCGCGAGGAGTGGGTGAGTATGATGGGCTGAAAATCTCGGCTTATCCTTGAGTATATATGGTATTTAATTATATAGAACAAGTTAAAAAGACATTAAAAAAGCAAAAATGTTTCACTGTGGATGCTAGTGTGGCCACATTGTTTATGGACAATTGCAAAAATGCATAAAAATATTTCAAAATATCACTCTTGTAGTTTAAGGCTTGATAGATAAATAAGGTGCATTTTGGTATATAATATAGGCACTCTATACAGAAAAGGGTAAAAAATAGAGGATTTTATATATTATATACAGTTAAGTCCATATGTATTTGGACATAGACAACATTTTTCTAATTTGGGTTATAGACATTACCACAATGAATTTTAAACAAAACAATTCAGATGCAGTTGAAGTTCAGACCTTCAGCTTTCATTTGAGGGTATCCACATTAAAATTGGATGAAGGGTTTAGGAGTTTCAGCTTAACATGTGCCACCCTGTTTTTAAAGGGACCAAAAGCAATTGGACAATTGACTCCAAGGCTATTTCATGGACATATATGGACTTAACTGTTATTATATATATATATATATCAAACTAAGAAGCAATGTTTGATACAGCAGGGATCTCATTTATATCTGAGCGAAATGCTATTAAGTTCAGTTCCCTACAGAATCAATGGTAAACACAACATATGTGATATAGTAAATATGAGAAGAATTGACGTATTCTCATTCCCCCATATGAAAGCCCTTGAGGTGGTGTAAAGTATATACCGTTAGGAATACCTGAGTAGAGTGCTGCAGTTGGTGGTCCACATTTGCGTCCCCTCATTGAAATGTTCCTTGTTTTACGGCATTCAAAACTGATTAATTTGCAAGACTCACGGAGTGAGGGGACGCACGTGTGGACCAGCAAGTACAGCACTCTACTCAGGTATTCCTAACGGTACATACTTTACACCACCTCTCAAGGACTCTCATATGGGGGAATGAGAGCACAGCAATACTTCTCATATTTACTATATTAGATATGTTGTGTTTATCATTGATTCTCTGGGGAACTGAACTTACCGTAATAGCATTTCGCTCAGATATAAATTATATCCCTGCAGAATTAAACATTGCTTCTTAGTTTGCATTATATATATATAAAAATCCTCTATTTTGTGACCCCTTTCTGTGTAGAGTGCCTATATTAAACACCAAAATGCACCTTATTTAGAGTTGACCGAATTTGTTCGGATTCTGTTCCGAATACAATCGGCAGCGTATATAGTTTTTGCAATATTGGTCGAACACAGCCGAACGTCATTAGATTCAATGCGAGTAGGAATTACCGAATATGTTCAGAACCGATCATCAAACATGTATTCGACACGAAAAGGGTACCAATATTTCACGAATATGGCAAATTCAGATTCGGTGACCAAATCAAAACAAGTTCGCTCAACTCTACATATTTTTCTATCAAGCCTTTAACTACAAGAGTGATATTCTGAAAATTTTTTATGCATTTTGGCAATTGTCCTTAAACAACGTAGCTACACTAGCGTCCTTTGTGAAACGTTGGTCTTGCTCTATTTAATTAGTTATTTTTCAATGGATCTCTTCTGAACTCGGTCTTCATTACGTCTGAGAGCGTTGTTTCAATTGTTATTGAAGTGCCATTTGTAATACTCACATATGGAAGCTTATGAGTAAATAGTGTGCTACATGTCCAGATTAATTACCGTATTTGTCGAGTGAATAACAAGAGGGATACAAAACATCATAATTACCTATACACTGCAACAAAGCTATATTTATATATAAAAAAATACTTAAAGATAAACTGAAAAGGCACATATATTATAGACCAGGACAACAATTTTTCTGTATTAATTTCCTTTAAATGAGAAATAGGATTTACAATCTATATACAAAAATAGCCTGTGTCCCCTCTTCACTAGCACCACGAGAATGATGAAACTGTCCTTGCCTAGTTTGTTCTTTTATGTCTGGCCTACCATTCCTTAAGAACGGCTGTGTCACCAGGTCAAGGGGACCCCCATCGTGAAGGTAGCGATAGGTCCTGGAGATGAGGATCCGCATCAGACATCTACAGAATATATGCCAGAAATGTCTATAGGAGAGATTACCCCACCGTATTTTTTAAAGCTAGCCTTAATGATGACCTGTTTACCAAATTGATATCTCCCCTGAATCAGGATCCAGTCACTTCTTTGACAACTCATTCTCTCTTTCTTTCAATAATTTTAATAAGTAAGCAAATATAGTTTACATTAGAAACATGACAGAAAATAGGATATAAACTAGGATCTTTGTTATTCAATCATATATACAATGGAACATTTTGCTCCATAATTTAGGCAAACAATGCGATAATATACGATTTATGGCATAACAACTTGATCATCAAGTGTGACCAACAAGGCAGATTAGAGGCAGTTGGGAGAATATAAATCCCTAGATTAGATAGTAAAAGCTCTCATGTAGAATGAGTAGATAAAGGATATTTTAAATCCTTGATCCGCTCCTTTAATGAAACAATATGGTGCTTTAAATAATGCAGTATGTGCTGCATTGAAGTTTTCCTTGTTTTAAGGCATTCAAAACTGATTAACTTACACGACTTATTAACCTACCATACAATCATGACACCAGTGAGGCTAAAAATATAAAATAGATAGGTAACCCTGTATAATATATGTATTTCATATACGTTAAACTCTACACACAAAGCATAGCCAAACACATGAGATTTACAAAAAGCTGTATATTTTCAGGAGATATTTTCATTTTATAGCAGCTCTAGGTCAGGTAGGACACAATTAGAGGAGAGCTTCCAACTACCGGTAATTTGTATTTTAAACGACTTGTAATTGTACCCAGTTACTGCAAAAATTAAAGTAACCTCAAAATTTAGTGAGCAGTAATCTATTGAGACTAACACTAAATGTCAGTGTGTAGGGGAAAGAAGCTTGCTGAGAAATTTATTTTAGCAACAATATCCACATCTAAGGCTACTTTCACACTAGCGTCGCAATGCGTCGTTGTGGATAAAAAACGCATCCTGCAAAGTTGTCTGCAGGATGCGTTTTTTCTCCATAGACTTTTATTAGCGACGCAGTGCCACACGTCGCAACCGTCGTGCGACAGTTGCGCCGTGTTTTGGCGCACCGCCGCCACAAAAAAGTTACATGTAACTTTTTTGTGCGTCGAGACCGCCATTTTCGAAACTCCGCCCCCTTCTCCCTGGACCTTGCAATGGGGCAGCGGAAGCGTCGTAAGACTGCTTCCGCTGCCCACGTTGGGCATTTTTTGCACAGTGTGCGTCGGTACGTCGGGCCGACGCAGCGCGACGGCCCCGTACCGACGCTAGTGTGAAAGCAGCCTAATTCAGTTGCTAAGAATTACCTTTATTAGCGGTTGGTTTGCTATTAAATTACTGGTAGATACTGGGTAGAACGATCTTGATAAAAATAATCATTTTGTAATGTCTGCATTGCTTCTGGTTACTGACACAATAAAAGGAATACATTAAAGAGGTTCTTCAAGAATGTAATGAAATGGCCCCCATCATGTAATTGAAATGATAGGCTATCCTAGTCATGTCTTAAGATGGACTGCTGTCTGAAGAAACACAGCTCCCTAAACCTGTGTATCAAATGACAGAACACTAGTTAGTATGGCAAGTAGACAAAACTCAACTCAGCGAGAAGGGCTGTAGCACCAGAAGTAAAAAAAAATCTTCTTGGCTGGCTGAGCACAAAGGATTTTTATTCTCCAGCCTAAGTTTTCTGTGCTCAGTCAGCAGAGATTAATTTCTTCTCACACTACAAAACCTCTGCTACAGCTCCGCTATGTTTGCTTATGAACAAATACTCCGTCAGTTGATGCAAGGTAAGATTTTAATACTAGAGGTTAGGACCATCCCAAATTTGGGTACACCTTGATGCCGGTGGGATGGCCTTATGTTTGTTTTTTAACCAAGAACGGTGTTTACCAAGTACCCAAAGTTGTTTATAAGCACTATTACTTTTACTTATTTACTTGCAGCAGGGTATCTGTTTATTCTGTTTCTGTCTTGGTTTTTTCAGTTGCAACGCTGGACTCGGAAGCTATGTTTCTTCCAACTGTCCTAACACGCGACTAGGAGGGTCTGACATTTGAATTATTTGATGACGGCAATTTGTTACATTCCAGGAGAATTCCTTAAAGTTGGTTTTCTCAAAGCTCAAGACCGCCAACAGAGAGCAAGTCTGTAAAAGCAGCTATCCTTCTGGTGGAAGCAGCCTGTCTAATACATTAACCCCTTCACCCCCGGAGCTTTTTCCGTTTTTCCGTTTTCGTTTTTCGCTCCCCTCCTTCCCAGAGCCATAACTTTTTTATTTTTCCGTCAATTTCGCCATGTGAGGGCTTATTTTTTGCGGGACGAGTTGTACTTTTGAACGACATCATTGGTTTTACCATGTCGTGTACTAGAAAACGGGAAAAAAATTCCAAGTGCAGTGAAATTGCAAAAAAAGTGCAATCCCACACTTGTTTTTTGCTTGCCTATTTTGCTAGGTTCACTAAATGCTAAAACTGACCTGCCATTATGATTCTCCAGGTCACTACGAGTTCATAGACACCTAACATGACTAGGTTATTTTTCACCTAAGTGGTGAAAAAAAATTCCAAACTTTGCAAAAAAAAACCAAAACAAAAATGCGCCATTTTCCGATACTCGTAGCGTCTCCATTTTTCGTGATCTGGGGTCAGGTGAGGGCTTATTTTTTGCGTGCCGAGCTGGCGTTTTTAATGATAGCATTTTGGTGTAGATACGTTCTTTTGATCGCCCGTTATTGCATTTTAATGCAATGTCGTGGCGACCAAAAAAAACGTAAATCTGGCGTTTCGAATTTTTTTCTCATTACGCCATTTAGCGATCAGGTTAATGCTTTTTTTTAATTGATAGATCGGGCGATTCTGAACGCGGCGATACCAAATATGTGTAGGTTGGGGTTTTTTTTTATTGATTTATTTTGATTGGGGCGAAAGGGGGGTGATTTAAACTTTTATATTTTTTTTATTTTTTTCACATTTTTAAAAACTTTTTTTTTTTACTTTTGCCATGCTTCTATAGCCTCCATGGGAGGCTAGAAGCAGGCACAGCCCGATCGGCTCTGCTACATAACAGCGATCATCAGATCGCTGTTATGTAGGAGAATTGCAGGTGTGCTGTGAGCGCCGACCACAGGGGGGCGCTCACAGCCACCGGCAATCAGTAACCATAGAGGTCTCAAGGACCTCTATGGTTACAATGGAGGAGCATCGCCGACCCCCGATCATGTGACGGGGGTCGGCGATGCGCTCATATCCGGCCGCACGGCCGGATGCGGTAGTTAAATGCCGCTGTCTGCGCTTGACAGCGGCATTTAACTAGTTAATAGCGGCGGGTGATCGCGATTTCACCCGCCGCTATTGCGCGCACATGTCAGCTGTAAAAAACAGCTGACATGTCGCGACTTTGATGTGCGCTCACCGCCGGAGCGCACATCAAAGCGGGGGTCCCGACATGTGACGTACTATTCCGTCACATGTCGGGAAGGGGTTAAATGGTTGTCTGTTCATTTCAATGGCTGGAATATAATGCCACATAATAGCTAGACCTGAATTTCCCCAGAGACAGCTGATAACCAGGGCAAAAGAAGTCACACATGCCGATTCTCTTACAACCAGCTTTTAGCTTTTAACAGGAGAAGCCACCAATAGTAAAGTTGCCATTTTTCCCCACAATAAAGGTCTCCCCGCAGAGACTCAAAATGACATCAGTGCAATGTCACATTTTACGCTGTACAAGCCTAAATTTATACACCTCTTATACATGTAGACCGATTGTAATGCCACTCACTGCATGCACTCTGTATATGTACACATTAGATATGGTTATTGGATAATTAATGGTCATTTTAGACATACAAAAATATGTAACGCTCAGCATAAATGCATATGCACAATATGCACTAAAATGTTGCGATAGACCTGTGAAATGGTCTTATTCATAGCCTGTATTACATAACATTTTACAACTTCCTTAGGCATACATACATTTTGCCATGTGCTATCAATAAGGTAACATTGCATATACAGATCGTGTTCTGATGTAAACTATGGAGCCAAGACAAACGTAAAAGTCTTGTCTCTGCTATTACTATAGCAAAGCTGTCTGACACCACCTTCCTATTTGGCTTTTATATAGAGATGTTGCCTTTCGATTGCATTTGCAAACAATCTTAATCTAAATATTTTACAAGCTATGTAGAAGCAGTCAAGCTATCTAAGATTCAAACCAAAATATTTTAGAAGCAGATTACCATGACAAGATTAATCAGTACACCAATCATCAGAAGTTATAATCATTGTGGTATGCTCTTAAATTATGTATTCAGCTAAATGATGTCCTCCACCGTATTTGTACTGTCTTAAATGGGTGTGGTTTCTTACCTACCAACAAGTCTAAAATGACTTGCCAATGTTTGAATGAGTCTATGGGGCGAAGCTTGTAGACCATTAAAGGGAATAACAGCGATCACAGAAAAAAAAAAAATAAAGTCCGATTTGCAATTCATTTCTCTCTCCTCTCTATGCTCTAGCATATCAGAGAAGAGAGAAATGGGGCCCCCCGTGGACCCCCAATACCTCAGCCATCCCAGAGTCCCTCCTGCTTTGTCCCCCGGCCTTCCGCATCATCTTCCTGGAAGAAAATGGCCGGAGCATGCGCAGTGCACCCGCCAAGATCTGAAGGCAGTAACCGGCAACAGTAGGAAATTACGATTTATTCCTTTTGATCACTGTGAAAGACCCTATCACAGTGATCAAAATAAAAACAAAAAAAAATAGTAAATCAAACCCCTCCTTAGTTAGAAAAAAAATAAAAATACATTTTTTTTTCCATTCTTTGCAGCTAGGGTTGGGGTTAGGTTTTTTCAAAAGTAAAAAAAAAAAAATATATATGACGACGATATGACAGCTAGTGTTGAGCAAAAGTGCTCGCTACTCGAGTCTACATCAGTTGCTAGGGTACGCCCGGAGAATCGTGGATTCCCGAATTTTTTGTTTCGGGGAAGGGATTCGAGCAAGTCACTCGAGCACCCATGATACTCGGTGCATACCCAAGCGCCTGATGCAAACTGGAGTAGAGAGCACTTTCGCTCAACACCAATGACATATTCAGTATGATGACCTAATGTTAGCAAATTCTGTGTTGTACCTGTGGGTTCAAAATGCTCACCAATACCCCTGGATAAAAACCTTGAGGGGTGTGGTTTCCAAAATTGGGTCACTTGCCAGGGGTTTCCACTGTTTAGACACATCAGTGGGTCTTCATTGTGCTCCCATTGATCCCAGCCAAAAAGTTAAACTGTGCTCCCTTCCTTCTGAGCCCTGTCATGCACCCAAACAGTGGATTTCCCCCCACATATAGGATATCTGTGTACTCTTCTGAAAATAAAAAAGTTTGGGTTTAAAGTAAATTTTCTGTGAAGAAAGTTAAATGTTAATTTTTTCCTTCCATATTGCTGTAGTTCTCGTGAAGCACCCGAAGGGTTAATAAACTTCTTGAATGTGGTTTAGAGTACTTTGAGGTGTGCAGCTTTTAGAATGGTGTCACTTTTGGTTATTTTGTCATATTGACCCCTCAAAGTCACTTCAAATGTGATGTGGTCCCTAACAAAAAAAAAAAAAAAACGGATTTGTAAATTTTGTTGGAAAAATGAGAAATCGCTAGTCTACTTTTAACCCTTATAAAGTCCTAACCAAAAGTAAAATGTTTCCAAAATTGTACTGTGGGAAATGTTATGTACTATTTTGTGTGACATATTTCTCTGATTTAAGGACACAAAAAATAGAAGTTTGAAAATTGCTAAATTTTCTAAACGTTTGCAAAATTTCAGTTTTTTTCATAAACGCAAATCATATTGAAGAAATTTTACCACTAAGGCTACTTTCACACATCCGTTTTTTGCCGTCAGGCACAATCCGGCGAATTTAAAAAAAAAAAAGGGATCTGGCGTATGACGCCACCGGATCCGGTTTTTTCCCATAAACTTTTATTAGCGCCGGATGGCCTTCCGTTTTTCGCCGGATCCAGCAAAAATTGTGGATCCGTTTTTTTGTGTCTGGTGAAAAACCGGACAGTGTCTGATCCGGCGATGTCCAGCTTTTCCTATAATGGATTCCGTTTTTTTTTTTCAACTGCACATGCCCAGAAATGGTATTTTTCCATTTTGGTTCACTCTCTCAAAAAAAACCCAAAACAGATCCGTTGCATCAGTTTTTCACAATTTGCAACGGATCCGTTTTTTTTTTTAAATTTGCCGGATCCTGCCTGGCGGCAAAAATCTGATGCATGAAAGTAGCCTAACATGAAGTACAATATGTCACAAATAAGCAGTCTCAGAATCAGTGGGATCCATTGAGTTATAACCTCAAAGTGACAGTGGTCAGAATTGTAAAAATTGGCCTGGTCATTAAGGTCAATATTGTCTCAGTCGCTAAGGGGTAAAGATGGGAATAACCCTTTAACTTTAAAATCCATTTTCTTAACCAAGGAGAAAGTTTTACACCTTGGATCAGTGTCTTTGTAGGGGAAGTGAGAGTAGGAATAAACAGTCTACTACAGTCATCTCTCCCTATCAACAACCTTCCAGGGAACCGACCCATGATTTTTTGTGCTCCCTGTTATGTATTTAAAAGCTGTGCAATTAATTGCTCATTGAAAGTGAATATATTTGCAGATGTATATGTCTCCATTCAAGAACTGTATGTGCTTAAGGTTTCCAAGAAAGGACCTCAAATGATGCAATAGACATAAATTAGGTAAATGAAGGTGGGGAGAGATGTTACAAAATAATTACAGACACTTCACTGAAGCATGACACCCAACAGACACCTAAATGGGTTGTCTCAAGCTAGTATCATTCAAAGCTCAATAGGTGTCGAAAAACAGGTATTTGCAATGAAAATACGAATAATGGTGTGTGGTTTAGTAAATATATTACATTTTCATTTGTAAGTGTCCCCTGCCATTTCTCCTGTGCATTTCCATCTTCAGTAGTGGACAGTCATGCTCAGTCGTTTCCTGGCTCTGTTCCTGCCCATTCAGCGTACTGTCAGCAGAGAGGCTGATTCTATGAGAGGACTACCATGTGGAAGGTAGATGTAACAAGGAGAGAACACGGAAGAGGGAGATAGACAGACACATTGAAAAATAGATATGAGGTAGATAGGCAGGAGCTGAGGTGTTAACAGAAACTGTCTGCGATGCATTCCCTTTCTTTACTAAAAAAAAAAAAAAAACTGTTTCTCATTAACCAATAGGCCATTCAGTGCCTGAAAAGATTTCTGAACATTAGGATCCTGGAGATTTTTTTGGTGCTTTCAGTTTTAATGGTATAGGAAAGAGGTCTTCATGCTGTCCTGAGCATGCACAAATTCTGTGTGACACCTTTAACATTTATAGGACGTTTGCTGATTACTGGGCTAGACATTTTGCCAAACATGACACTTTATGCAATTTTTACAAAATATTACTCCAAATTGTCAAGTGCTAAGTTGCACTTCTGTAAGGTGCCAGATGATACTTTCCAAAAATAGTTGACTATAAGCAATCAAATTTTTCCCATTATTTTTATTTGTTCAAGTTATATTTGTGCATTTCAAAAGTGTAAAAATTGTCCCCACGCCCGTAAGATGAAGGCTCCGATTCAGCAAAGTGATTGTGCCAGACTTCGGATGTAAATAGCTTCGACTTTTGCCATTTTCTCAGCAGTTTCCCCCAGCTCCGCCAAAACCCCACAACTCAACTAATTCATGATGAGCTGCGTCACTCCTTACTCCAGTCCCTGACTAGAGTAAGATTTGTAGCCAGGTGCACACCACTTGTTAGGCGCTCCTAATATATTAAGAGGCATGTGCCTCATATTAAATTAGGGAGATCTGATTCCAGCATGGCTCCTCATCAAGAATGGCATGAAATAAATGGCCAGTTTTCATACATCAGTAAACAAAAAACCTTTATGTCACATCTATAGGACATGTCATAGGCATCAGTTCTAATTAGTGGGAACCTGATCTGAAAAACCCACACATCACCTCATTACAGCTTTCATACACTGCCACTTATGCAATGATTGCTTGCACTTGCCCATTATGGTACTTTGGTATCCTAGTTGTCAGACCCTGAAAGATCAGACTTCCTTGATATGATTGACTGGCTTTAAAAGTCATTCATAACATTTTTTTTTCTGCTGTATGAGAGATTGTATTATATAAGAAAGTACTAGATGCTTTAATAAGAATTGATAGAATTAGAACCACTTTCATTTTAAGACCTGTATTTGCAAAGACAACACAAGTATATAAGAAAAAACATACACCGTGAATATTCATTATGACATTTTCAATAGAGGGCAGTAAACTCAAAGGCTAACTAAATTACTAGATGAAACAGCCACCACAGAGTACCATATAATCAGTCGAAGAAAAAGTAGTAGCAACATTTACATTAGAATAGTTTTGTATAGTGGAGTGTTATAAAATCTGACTGTTCAAGCTAAAAGGAAATTGACTTACAGTCAGAGCTATTTTCTTATACTTTATATGTAGAATCAGTCCAGAAAAATAAAAGATATTAAAAACAATAATGGTTCAAAATACATTATACAAAAATAAATACTATTTCGTTTGTTAAGAATAATAATTAAAAAAAATGATTAGAACATCAGTGCACTGATAAAAGCAAAGAAAATAATAAAAAAAAAGTAGCTGAAAACTTTCGGCTGACAGAAATCTTAATCCATGGTTTTAGTTCTTAGCCTGAGGGAGCTCAATGTGTCCTGAGGGTAAAAGGACATCTTGAAAGGATACTATGTTCAGCACATAAATACATATCTTGTACTGTTCCCACAACTGCATTGAGATCACTATTAAAACAAAGCCTGGGGCACTTTGTGATGTATAAGATTGGTGGGTGGATTATAATTGACTTGAAGACTGTCATAGCACTGTTATGATAAAACCTGTAACTTGCTTCCAGCATGGCGGACCCATCTGTGCCCACCATCCATCTGTTTAGACATGATTGGCAAAGTAGTAGGAGACTCGCAGTGGTCGCCTCCGCCTGAAAGGAATGAACCACAGGATCTTCCAGCGAGTGCCAAAAACTTCTGAGAAGGTCTGCTGCCATGGTTTTCGAGCTCTCGATCTACAGAAGACAGCATTATTAGTGAAAGACGGCATTCCCATGGTGCATTTCAGTCAGTGTAGACAATACAGGGTTGGCTGGGGATCTATTAGAGGGCTTAGATGAATTATGTTCCCTAGCATCACAAATGTAGCTTTCCTTTCTTTGTGACATGCAGCTGCGTTTTACCACCACCTAGCAGGGGCTGAAACTTTATTGTCAATCAACGGAGGGCAACTTCTGAAGTTGTAGACAATCCAGGGATGACAAGAATTCATGTCAGCTGAACAGTGGCAAGTCCTTTCATACCTCTTTGAACCTTGAAAATACTACTATGTCTTATCGAAAACACCCCTCATAAGAACAAAAACAGAATTGAAAAAGATGAAAATGTTGCTTCCCCTCCCATGTAAGGATGCCAAAGTAATGGAAACAATAGATGTCAGTCATTTGAAAAATCAAACATCATTTTCTCTCACTATCATGATCAGGTAGAACAAATTACATACACGTGTGCTGTGAAATTAGGATATCTGCTTGGGAAACTGAACACTTTTCTTCCAATATGTGTTTGGATATTATATTTTTTTAAACATTAAAATAGATAAAATGTAAAGTGTATAAAATGCAAAATCTATTATCTACACATGAATAGGTACATTTGTAGATAAATGTTACATACATTTCATCACAACAGGTGGACATCTTCTCTATAGTAGTCATATCCTAGAAAAAATAAAAAATAAAAGAAGAGGGAAACAAATTAAGATCGTGCTTGTTCACTAGACAGAATAGCTTGTTTCAGCAAATCTCATGCACACACTGTTCACAGTATTTTCCTTGGGGAACAACAGATCTTTACATTAGGATAGGTTCACATCTGAATTTGAGACCACAGCGTATCGTCCGCAACCGCATGATAACGCAGCGTTTTTATCCGCATCAGCTTACGCATGACGGCAAAAAAACCCGCAGCGTTTTACATGCATTTGTGCTTTTTATGCGCATGTGTTTTATATTCGCAGGAGGACGTGTCTCAATGGGCATGTCTAAATCAGTTCCTGGACATGCACAGTCCGAAGTACGCAAGCGCATCGAACGCATGCGTACGCAAAGACATGCGTACACATGCGCTCCCATAGACAGTAATGCGTTCTTTTACACGCACTCATCTGCATGCCTGCGCATATTTGACAAAAGTTTGCCAACTCAAAAATTTAAACATGGTGCGTTAGCCGCGCCCCGCCGCACACAGCGAAAAAACGCATGCGTAAGCAAGTGCGGGTGAACGCTTGCACCTCCATCTACAATGTTAAAGATAGGAAATCAAGACGCATGTGGATGTATGCGTCAGAAACGCTGCGGACTCAACCGCAAATGTGAAACCAGCCTTAGTGTAATGTCACATTCTATAGCTAATTTATTCCAGATTTTCTTCATTAACTTCAATTGGGATGCCAAAACACAAGATATAAAAATACAAAGTAGATCCACAGCAAAATCAACAAACCTAGAAAGAAAATAAAGCACTTTCCTACATGGATCCTTCTTGATTAGGACAGTTTTCATTTTGGAACTCTAACCTCCCTCCCTCCTCCTTTCAATAGTCATAAATTTGATTTTTCCCCCCCATCAACATAACTATATGAGGACTTGTAGTTATTAAAAAAATTGCCTTTACTTAACCCCCTTTTGTGACCAAGCCAATATTTTCAATTCTGACCATGTCACTTTATGTGGTAATAACTCTGGAAAGCTTCAACGGATCCCACTGCTTCTGAGATTGTTTTTCGTGACACATTGCACTTCATGATAGTAGTAAAATTTTTTCAATATGACTTGCGTTTATGAAAAAAAAAAAATGAAAATTTGGCAATTTTCAAACTTAATTTTTGTGCCCTTAAATCAGAGAATCGTGTCACAGAAAATAGTTCATAAATAACATTTCCCACATGTCTACTTTACATCAGTACAATTTTGGAAACAATTTTTTTTTTGTTAGGACATTATAAGGGTTAAAAGTTGACTAGAGATTTCTAATTTTTCCAACAAAATTGACAAAACCATTTTTTTTAGGGACCACCTCATATTTGAAGTAACTTTGAGGTGTTAATATGACAGAAAATACCCAAAAGTGACACCATTCTAAAAACTGCATTCCTCAAGGTGCTCAAAACTACATTCAAGAAGTTTATTAACTCTTCAGGTGCTTCACGAGAACTAAAGCAATGTGGAAGGAAAAAATTAACATTTAACGTTTTTCACAAAAAATTTACTTTTGACCCAAATTTTTTATTTTCACAAGTGTAACAAGAGAAAATATACCACAAAATGTGTTGAGCAATTTCTCTTGAGTACACAGATACCCCGTACGTGGAGGAAAGCCACTGTTTGGGCGCATAGCAGGGCTCAGAGGGGAGGGAGCATCGTTTGACTTTTTGAACGCAAAATTTGCTTGGCAGGCACCATGTCGCGTTCGGAGACTCCCTGATGTGCCTAAACAGTGAAACCCCCCCCACCCCCCAATTTTAACTCCAACCCCAACACAGCCCTAACCCCACAACCCTAACCCCAATCCCACAACCCTAACGCTAATTTTCATGTTTTATTATTTTTACCTAAGGGGATGACAAGGGGGGGGGGGTGTTTATTTACTATTTTTCTTTCTTTTGAGCACTGTGATAGGGTCTACAACCGTGCTCAAAATGAACCAATAGGAAAAATCTGTTGTTGCCGGGCACCGGCCGGCAGATATCGGCAGGCACACTGCGCATGAGCCCGCCATTTACTTCCATGGAGATGATGTGGTGGACCGCTGGACAGAACAGGAGGGTCCGGGGATGGCAGAAGTACCCAGTTTCTCTCTCCTCTGGTATGCTAGATCATATCAGAGGAGAGAGAAATGAATTGAAATTCAGACTTTTTTGCAATCGTCTTTATTCGATGAATAACGGCAATCACAAGACTGGGTATGGTAAAAACCGACCTGAATCATGTTCTGACTCCCTTCGCTGTACACTTATTTCTCAGCGCTGTTAAAAAGCGCTGAGGAATAAGGCCCTTAACTGCTGCTGTTAAAAGGCATATTGGTGGTCATTAAGGGGTTGTGTGTTTGTGTGTGTGTTTGTGTGTGTGTGTGTGTGTGTGTGTTTATATATATATCTGCACACATACATGTAATAGAGTATATACACACACACTCCATAGACTAAAATAAGAGCCTCGGTTACATGGGAAACTAACCCCTGCAGTGCCCCACACCAAGAGCAGCAAAGCTGCTGGGTCCTAGCAAACCTAGATCATCTCTGTGCTGGACATACACAAGGCAATCAGGTAATTGCCAGGTCCTACAGGTGCATAAGCAATGTAAGAGGTAATTTTTAGGGTTGATCGAATAGCTGCGGATAAGTGCTTATCCAAATAGGTATTTCGCTTACCGAATAGCTGCCTCGGTAACCTAGAGCGCTCCTGATAATCAGCAGTTCGGACCCGCAGCTGCATGCGTCGTGGCTGTGTGACAGTCACAACAAACAGGCTCTCCATGCATGTGTTATGATTGTCACACAGCCGCGACACATTCAGCTGCAGCATCTCACAGCTCCAACTATCCAGGTTACAGAGGCAGCTATTCGGGAAGCGCTATACCTATTCGGATCAGCACACATCCGAAGCTATTTGATCAACCCTAGTAATTTTCTTCACACGTTAAATACTTTATACAGGGGAATGCTGATAAGGCTATTGAACAGATTAACAATGCTGCAGATGAAAAGGAAGAAAATCAAGTACCAGGTTTACTTCCAAGGGGTTTTCCAGACAGATTATTAAAGCACTGTTGGCTACGTGCACACGTTCAGGATTTTTCGGCCGTTATATTCGCTGAAAAACGCTAAAAAAAGTATACATAAGCATCCCATCATTTTTAATGCATTCCGCAATTTTTGTGCACATGCTGCGTTTTTTTCCACGAAAAAAACACATTGCGGTAAAAAACGCAGCATGTTCATTCATTTTGCGGATTTTTTGTGCTTTTTCCGCTATTTATTGCATTGGGAAGCTCCGGAAAAAAAACACGCAAAAAACGCATGCGGATTTCCTGCAGAAAAAGTCCGGTTTTGTTCAGAGCTGTTCCATGTGGTGATGCGACCTCCAGCTCCTTATGTCCTGCTACAGTCAACTTAAGGCAGAGATTTCCTGTTTGTGCTTTAATTAAAAGGCCCAGCCAGCAGCTCTACAGTGTGCTCTGAATTGCGATTTCATGGTGGAAATGGCCTGTGATCCTCCACCAGTTTCACAGGAAGGGAGAGCATATTGCAGGCTACACACAAAGAAAGTAATCTTATAAGCTTGTGACTTTAGCCAGAGAGGTTGGTGCTTGTTGTTCCAGACTGCTAGATTACATCATAATAAATTAATACATTATTTGACTCATTGCTTCCCTGCAATACATGGAGGCAGTGTGGTGTCAGTGCCAGCATTTGTAATATTGCTGACTGCAGGAGAGTGTCAGGATAGCACATACTAGGTGGAGTGGACGGAATGCTAGGAAGGAGAAACTGGGTGCAGCAATTTATCCATCTTGAGGGCTTCTTCACACGTCCGTTTTTCATGTCCAAATGCGGTCCATTTTTTAAGGGCTGCAAATATGGACACCCATTCTATTCAAAGGTGGTGCGCACGTCAGGTTTTTCACATGGACTGTGTAACGTGTGAGAAACACGCAGACAAGTCAGTTTGTTTTTTTTTGCACAGCACTGACAAAATGCATGCTGCATAGTGATGACATCCATTTGTTATCAGTGTGACACGTATCGGTGCATGGGAAGAAGCAGTACAGTTCGCACTGTTCCCAGGCGCCGGCGGCTGAAGGCAGCTCACATCATTATCTCCTGCTCTCATGGAGATCAGCACGACAATGAGACAATGATGGTAATTGTATTCAGCAGTAGCTGTGTACCTTCTGTGTAAAATAAAGAATTAAATTTAATACCGTATATACTCGAGTATAAGCCGGCCCCCCTAACTTTGCCACAAAAAACTGGGAAAACTTAATGACTCGAGATAAGCCTAGGGTGGAAAATGCAGCAGCTACCGGTAAATTTCAAAAATAAAAATAGGTACCAATAAAAGTAAAATTAATTGAGATATCAGTAGGTTAAGTGTTTTTGAATATCCATATTGAATCAGGAGCCCCATATAATGCTCCATACAGTTCATGATGGGCCCCATAAGATGCTCCATACAGCTCATGATGGGCCCCATAAGATGCTCCATATTAAAATATTCAACATATAATGCTGCACAAAGGTTAGTAGTGGCCCCATAAGATGCTCCATAGACACATTTTCCCCATACAGTACTGCATAAAGGTTAATAAGGGTCCCATAAGATGCTCCATAGAGACATTTGCTCCATATAATGCTGCACAAATGTTGATTATGGCCCTATAAGATGCTCCAGAGATATTTGCCCTCATATAATGCTGCACAAATGTTGATTATGGCCCCATAAGATGATCCAGAGATATTTGCCCCATATAGTGCTGCACAAACGTCGAATATGGCCCCATAAGATGCTCCATAGAGATATTTGCCCCATATAGTGCTGCACAAACGTTGAATATGGCCCCATAAGATGCTCCATAGAGATATTTGCCCCATATGCTGTTGCTGCAATTTAAAAAAAAAAAAAATGACATACTCACCTCTCGTCACTCAGGCCCCCGGCACTTGCAATACTCACCGGTCCTCGTTCCGATGCCACGGTGTCTTCTGCGTCCTCTGCACTAACGTTCAGGCAGAGGGCACGCACTAACCACGTTATCGCGCCCTCTGACCTGAGTGTCACTGCAGAGGATGCGGAAGATGGAGCGGCGCCCGGAATGAGGAAAGGTGAATATCGCGCAGTGCTCCCCCTCCCCATTATACTCACCTGCTCCTGGTGCGGTCCCTGCATCTCCGGTCGCTGACAGCTTCTTCCTGTATTGGGCGGTCACAATTACCGCTTATTACTGTAATGAATATGCGGCTCCACCCCTATGGACAATGACTCGAGTATAAGCCGAGAGGGGCACTTTCAGCCTAAAAAAATGGGTGGAAAATCTCGGCTTATACTTGAGTATATACGGTAAAACTGCATGGGCTGCCGAACAATTTTCACAACCAGAAAAGGAAAACCCACAGCTGGGGACTGATGTTAATAATTTGGAAAAAGGGACAATACCCTATAAAGTTCCCAGGCTATTAAAGGGAACCGGTCACCCCCAAAATCGAAGTTGAGCTAAGCCCACCAGCATCAGGGTCTTATCTACAGCATTCTGGAATGCTGTAGATAAGCCCTCGATGTATCCTGAAAGATGAGAAAAAGAGGTTAGATTATACTCACCCAGGGGCGTTCCCGCTGCGGTCCGGTCCGATAGACGTCGTGGTCCTATCCGGGGCCTCCCATCTTCTTACGATGACGTCCTCTTCTTGCCTTCACGCTGCGGCTCCGGCGTACTTTGTCTGCCCTGTTGAGGGCAGAGCAAAGTACTGCAGTGCGCAGGCACTGGGAAAGGTCAGCGAGGCCCGGCGCCTGCGCATTGCAGTACTTTGCTCTGTCCTCAACATGTCAGACAAAGTACACCTGCGCCGGAGCGTGAATACAAGAAGAGGACGTCATCGTAAGAAGATGGAAGGCCCTGGACCGGACTGCGACACCCATCGTACCGGGACCGCCCCTGGGTGAGTATAATCTAACCTCTTTTTCTCATCTTTCAGGATACATCGGGGGCTTATCTACAGCATTCCAGAATGCTGTAGATAAGCCCCTGATGCTGGTGGGCTTAGCTCACCTTCGATTTTGGGGGTGACAGATTCCCTTGAAATGACGCATCCATAAGATGTGCCAAATCTTTCACTTAGCCTCGCTCTTTCCACTTGCCCTGGTGTGGTGGCAAGTAGGGTAATATTTGTGGGGTTGTCAGCTTTGTATTGTCAGGGGACATCAAGCACAGGGGTTAGTAATGGAGAGGTGTCTATAAGTCACCCCCATTATTAACCCCATAGTAAGCTTGGAAATAACACACAGCAAGAAAAAAAATCCTTTATTTCAAATAAAAAGCAACACCTTGTTTTACACATTTATTAAAAAAAAGTTATACTCACCTTACGCCTAATCCATTGAAGCCCTTGACCCTGTATAATAAAAAAAAAAAAAAAAAAAAAGAACCATAATGCTCACCTTAGGCCTAATCCATTGAAGCCCCTGTAAAAACAAACAAAAATAAACAACCATATCGCTCACCTGTCCAAAGTGAAGATAAGCCATACTGTCACATGCCGTAATCCATCTCTGAGATATCTGGTTTACAACATGAACAGTGGAATGATGCTACCGTCCAGGTTGAAAACCATGAGACAATGAGGTGTGGCGAGCGCAGCTTCAGTGACGAGTGGTGACATCCAAGAGGTTACGGCAGGTCACTGAAGGTGCGTTTCCAGGCAAACGTCACTGTGACCCGGGACAATGAACTGCGGTGACCTCAATGAGATCACCACTAGCACCATGAGAATTTTCTCACAGTGATCTCATTGAGGTCACCACAGTTAATTGGGCCGCTCACAGTAAACTTCACTCACAGAAGCTCATTGTGTCCTGCTTTTCAGCGTGGACTGTCGCATCATGGCATCGTTCATGTTGAATATCAGAGAGATGGATTACGGCGTGGGACAGTATGGATTATCTTCACATCGAACAGTGAGAAATATGATTATTTTTGTTTTTTTACAGGGGACATGGGCTTCAGAGGATTATCTTCACGTCTGAAAGGTGAAGGATATGGTGGTTTATTATTTATTTTAAGTTTTTTTTTACGGGGACAAGGGCTTCAATGGATTAGGCATAAGGGGAGTATAACTTTTTTAATTTTTAAATGTGTAAAACTAGGTGTTTTGTTTAATTTAAAATAAAGGATTAAATGTTTGCTGTGTGTTTATTTCAATACTATGGGGATAGTAATGTGGGCGTGTTATAGACGCATCTCTATTACCAACCGCTGGGCTTGATATCACCTGACAATACAAAGGTAACCCCAACCCTATTACCCCACTTGCCACCGTCGCAGGGCAAGTGGGAAGAGAGAGGCTAAGGGCCAGATTTGGAGCATCTTATTGATGCGCCATTTCTGGGGAGGCTGAGGGCTGATGTTAGTAGCCTTGGAAGGGGTGGCAATATCTGGCTTCCTCCCAGGCTATTAATATCATCCCACTGTCTGTTTAGCCTTTGCTGGTTTGAATTTATAGGGGGACTCTACGTTTTTTTGTTTTGTTTTTTAGGTCCCCGTAAATTTACCAGGAAAGGCTAAGAAAACAGCTGTGAGCTGATAATCACCTGGGAACCTTTTGGGATATTGCCCCTTTTCTCAGATTATTAACATCAGCTCCCAGCCGTGGGCTTTCCCTCTGCTGGTTACGAAAATTGCGCGGGAGCCCACGCAATGTTTTTAATTTAATTCTTTATTTTACACAGGATCCATAGCTGCACCTGAATACAATTCCCATCACTGTGGCCTGGTTGCACTGATCTCAGGGAGACCAAGCGACGATAAAGAGAGCTGCCTTCAGCAGGCGACGGCTGGGAAAAGCAGTACAGTTCATGATAAGTAAGTGTCATACGGACACACAGACTGCACATGGATGTCACACTGATGTGAAGACAGCTAACGGACACACGGATGTCAAATACATACATACGGATGGCACACAGACATGGATCTCACCAGCACAGTTTTTTTTTGTGAAGGAGGTCTAAGACAGTATAGGAGTCTGTAGACTGGGTTTTGCTGGTGGAGTGGGCGAGCACAGAGTGTGTGAGCTGTCAGACAGATACAACTCGTCTCTTGGGAAATGTGGTCTAGAGGTATAGAGGGAGAATTAGCAGGATATGCAAGATGTAAAAATTTTAAAAAATGGGGTTTGGGAATCAATTCAATCAAAAACCAAATTGTTTTTTTTTTTTTTAATTGGTGTGCCCGAAAATCTCTCTGAAGTTCCAACCTTAAATTAAACAATTTATGATGAGGTAAGGGATGTTTAAAACACATACTATTTTAGAGAATGAAGCTTTACATTTTATAGATTTAACGACCAAAACAAAAACACAGCCTAATTCCTGAACCTGATTTTTTGCAGGAAAAAAATATACTGTATAGACAAACAGATATAGGTTTTTCCTCTTGAAGTTTGTTAATGGTTAATAAAATAATGCTATCTGTATAACAATAAACTTGGCACTCAGAAATTTATAAACTTTTAAACAGATTTATTGCTACTACTGAATTACAGGTTGGAACCGTACTTGGGCACCTGAATCACTCACCAGGAGTGCCATATATTCCTTCTCTACATGCCTGTATAACAAATCAGGATAAGCCTTGAAAATTAGGCCCTACATTAGTCTGGGTGAAGGATGTAGCCCAGCTGAAACATCTGGTCACATTAAGATGAAAAAGAGACATTTTTAAACCTTAGGAAATAGGATTTCCAAATCCATCCTATATAAGTATCTGGGTAAAGTCTAATTACTTTATCTGGGTCGTGGATAATCTGCTTAGGCAAACTGCATACACCAGCTTTTGAGGAGAAGGGGAAGGATCATCACTCAAATCATGATCGAATTACCCAGACTCTACACTTTTTTTTTTACCACAAATAATCTTGCCTTTAACAAGCAAGTACTGCATTTTTCGGATTATAAAATGCACTCCACCCCCCCACCCCTCTCCAAATTTTGGGGGAAAATGGTGGTGTGTCTTATCCGAATGTAGCTTACCGGGGAATGGGGGGGGGGCAGCTGCGGAGTCCAATGGTTGCTGCTGCAGGAAGGAGTGGGGTGATGGTGCTGGCCGGAGATTGTGCTCGAGCGGGCTCCGGACTTTCAGAAAATAACACTCGCATTCATCTTTTTCACTGCACTGGACTTCGGGAAAATGGCTGTTGGAGATGGTGCATGCGCAGATTAAGGTGTTGGCTCCCGAGATCTCATCGTGTGCATGCACCGCCTCTGCAGTGAAAAGGATGGGAAGTGATGGGAACTCCCGACATTTTCTGAAAGCTCGGAGCCCGCCAAAACCTTGGACAACCAAATACCCCCTCCTCCCAGCCCAGGGCCCGCAGCATCTCGCCACTCCAGCCACCAGCTTCCTGCAGCTGCGACCCTGCCTCTTGGGGCCCCTGCTCCACCTTGTAGGATAGCGTAAAAGTTGACTATAAGATGCACCAGAATTTTTTTGTTAAAAAAATGTTTTCTTACTTTCCTTCCCAAAATTTGCGGTGCATCTTATGGTCTGCAAAATACGGTAAATTAGGAGCACAATTGCAGACAGATGTGGAAACTGGCAGTATTTGAAAAGGAAAAAAAATAGCAAATGTATCAAACTATATGTGTTTTGCATTATTTTTTTCCTGCTTCCAGAAATAAATTTAAAAAAACAGTCATAACACCCAATAGAATGATAGACAAAATATTTTTCTTTTTTTTTTAATTGTACTTTTGTTTATTAACGTTTGCCATCTTGTACATATACACCAATTTTAGGATATCTTGTGTCACTCATCTCAGGATGTCCCAAGTCAAAAGGAAAGGTAGTGAAAGATGTTACTGTATAGTCTTAGTCTTACACTATAAATAAGTAACGTGAAAGCAGGGATGTGATAAAATAGAGTAGAAAACACACAGGTCCTTACCGTTAGTATGCCAACAACCTGGGTGTAGAACAAACTACACATTCCTCCAAACATGACAATGCCCATAAACGTTGATATTCGAAGAAGTGCCAGTTCATGTCTAAATACAAATAAATCCTGCAAGGACCAAATAAGATGAAATTAAAGCAAATGCATAATAATGCTGTGGGAGCATTACGCCTGTTGAAATGTTGGTTTCTTATCTCACTTAGTTTCATGATTCAGTCCTGGTTTTACCTGGGAGTACACTTCAATGAAACCCAAGTAGTCAATGAGCAGCAAAAATAGATGTTGGAAACTTCAATTGTTCCCCATTAGGAGAAAGGCTACAAGTGGCGTGGCAACTGTCATTTTAGTCTTCTTTAGAAAATAATAGAAACAAAGTTTATTACAATTCACATGTGACTTTGTATGACTGAGAACTACAGACAAGCTATAGAGATTAAATCTCATGAGTGCAGCTTCGTTGTATAGAACAGATAAAGATTTAGAGCCACAGCCAAACATGAGGGGTGCTATAACAGGATGGTGGATGGAGGTCACGTATTCCAGGATGGTGGATGGGGGCCACGTATACCAGGATGGTGGATGGGGGCCACGCATACCAGGATGGTGGATGGGGGCCACGTATACCAGGATGGTGGATGGGGCCACATATATCATAATGGTCGATGGGCGCCACATATAGAATAATGGTGGATGGGGGCCACATATAGCAGGATGGTGGATGGGGGCCACATAAAGCAGGATGGTGGATGGGGGCCACATATAGCAGGATGGGGATGGTGGCCACATATAGCAGGATGGAACAGTCAGCAAAGACTGACTGTTCAAACCAAAAATAATAAAAGGCAGCTATGTACCTGCTTGGTTTCCATCTGTCTCCACATTTGTCTGGCTCTATGAAGCCAAAACATTCAAAGTAGAAGGAAGGAGGTAGAGACTGAGGGAAAACAAGCAGGTGTAAATAGTGCAGCAGAGTCCAATTGCATTTCCAGATTGTAATCTGCGCCGCCACAGCACCTTCAAGTGCCAACTCTTAACTGCATGTAAGTGTGTGACGTCTCTCCGTTATCCACGTAGTGCTGTAGGCTTGCGCCCTCGCAATGGAATCAGAGCACTGAGCAAGCGCGTCTCACTGTGACCTATTGAACAGCCAGTGATTCTATTGTACAGGCATGAGACTTCAGCACTACGTGGATGACAGAGACGTCATCCACGTACATGCAGTTAAAAGAGGTGACGTTTGAAGGGACCGAGGTGACATTGATCACAATTTATAAACACCCATCGGACAGGATGGCGCAATTTACATGCAGTACAGGGCAAGTAGAAAACACTTTCTGAGGTATGCAGGGGCATATCTAAGAACATAAAAGGGGTTGCAGAAACACCATTTTTATGATCTTAAAAAGTGATGGGAATAGTTTATAAGCCAAAAAACTGGTGACAGGTTCCCTTTAACTAATTTATCACACCGTGCGGCGGTACTTAGTTTGAACAGTTACTCTATGCTGATGCAATCCCATTAACCCTGTCACTACCTTTGATGTACATGTACGTCAAATGCAGTGTCCCTGCCTATGCTGTGGGCTTGCACGCCAAGCCCAAATCTTTGTCAGCACTTGATGGCTTACGTAATCAGCCATCAAGTGCCTGTAATAGCCGATAATAGGTGGAGTGGTGCTCCACCCACAACTTAACCAGTTAAATCCCATTGTGAATGACTGACAGCAGGATTTAACATGCGCCAACATGGATACCTGTCATGTGACCGCAGGGCGACAATGGGTTGTTATGACAACCCCCGTACCTGTCATTACGATCCTTATAGGAGATCGCAATTTCTGGTATACATAGCAGTGCTGATGCCTTGCTGCGTATAGCACGAGCGAGTGGACGATCGCAGCTTCAAGTCTCCTGAGGAAACTATTGAACACCGTAAAAAAAAGTTAAAAAAAAAAATGAAAAAAGTCAAATCACCCCTTTTGCCACATTAAAAAAACAAACAAACAAAACACATTTGGTATCGCTGTGTTCAGAAGTTTCAGATCACAATATAAAATAAAATTAATCTAATCGGTAAATAGCGTAATGAGAAAAAGAAATAAAAAAATTGGGATTGCCAGAATTATTTTTTTGGGCCATCAAGACATCGCAATAAAATGCAATAAGGAGAAATCAAAATATTGTATCTACCCAAAAATGGTATCAATAAAACCATAAGCTCAGGGCACAAAAGATACGCCCCAGATAACGAAAAATAAAAAAATAAAAACTTTATGAATCTTGGAAAATGGCGACAAAAATGAAAAATAGTTGCACAAATTTTTTTAAAAAAATGTCACCACCTAAATTTAAAAAACAAAAAACACACTATACATGGTTAGTATCTGCATACTCTTAGTGAATTGCGGACTCCTATTGCCAAGTTAGTTTTAACATATAGTAAACATGGCAAAACATTGGAATCAAACTTTTTTGCACTTGGAAATTTTTTCCCCCCGTTTTCCAGTAAATTATATGGTAAAATGAATGGTGTCATTCAAAAGTACAACTTGTCCCGCAAAAAAAAGGGCCTCATATGGCTATATGGCCAGAAAGGATAAAAAAAAAAATAAAAATAGTGATGGCTCTTAGAACAAGGGGAGGGAAAAAAAAGAAAAATCGTCAGGTAGTGAAGGGGTTAATAGACTTGTCAGATTTTTGGAATGGCCTTTATACACACTTATGTCTTGTTTTCTAAATTTCAAAACTTTTTTTAAGTGTATTCAGACATATGAAATTAAAAATAAAACACATACCCAGTTGATGGCTTTTAGTGGCAAAAAGTAATAGTAGTGGCAGAAATCCAGAATGAGAGTATAGCCACTAAGGAGCTGTGTATAAAAACAAAGCTGCAGGAACAGCCAGTGGTTATCTTCTCCGACACAATTGTTTATCCTGCAGGAAAAGTTAACAATTAGTAACATGAAAAAAAACAAAAGCATCATCTCATCATCGTTTTAGCAAAACCTCCTTTTCATCTCCATTTTAATTTTTATGCACATCCATTGATTAACCCCTTCATGACCCAGCCTATTTTGACCTTAATGACCTGGCCATTTTTTGGAATTCTGACCAGTGTCCCTTTATGAGGTAACAACTGAAGAACGCCTCAACGGATCTTTCAGGATACATCGGGGCTTATCTACAGCTTTCCAGAATGCTGTAGATAAGCCCCTGATGCCGGTGGCCTTAGGCCATGTTCACACTTTGCGGTTTTTACCGCGGAACCGCCGCAATTTTGCCGCTGCGGGTCCGCTGCAGTTTCCATTGCGTTTACATTTACATGTAAACCTATGGAAACCGCAAACCGCTGTGCACATGCTGCGGGAAAAACCGCGCAGAAACGCAGCGGTTTACATTCTGCAGCATGTCACTTCTTTGTGCAGAATCGCTGCGATTCTGCACCCATAGGAATGCATTGATCCGCTTACTTCCCACATGGGGCTGTGCCCACGTTGCGGGAAGTAAGCGGATCATGTGCATATGGTACCCGGGGTGGAGGAGAGGAGACTCTCCTCCAGGCCCTGGGAACCATATTTGTGTGTAAAAAAAATAATTAAAATAAAAAATCATGTTATACTCACCTCTCAGCGCTGCACGCGGCCAGTCAGAGTTGCTGTGCGAACAGGACCTGCGGTGACAACGCGGTCACATGACCGTGACGTCGCGGTCACATGACCGGGACGTCACGAAGGGTCCTTCTCGCACATCATCTTTGGAACCGGACCGCCGGGTGCAGCGCCAAGGAGATCGGGACGTCAGAGGGTGAGTATATAAACTTTTTTTTTAATTTTAACATTACTATTGATGCTGCATATTGCTGCATATGCAGCATCAATAGTATAGGAGTAAACCTGCAGCGGAAACCGCAAAACAAACCGAGATAAATCTGCAGGGATAACCGCAGCGGTTTTGCCCTGCAGATTTATCAAATCCGCTGCAGGAGAACCCGCAGAGGTCACCCGCAAAGTGTGAACATGGCCTTAGGCTAGGTTCCCATTGCGTTAGGGCAATCCGTTTAGCGCTAAGCGCTAGCGGATTGTGCTAACGCAATGTCTTTTAAGGGGTCGCGTTAAACGTCCCCGCTAGCGCAGATCCCCGATCTGCGAGAGCGGGGAATGGACCTCGGGCGCGCCACGGACGCTGCAAGCAGCGTCCAAGGCGCGCTACAAAAGAACGGCACATCGCTAGCGCGTGCCGAAAATGACACGCGCTAGCAATGCGCTTTAACATTGCCGGCAATGGGAGCGCTAACGGACGCGTTGCACGGCGTTAATTTCGCCGTGCAACGCTGTCCGTTAGCGCTCACACTAAAACGCAATGGGAACCTAGCCTTAGCTCACCTTCGATTTTGGGAGTGACAGGTTCCCTTTAAATCAGAGAGATATGTGACGTCTACTTTACATCTGCACAATTTTTGAAACTTTTTTTTTTTTTTTATAAGGGTTAAAAGTCGACCAGCGATTTCTCATTTTTCCCAAAAAAAATTTACAAAACCAATACCTAAAAGTGACATCATTGTAAAAACTGCACCCCTCAAGGTGCTCAAAACCACATTCAAGAAGTTTATTAACTCTTCACGTGCTTCACAGGAACTGAAGCAATGTGGAAGAAAAAAATGAACATTTAACTTTTTTTTCACAAAAATTTTACTTCAGAACCAATTTTTTTTATTTTAACAAGGCTAAAAAGAGAAAATGAACCACAATATTTGTTGTGCAATTTCTCCTGAGTATGCAGATACCCCATATGAGGGGAAAAAGAAACAAACACTTGTTTTGGGCACACGGCAGAGCTCGGAAGGGAAGTGACTTTTTGATTGTACAATTGGCTGAACTGAGAGCGGACATCATGTCATGTTTGGAGAGCCCCTGATGTGCCTAAAAAACAGAAACCGCCACAACTGACCCCATTTTGAAAACTACACCAGTCAAGGATTTTATCCAGGCATATATTGAGCATTTTGAATCCACGGGTACGACACAGAATTTGATAATATTAGATCGTCATATTGGAAAAGTATATATATAATTTTTTTTTTTCTTTTTACAGAAATCTTGTTGTAGCCCCAAATTTCTCAATTTTGCCAGAGACAATTGTAGCCAAAAAGTTCTGTGTGGACAAACGGCAGGGCCTGGAAAAGAAGGGGCATAATATGAATTTTGGGACACAAATTTGGCTTGATTTGAAATAGGTGGACATATTTGCAGAGCCTGTGTGGTTCAAGAGCAACAGAAATCCCCTATATATGTATTTTTTTAAATTACACCCTGTAATGTATTTAACCAGCAAGGTAGTGAGTAGTTTGGTGTCACTATTTTTTATATGCAGTTGATGCAACACAAGTTTGAAAATTTACAATTTGCATTTTATTGCACGGTTTCTTTCATTATTTTTTTGTACATTCTGAGGAACACACCTCAAATTTTATTGCACTAGTTTTTCAGTGTTCAAAAGTACATCCAATATGGCTCCAATGTGAGTTCTGGACACACCGTTTGGTCTTTAGGGTAAAATTGGCTGATCTAAAACTTGGTCTTGCTAACAAAACAGCAAGTGACACACATTGTATCCGCTCCTGTTACTTTAATTTGATTCCTTTTCTAAACATACCACTGATTGCTCCGTGCAATAGGGCTTGGTACGCACACTATTGGGAGACATTAGTCATCCTTGGGCTCTTCCGCCCTTAAGTAATGATATTAAAAAGAGGTGTTACCAGCTGGGTACCAAGGGCCCATCAGTTACCTGGTTTGCGGTCCAGCAACCAGAAGCGCCAGCGGTCGCATAGAGACAGAGGCGTTATCATGTTAAAGGAGGAAATGGATTTGCTAGCTGCATTCCAATAGCCTAGAAGCTGCTCAGCGTGAACTCCAGCGACCGGAAGTTCCAGTTGGGTGTCTGGTACAGAGGTGCAGACACGCTGTCATTTCACAGGAGGGGCAGTATCATTTAGGGTCAAAAACTCAGAAACCGCCTTGGCGTGCGTTCCAGGAACCGGAAGCGTCATACAGTGGGTATGGAAAGTATTCAGACCCCTTTAAATTTTTCACTCTGTCTCATTGCAGCCATTTGAATCCCCTGATGATTAGGCTTGAATGAAACGCATTGGGGCACCGTCTAAGGGAGAGTGCAGGGCTTTTCTTTAGCACAGGAGTAGTTGTGGACTGCCCTTGTCAGGGCGGGAGTTTTGGGGATAGGTTACTTCTAGCCCCATAGGGACAGACAGGGTATTGTCCGTCTCAAGAATCTTCTAATGATCCATCCGCACACAAGATTCACTCCCCTCTGAAAGCATACATCTGATTTGGTGAGAACATTCCTTTTCTTATACTCTCACACTTGACTATTATGTGTCCATTAACTACTAGTGGTGACACATTGTTGCCAAAGATGGTATACCGCTGTCTATATGCAAACAGGGTCATACTGCCATGCATTGGTGACTGGGCTTAGATTTATTTGAGTTCAAAATTTCATCACATGACAGAAGGTCTTGTATTTTTATGGATTCTGCTCCTGCCGTTGCAGGAAGAACCAGTTTTATATCCTAGGGAGGTTTTGACCCTTGGTTGATATTTTGAGCTGATTCGGCCAGGAGTCACACCCCCCTCCTCAGTTCAGAGGTGACACCTTTTTGTTTATTCTTAATAGGTATATTAAAAGTTATATTTTAATGTTTAATGCTTCAATTCTCTCTTTATGCTATATATAAACAAAACAGTTGTCCTGCATTTGCATATATTATGGCAGGAAGAATAAACTGTAATGGAGATAAGGGCAAAATGTGGAGGAAAATGCAGCCAACTATGTGGCAAAGTGGAGTTTGTTCCAAAGATGAAAGAGCATCAGCAGGACTAGAATGACAGAGGCTTTCAAAGACTGGTCGTACAACATCCATTTAGCTCCATCAATCCCTATATGAGAGATGAATATGCCAACAGACGTGGCACATAATAGCAAGCTCCCATCTGCCAAGGTAGGAACCGATATATGAACAAAACAACCAATCCCCTACAGAATGCAAAGCATTGTCTAGTACAGGAGTTTCGGCAAGAATCATGCAGTAAAGCCCATAATGTATAAGTACAGAACATCCTCATTGTTAGAGATGCTCCAATAAAATGATCATGCCTGTATCATCCATGTTAATATACAATATAAATGGAAACAAAAGTTTTGTATAGCAAGACAGTTGTAAAAACAGTCAAACTAAGATAAATGGTCAAAAAAGTTTGTGAGTAATCAAGTCCTAGAATTGTCAGATGACCTGACTTTTTCTAGAACCTTTGTGGGGTCCACACTCTGGAGTGTACAGACGTGGGTAGGAGGGCGATAATTTATTGTAATCTGTGATGTAGATTGCTTTTTGCTTGTCCCTGGTTGCACCCCTGTCTCTGACCGTCACAGTGGTATCCACATGCAGAGTGATTAGCAAGTAGACATCCTGTCATACCACTTCACTGCAAGAAGTTAGTCACTTGCGAGTGAGAATGACGCTCCTTCTCCAAACGTCTGGACACCAACTGTGACGGAAACCCCACTCGGTTTTTCCTGACTGTCCCACAGGCCCCTGTATTTGGAGCATGGAGGGATTTGTATAGGGGGATGCTCATGTAGTAATTGTCTGTGTAGACGTAGCACCCTTGATGGAGAAAGGGTGTCATTAGCTCCCAGACAATTTTGCCTGGGATGCCAAGGCAGTTTGGGGGGCTGATTTGGCGGTTCCTACCTTCATATAATAGTAAAATGGATGTGTACCCCGACGTGCTCTCACACATTTTGTACAGTTTGACGCTGTATTTGGCTTGCTTGGAAGGGACGAATTGGCGGAATGAAAGACGGCCCTTGAAATTCATCAAGGACTCGTCCACTGCCACATTTTGCTCTGGAGTATAGGAATTAAGAAATGAATGTCGTAGGAAGGGAAATTAGGTGTCTCAATTTGTTTAACTGATCACAGTTTGGGTCAGCTCTTAAGGGGGCTTGGGAATTATCATTAAAATGGAGGGATCTCATTAGGGCTTCATAACCGGCTCGGGACATGACGGCTGCAAATACAGGGGTGCGGTGGACAGATTTTGTTGCCCAGTAGGAGCGGAGTGTGGAGGTTTTTTCTTTTTTTCAACCAAACCCGTGTTCAGAGTAAGGCCCAAAAATGTTTTTATTTCGGGGACATTTGTGGGGATCCAGGAACCATGAAAGGCAGTGTGTTTTTGGGACATATAAATTGGTTTGGCGGGCAATCAATTGTAGGACTTCTTGGTTAATGAAAATTTTGAAAAAATCTAAGGGGGTAAAATTGGTGACATCTAATTTTATTCCAGGGGCTGCTAAAAAAGGGGGAATTTAAGGGGAAAATGAACTGTCATGATACCACAGTGGTGGGGGGACTGCGGTACTTGGTCCTGCCTCTAAAGCTTTAGCAGTGATGACTGACTCCTCTACCATCGGGCTGTGGGATCTTGTGGAGGAAGGGTCGTTGTCACTCACTGTAAATTGCTTTACTTCAGAGGCAGTATGGGTGTACGCTTGCTCTGCGCTAAATGTTCTGTGGGCCATTGCTTTATTCGCCTGCCTAACAAAAACTAACCCTAAACTACTATTTTTTTTTACTGCCTAACCCTGATAATCATAACCCTAACTGCAAAATAATGAGGAAAATAAAAAAAAAATCTAATCTGATAAGGGACATGACAGAGGAGGGGGGGAGGGGTAATCAATAAGGTTAAAGGGGGTTTGCAGACGCGGACGTAGAAATGTGGTCACTTTGTCACTTTTTTTATTTGACATGGAAGCACTTGGATGTAGTGTATCTCTATTCTCTCCCAGAACAACTACAAGGAGAGAACAGCCCAAATGCTGCCATATTTACGAATATTGGGGGCTTTTGATCACTGTGATAGGGTCAATCACAGTAATCAAAAGGCAGCAGCCAATAAGAAAAATCCCAGAGGTTGCCTGGTGCAGGCAGGCAGATCATGGCAGGAGCACTGTGAATGCACCCGTCATTTTATTTCCACAGAAGGAAGGAACTGGGCCGGGGGATCACTGATCCAGTACCTAAGGTACCGTGGGAGGCTTGTCGGATCCCATTTCTCTCTTCACTGATATGTTAGGTGATATCAGAGGGGAGAGAAATGGATTTTAAATTGGACTTTTTTTTATGTGATCGCAGTTATTCGGTGAATAAGGGCAATCACATGACAAGAGACTGTAAAATCCTGCCCTAGTCATGTTCTCCGGGATCTCAGCTACTCCTGGTACTACTACTTCTGGAAATTTTTCTGATGCTGGGGCGCTATACCCTTATTTCTCCGCGCCGTTAAAAAGCTGCAGTGAGGAATGTCTGCCACCATTAAAAGGCCTTTCGGTGGTGGTTAAGGGGTTAAAGCCCTGAATCATCTCAAAACCTTAACTGGGTTCCACCTTATTTTGTAATATGGTATACAAAGGGCCAGATTCATCATTGGCACTCATTTGGTTTAGTGGTATTCGCTGATTTATTTTGTTCCAAATTCTTTAACCATTTTTAATGTTCATGAAAATGCCCATTTTTGTAAAAAAAATTTTTAGTGATTGTTTACCACAAAGAACTGCATATTCTGGTAAAATGTCAAAATATGCAGGAAAAAAAAAATCAAAAGTACATAAAATCACTGCAAATGGGCACTTGAGTACAACTGTCCATGAATTTTGCAACTTTTTAAAAATCAGCCAAATTAGCCGAAAACTTCTGAAGAAGATAAACTCCACCTACAATGGTTAACATTTAAAAACAATCAAACACCTAAAATAGACTTTAAAAAAGGAGCAAATTTAAAGAAAAAAAGAAAGGTGCAGAGTTGGCGAAAAACTAGACAAAGAAAAAAAAAAAAAAATGACGCAAATGCAATAATGAATAGGACCCATAAGGCCAGATTCATCAAAGCTTTCACGTGAGAAATGTGGTGTAAAGTCTCAAAATTTTGGCGTAAGCCAGAGTTATGCCTACATTTTACGACTATTAGTATATTTATGCCAGTTTCTCCTACCTCTGCTGAAATGGCTGAAGCTGAGACAGGATGGGGCGTGGTGACCGCCGCTTGTTAAATTCAGGCCGAGCATCGGCGTTTTCTACCCACAAATCTTACTCCAGCTTGGCCTAGAGTAGGATTTGTGGCGAGGCACAGGTGTACACTGCTTGTCGACGCTCCTGATTCATGAAGCCTCTACATGAATCAGGATCGTCTGACTCTAGCATATAAACAACGACGATCTTGATGAATCAGGCCTATAGGGTCTTGCTAAAGTGACACTTTTTTGTGGCAAAAATCTCTGCAGCAAAATGTTGGCTTGTGAATATTGGGGGGGGGGGGGGAAGAGAAAAACACCCTTTCCTGACATGCGTTGTACATATACTGCTCTGCAGGAGCTGCGTTCACGCAAAGTAGTATATGTATGACGTCGCAAAGGCACGGGCTCAAATCCACACAAAAAAAAAGCAAGTCCCCACTCAGGTCTGTCATCTGTTAACAGAAATATAGGGGGCTTTCATGTTACTGGTAGCACAAAGGCTCTGAGAAACCTAAATGGCTTCACCCCACCCAAAAGAAATTCAGCAAATTCTGAGGTCCCAATTCCAAATACCCTCCCCTCCTTTCTAAGCCCCAGTGTGTCTAAACCACATATAGCACCCACGTTTGGCATTTCTGTAGTGTTGAGAGCCTGCCTAATTTATGAGTGCGTGTCTCCAGAAACATAAGCTGTGCATAACGTACTGCTCACTTTAACATAGTGGTCACTACAATGGCAGTTTGCAATTTTCACTCAGCAACATCCACAGCTGCTTGTTTCTGGAAAACACACATGGGAGTCAAAATAATCACTACACCTGTAGATAATTTCCAAAATGGGGTCGCTTGAGGGAGGAATTTGCTTTGCACATGGAGTCCACAAACTATTCTAGGAAAATCTGAGCTCCAGGAGGCAAATAGCCTCCGTCCCTCCCGAGTCTCTCTATACGGCTAAACAGCATTGTACAGCCACATAAGGGGGATTTCCACATTCAGCAGAAATTGTGGGACAGATTTTGGTGCCATTTTTACCCATTTCCCAGTATGAAAATGTAAAGTTTGGGGCTAACACACAATTTTGATGGTAAAAATTAATTTTTTCTTCACTGCCCAATGGTATAAAATTTGGTGACCCACCTGTGGTGTCAATATGATCACTGCACCCCTAGATGAATTCATTGAGAGGTTTAGTATGTAAAATAAGGTCACTTATGGGGGGGGAGGAGGGGTTCTGCTGTTCTGCCATCTCAGGGGCTCTGCCAATGTGACCCCCAAATCAGTGCAGCAAAATGTGCACTGTAATATGGCGCTACTTCCCTTCTGAGCTTTGCACTGTGCCTTAAAAGTAGTTTTCGACCACATATGGGGCATCGGTGAACTCCACTTTCATTTTCACGGCTCAACGTTATAAACTTCTGTGAAGCACTTGCGGTTTCAAGATGCTCAATACACATCTAGATAAGTTCCCTGAAGGGTCTAGTTTCCAAAATGGTGTCACTTGTGGGGGGTTGCCACTGTTTAGGCACTTCAGAGGCTCTCCAAATGCGACATGGTGTCCTCTAATTATGCCAAATTTTACATTCAAAAAGTCAAATGGCGCTCCTTCCCTTCCAAGCCCTGCCGTGAACCAGAACAGTGGTTTTCCCCACATATGGGGTATTGTCATGCTCAGGAGAACTTGCACAACAATTACATGGTCCATTTTCTTCTGCTACCCTTATGAAAGTAAAAAAAAGATTGTGTCTAAAGGAAACTTTTTGTGAAAAAAAATTAAATGTTTATTTTTTCCTTCCACATTCCATTAATTCCTGTGAAGCACCTGAAGGGTGTCACATTTCGGTATTTCTGTGATACAGACCCCTCAAAGTAACTTCAAATGTGATGTGGTCGTTAAAAAAATGGTTTTATAAATTGTGTTCTAAAAATGAGACATCACTGGTCAAGTTTTTCCTAACAAAAAAATAGGTTTAAAAAATTGTGCTGATGTTAAGTAGACATGTGGGAAATGTTATGTATTAGATATTTTGTGTGACAGGACTTTCTGATTTAAAGACATAAAAATGAAAAGTTTGAAAAATGCAAAAATTTTCAAAATTTTCACAAATAAACGTAAGTCATGTTGAATAAATTTTACCACTATCATGAAGTACAATATGTCACAGAAAAAAACACTCAGAATCAGTTTGATCCATTGATGCGTTACAGAGTTTGACATCATAAAGTGACAGTGGTCAGAACTGAAAAAAAAACCTGGCCTGTCAGGAAGGTGAAAACAGGCTTCGGAGTGAAGGGGTTAAAAGGGGTGTTCCACAAGAACTAAAGTTCATTTTAATCAATGGATCACAGTTCCACAGTTGGAAGTGTTTAACCCTTTCACGACATGCGCCGTACATGTACTGCGCATGTCTTGTCTCCCCCTTTGATGTGGGCTCCGGCGCTGAGCCCACATCAAAGTCGCGACATGTCAGCTGTTTTGTACAACTGACATGTGCGCGCAATAGCGGCGGGTGAAATCGCTATTCACCCGCTGCTATTAACCTGTTAAATGCCGCTGTCAAACGCAGACAGCGGCATTCAACCGGCGCTTCCGGCCGGGCGGCCGGAATTGACGTCATCGCCGACCCCTGTCACATGATCGGGGGTCGGCGATGCATCAGGATGGTAACCATAGAGGTCCTTGAGACCTCTATGGTTACTAATGCCGGCTTGCTGTGAGCGCCCCCCTGTGGTCGGCGCTCACAGCACACCTGCAATTCAGCTACATAGCAGCGATCTCATAATCGCTGCTATGTAGCTGAGCCAATCGAGTGGTGCCAGCTTCTAGCCTCCCATGGAGGCTATTGAAGCATGGCACAAGTAAAAAAAAAATGTTTTTAAAAATATGAAAAAAAATATAAAAAATATAAAAAGTTTAAATCACCCCCCCTTTCGCCCCATCCTAAATAAAACAATAAAAAAAAAAAAATCAAACCTACACGTTTTTGGTATCGCCGCGTTCAGAATTGCCCGATCTATCAATAAAAAAAAAAGCATTAACCTGATCGCTAAACAGCATAGCGAAAAAAAAATTTGAAACGCCAGAATTAAGTTTTTTTGGTCGGCACGCAAAAAGTAAGCCCTCACCCGACCCCAGATCACGAAAAATGGAGACGCTTCAGGTATCGGAAAATGGCACTTTTTTTTTTTTTTAAGCAAAGTTTTGAATTTTTTTTCACCACTTGGATAAAAAATAACCTAGACATGTTAGGTGTCTATGAACTTGTAATGACCTAGAGAATCACAATGGCAGGTTAGTTTTAGCGTTTAGTGAACCTAGCAAAAAAGCCAAACAAAAAACAAGTGTGGGATTGCACTTTTTTTGCAATTTTATCGCACTTGGAATTTTTTTCCCGTTTTCTAGTAAAAGACATGGTAAAACCAATAGTGTCGTTCAAAAGTACAACTCGTCCCGCAAAAAATAAGCCCTCACATGACCATATTGACGGAAAAATAAAAAAGTTATGGCTCTGGGAAGGAGGGAAGTGAAAAACGAAAACGCAAAAACGAAAAAGGGCCGCAACATGAAGGGGTTAAATAAAATGTTCCTGGGCTGAGATAATCTTATAAATGTGCCCATGGTGTGCACTGTGTAATGGCTATTTCTGACTGTACAGGGACATGATCTGATCATATATCTCCTGGGCAGGGGAGGAAGCAAAAGAGTATACAGATATTACAGCACGAGATCACAGCCAATTTTTTTTGTGTCAAAACATTTCCCTGCCTGTTAGGCAATTCATGCATGAAATGCAGCTGCAGGGACGCAAACATACAGTTGAAACTAGAAGTTTACATACTTTATATAAAAAGACACATCTGCATGTTTTTCTCAATATCTGACATGATATCAGAATAAACCTTTCCCGTTTTAGGTAAAATAGGATTACAATAATTATTAATATTTGCCAAATGCCAGAATAATGAGAGAATCTTTTAAGGCATTTCTACTGCAAAGTAAAAAGTTTACATACATTTCATTAGTATTCGGTACGATTGCCCTTAAAATGAATGACTTATTCACACTGCGGGGCTGGGAATCTAGGGCATGCGCAGTACTTATCTGCGGCTCTCCCTCATCTCCCTCCTCCTCTTTCCTACTGTGCAGCGACAAAGGAATCTGACGATATCTGACAATTCCTATGTCGCTGCACAGTAGGAAAGAGGAGGAGGGAGATGAGGCAGAGCCGCAGATAAGTACTGCGCATGCCCAAGATTCCCAGCCCCGCAGAGTGAATAAATCAGAAGAGACTGCGGGGCGGGATCTCGGGCCGCACGTTAACGCTGGCGCAAGCAGGAAGACATCATGTGATGTCAGTGGACGGGCATCGCTAAGTGCGCATGTGCAAGGACTAAGATTACAGCGCAGGCGCCGGGAAAATGCCTAACGCTGAGGAGGCGGCGCCAGGGAGACATGAGGAAGTAACCGATGGCTGTGGTGAGTCTGTGTTAGGGGGGAAAGATCTGCCCCCCCGACAAATTCAAGGTATGAGGGACAAATTCTAAAACCGATTATTTCAGCATTGGCAGGGACAAGAACTAAAAGAGCCACCTTGTCAGAATTCAGCATTAGTGCTGCACAAGGTGGCTCTTTTAGTTACAAATGCCTGAGGGGGGTGACAGGTTCCCTTTCAGTATTGCCCCATAATCTTCTTTTCTCATGATGCCATCTATTTTGTGTAGTGCAGCAGTCCCTCCTGCAGCAAAACAACCCCACATGATGCTGCCACCCCCGTGTTTCACAACTGGGATGGTGTTCTTAGGCTTCAAGCTTCTCCCTCTTTCCTCCGAACGTAACGATGGTCATTATGCCCAAAAAGTTCAATTTTAGTTTCATCAGACCACAAGACATGTCTCCAAAAATTAAGGTCTTTATTCCTGTGTGCATTTGCAAACATTAATATGGCTTTTTGTGTTTCTTTTGGAGTAATGGCTTCTTCATGTCAGAGTGGCCTTTCATCCCATGTTGATACAGTACTCGTTTCACTGTAGAAATTGACACAATCTTACCAGCTTCTGCTATCATCTTCACAAGGATTTTTGGTTTTGTCCTGGGGTTGAAATGCACATGTCAGACCAAAGCACATTCATCTCTGGGACACAGAACCCGACTCCTTCCTAACCCCTTCATGACCCAGCCTATTTTGACCTTAATGACCTGGCCGTTTTTTGCAATTCTGACCAGTGTCCCTTTATGAGGTAATAACTCAGGAACGCTTCAACGGATCCTAGCAATTCCGAGATAGTTTTTTCGTGACATATTGGGCTTCATGTTAGTGGTAAATTTAGGTCGATAATTTCTGAGTTTATTTGTGAAAAAAACGGAAATTTGGCAAAAATTTTGAAAATTTCGCAATTTCACATTTTTAATTTTTATTCTGTTAAACCAGAGTGTTATGTGACACAAAATAGTTAATAAATAACATTTCCCGCATGTCTACTTTACATCAACTCAATTTTGGAAACAAAATTTTTTTTTGCTAGGAAGTTATAAGGGTTAAAATTTGACCAGTGATTTCTCATTTTTACAACAAAATTTACAAAACCATTTTTTTAGGGACCACCTCACATTTGAAGTCAGTTTGAGGGTTCTATATGGCTGAAAATACCCAAAAGTGACACCATTCTAAAAACTGCACCCCTCAAGGTGCTCAAAACCACATTCAAGAAGTTTATTAACCCTTCAGGTTCTTCACAGCAGCAGAAGCAACATGGAAGGAAAAAATGAACATTTAACTTTTTAGTCACAAAAATGATCTTTTAGCAACAATTTTTTTATTTTCCCAATGGTAAAAGGAGCAACAGTTTCTCCTTAGTACGCTGGTACCCCATATGTGGGGGTAAACCACTGTTTGGGCACACGTCGGGGCTCGGAAGGGAGGCAGTGACGTTTTGAAATGCAGATTTTGATGGAATGGTCTGCGGGTGTCACGTTGCATTTGCAGAGCCCCTGATGTGCCTAAAGAGTAGAAACCCCCCCACAAGTGACCCCATTTTGGAAACTAGACCCCCCCAATGAACTTATCTAGATGTGTGGTGAGCACTTTGAACCACCAAGTGCTTCACAGAAGTTTATAACGCAGAGCCGTGAAAATAAAAAATAAATTTTTCATTCCTCTAAAATTATGTTTTAGCAAGCAATTTTTTATTTTCGCAAGGGTAACAGGAGAAATTGGACCCCAATAATTGTTGCCCAGTTTGTCCTGAGTATGCTGGTACCCCATATGTGAGGGTAAACCACTGTTTGGGCGCACGGCGGGGCTCGGAAGGGAGGGAGCACCATTTGACTTTTTGAACGCAAGATTGGCTGGAATCAATGGTGGCGCCATGTTGCGTTTGGAGACTCCTGATGTGCCTAAACAGTGGACGCCCCTCAATTCTAACTCCAACACACCCCAAACCCTAATCCCAACTCTAGATATAACACTAACCCCAACACACTCCTAACCACAACCCTAACCCAACACACCCCTAACCCTAATCCCAACCCTAACCCTAATCCCAACCCTAACCACAACCCTAACCCCAACACACCCCTAACCCTAACCACAAGCCTAATCTTAACCCTATTTCCAACCCTAGCCCTAATTCCAACCCTAACCCTAAGGCTATGTGCCCACATTGCGGATTCGTGTGAGATTTTTCCGCACCATTTTTGAAAAATCCGCAGGTAAAAGGCACTGCGTTTTACTTGCGCATTTACCTCGGATTTCCAGTGTTTTTTGTGCGGATTTCACCTGCGGATTCCTATTGAGGAGCAGGTGTAAAACGGAATCCGCACAAAGAATTGACATGCGGCGGAAAATACAACACAGCGTTTCCGCGTGCTATTTTCCGCACCATGGGCACAGCGGATTTGGTTTTCAGTAGGTTTACATGGTATTGTAAACCTGATGGAAAACTGCTACGAATCCGCACCGGCCAATCCGCTGCGGATCCACAGCCAAATCCGCACCATGTGTGCACATAGTCTAATCTAACCCTAACTTTAGTTCTAACCCTAATTCTTACCCTAACCCTAGCCCTAACCCTAGTGGGGGAAGAAAAAAAAATATATATATTTTCTTTATTTTTATTATTGTCCCTACCTATGGGGGTGATAAAGGGGGGGTTCATTTACAATTTTTTTTTTATTTTGATCACTGTGATAAAACCTATCACAGTGATCAAAACGTACCTGGAACGAATCTGAAGACATTTTGGAAGATGGCGGCGCCCATGAAGAAGACGGACGGACACCGCGAGGCTCAGTAAGTATGGGGGGGGGGGGGGGGGAGATCGGAGTACCGGGGGGGGGGGGGGGGGGGTGGATCGAAGCACGGGGGAGTGGACAGGAGGACGGAGGGGAGCAGACCACAGTACGGGGCAGAAAGGAGGACCGGGGAGGCGATCGGTGGCGGGCAGATTAGGTTTTCCAGCCATGGCCGATGATATTGCAGCATCGGCCATGGCTGGATTGTAATATTTCAACATTTTCATAGGTGAAATATTACAAATCGCTCTGATTGGCTGTTGAAAGTGAAACAGCCAATCATAGCGATCGTAGCTACGGGGGGGTGAAGTACCACTCCCCCTGTCCCTGCAGATCGGGTGAAATTGGAGTTAACCCTTTCACCCGATCTGCAGGGACGCGATCATTCCATGACGCCACATAGGCGTCACAGGTCGGATTGGCACCGACTTTCATGACGCCTACGTGGCGTCAAAGGTCGGGAAGGGGTAAAAGTGATATGATGGCTGGACATTCCCATCTTTAAATTGTACCCAAGGATGAGCCAGACTTGTACAAGTCCACAATTCTCTTTCTGATATCTTGGTTGATTTCTTTAGACTTTACAATGATGCTACACAAAGAAGTAGTGTGTTTCAGGTGTCCATGAAAATACATCACAAGTGTGTCTCTAATTAACTCAGATGTTGCCAAAAAACAGAAGCTTCCAAACACATGACACTCATATGGGCAGTCCAGAATTGTTTAACCCCTTTCTGCCAGCTGACGGAATAGTACGTCAGATGGCAGAACCCCCGCTTTGAGGTGGGCTCCGGCGGTGAGCCCACCTCAAAGCCGAGACATGTCAGCTGTTTTGTACAGCTGACATGTGCGCGCAATGAGCGCGAGCGGAATCGCGATCCGCCCGCGCCCATTAACTAGTTAAATGCCGCTGTCAAGTGCTGACAGCGGCATTTAACTAGCGCTCCTGGCCGCGCGGCCGGAAATACTTGCACCACTGGCCCCCGTCACATGATCGGGGGTCATCGGTGCATTGTCATAACAACCACAGGTCTCCTTGAGACCTCTATGGTTGTTGATGGCCGATTGCTTTGAGCGCCACCCTGTGGTCGGCGTTCAAAGCAACCCTGCATTTCTGCTACATAGAGGTGATCTGCGCTTCACCTCTATGTAGCAGAGGCGATCGAGTTGTGCATTAAAATGCAATAACAGGCGATCAAAAGAACGTATCTGCACCAAAATGGTATCATTAAAAACTCCAGCTCGGCGCGCAAAAAATAAGCCCTCACCTGACCACAGATCACAAAAGACGCTATGGGTATAGGAAAATGGCGCAATTTTTTTTTTTTTCTAGCAAACTTTGTAATTTTTTTTTACCACTTAGATAAAAGAGAACCTAGACATATTTTGTGTCTATGAACTCGTAATGGCCTGGGGAATCATAATGGCAGGTTAGTTTTAGCATTTGGTGAACCTAGTAAAAAAGCCAAACAAAAAACAAGTGTGAGATTGCACTTTTTTTGCAATTTCATCGCACTTGGAATTTTTTTCCCGTTTTCTGTTACACGGATTGGTAAAACCAATGGTATCGTTCAAAAGTACATCTCGTCCCGCAAAAAAATAAGCCCTCACATGGCCATATTGACGGAAAAATAAAAAAGTTATGGCTCTGGGAAGAGGGGAGCGAAAAACGAAAAAAAAACAAAACGGAAAAAGCTCCGGGGGTGAAGGGGTTAAAGGCATAATAATCTTAGTGTATGTTAACTTTTGACTTTGCAGTAAGTAGTAAAAATGCCTTAAAACATTGTCTCTCTCTCTCATTCTGGCATTTAGCAAATATTAATAATCATGGTAATCCTAACTGAAATAAAACGGGAAATGTTTAATTCGGATTTCATGTCAGATATTGAGAAAAACATGCATAAGTGTCTTTTTATATAGTGTATGTAAACTTGTAGTTTCAACTGTATTATTGGAGCGTGCCAAAGACACTTGGATAGCATTCGAGCACATTAGCTCATCACTACTCTGAATGCGGCAGCAGCATTAGGCTATGTGCACACGCTGCGGACTGGTGTGCGGATTTTTCCGTACTGATTTTGATAAATCCGCAGGGCAAAAACGCTGCATTTTTCCTGCGGATTTATGGCGGATTTACTGTGGATTTTCCGCGGTTTTTGTGCGGATTCTACTGCGGTTCTACACCTGCGGTTTTTTAATATGGAGCAGGTGTAAAACCGCTGCGGATTCTGCACAAAGAATTGACATGCTGCGGAAAATAAACCGCAGAGTTTCTGCGCGTTTTTTTCCGCAGCATGTGCACAGCGGTTTTTATTTTCCATAGGTTAACATGGTACTGTACACCGCATGGAAAACTGCTGCGGATCCGCAGTAAAAACTGCAATGTGTGCACATACCCTTACTCTGGACTCCGTCTAGCCTCTGTTCAGCAATGTCCTTTTCAGAGGTGCACAAAACTGTGGTTGGCTGCGCTTTTAGTTCACATTAGACATTTTTGCAGCTTTTTTATGCAAATTTTCAGCTGCGTTTTACAGTACCAGCAAAGCCTATGAGATTTCAGAGATCTCATGCACACAGCTTGATTTTTTGTCATCAGGATCTTGTGCTTTGCATGTTTTTTTGCACAATGGAGCATGTTACTTTTCAGCATATTTTACCCATTGAAATGAATGGATGGTGAAAAAAACGTAGCATCAGGTATTGCTGTGTTTTTTTGTGCCAAAACCTGATTCTATAGAAAAGGAATTTTTTTTCAACAATAAACTTTGTCAGCATGCACAAGAGACAAATCTAATATGCCAAAACCGCAGCAAGAAACAAAAACATTGACAACGTCGTACCATAAGCAGTGCTTTCATCTGCCTTATTATAGGGAATCTTCCGCTGGGGGTTCCGTCTGAATCACAAATTTCAGAGATTTAAAAGGAAACCCCGGTGTAAGTGCTCAGCGTAGAGATCAGGATAAATGTGCGCCGTGCCTTACAGCGATCTTTGGGAGGCAGAATATTAATAAATAAAAAAAATCAACAGCAGGTGAAGAATTGGTTTTATTTTTTATGCAATTCCTCGTGCGGTATGAGCAATTAGACGACTTTATTCTTAGAGTTGGTGCGATTAGTGATACCAGATATATAGCTTTTTTACATTTGGCTGCTCTCTCACACTAACAGACGCTTTTTATTGCAAAAACTAGGTTTTGCATCACCATATTTTTACAGCTATAATTTTTCCATATTTCGGCTGACATGAGTAGAGATGGGCGAACCAGAACAGTAAAGTTCGGCGTCCGTATCGAACACCTACTGTTCGGGCACGGACTCCGAATACTGACTTCACCAGGAAAGTCTGTGACAATGTTTGGGTTCGGCCCCCTGAACACCGTTTGTTTGTCGCGATGTCATGTGCATGACAGCACAGCAAACACTGCCTCTGATCGGTGGTAAAAATCATTACTGCCGGTCAGACAGCCGCTGTTTCCATGCTGTCAAATGACAGCAAAAGCCCGCAGCTGTGATCGGAGGTATCAAGTTTACCTATGGTTGCTGGCGTGGGCTGATGGAACTACTGCTCCCATCAGCCTACTCCTGCTGCCGCTAATAACAGTGAGAGAAGGAGCCGCTGATGGAAGTATTCAGCAAGCGCCTGGGCTATAAATAAATTTAAAAAAAAGGCATAGGTTCCCCTGTATTTTTGATAACCAGCCAGACAACTGACAGCTGGGGGCTGCAACCCTCAGCAAGTTTGGTTATCAAGAATAGAGGGGTCCCAACCTTTTTTTTTTGTAAAAAAAAACCAAAAAAACACTATGTGGGGGTCCCCTACCCCATTTTTGACAACCAGCCTTGCTAAATCAGACAGCTGGGGGCTGGTATGCTTCTGATCAGCGGTAAAAGACGCTTTTTATTGCAAAACCTAGTTTTTGCATCTCCATATTTTGAGAGCTATAATTTTTACATATTTTGGCCCACTGTGAGGGCTTGTGTTTTGCGACGAGTTGACGTTTTTATTGGTACCATTCAGACAGACATTTTTTGATTGCTTTCTATTCAGATTTTTTATTTTAGGCCGGAATCACACTTGCGAGTTCAATGCGAGAGACTCGCAAGAGTCTCTCACATCAAGTCCCAGCACTGCCACTGGCACTCAGGACCGGAGCGTGCGGCTACATGTATTTCTATGCAGCCGCACGTTCCATTACCGAGTGCCGGCGGCAGTGCCGAGACTTGATGTGAGTTTCTCGCATTATTCTAAGAGCTATCATTTTTTTTATTTTTCCACTGATGGAGCTGTATGGCGGGTTTGCTTTTTTGCGGGACAAGATGATGTTTTCAGCAGTACCATGTTCATTTATATTAGTCTTTGTTCGCGCTTTATTCCACTTGTTGTTCAGGGGTATGATAATGAAGCATTGCTTTTTACCTTTTTATTTATTTTTTTATGGTGTTTAATAAAGGGGTTAACTAGTGGGACAATTTTATAGGGCGGGTCGTTCCGGACGTGGCGATACCAAATATGTGTACTTTTATTGTTTATATTTTTTATACAAATATTTATGGGTACAATATCTTGATTTTTCTATTTTTTTATATTTTTACATTTTAAAACATTTTTTTTCACTTTTAACTTTCTTACTTTGGTCTTTATGGAACTATCATTTTTTGCAGGCTGATCGATTGTACAGTATGGGGATGCAGCTTCCCCAGCACCGTATATATATGGAGCATGTCGGAAGGGGGTTAAAAACATTTTGAACTTTTTTTTTTTTTTATACTTAGCCCTTGTATGGGACTTCAACCTTTATGTCTGATTACTGGTCTCATGCATTGCAATACACATGTAATGAAGGAGACTCAGATGTTGGCTGAGTAACAGGCCATCATACTTAGCAGACTAGGAGGTCATCATGTGACCTCCATTTGCCATGACAACCCTTGGCTCCCCCGTGATCAGAGGGCACCGGAGAGGTGAGACACGGAGCCCTCTCCCTCTTTTAAATGCTGCGATTGTGGCATCTCAAAAAATAGCAAAGGGTTAACATCATGGGGACCTTATCCAATGTCACCAGTCAGAGCTATTGCTCTGGACCATAATCACAGTGCTTGCAGGACCATGGGGGTCCAGAGCGCTGCGAGACCGCCGACCACTGATAAAAGTTGGCGCTGCACAAAGCCAAGCGCCAACGTTTATCTATAGTGGGTGGTCACGAAGTGGTTAAAACAAGAGGCAACGTTATTTTTAACCCCTTAATGACCATAAAGTTTTTTACTGACCTGAGATAAGAAAACAGCATCCTCAGTGGGCAAAAACACAGCAGTTGTCAGACGTACACTATGGCTGACATTCTCCTGCATCAGCAAGGTCGGTGTTGGTAGCCCTCTACTGTACATGCCAATGTCAATAGTGACAGTGGCATCTAGATGGTTAACAGAGCGTGGGGTCTCCCCTCTTTAACCCCATTAGCACCCTGATATTGTGATTATATAGTCATGAGGTTTGTCTTGGCAATCCAAGGTCAAGTAATAGTCTGAGAGTCTGCCTGCTATAGTGCCCTGTTCAGATATCAGCAACATTTTATAGTGGTAAACAAATAAGTTTTGTGAATATCCTGCAAAAAAAACAAAAAAAACTGCTGCTAAATTTTCAAACCTTTTAACATCATAACAAAATAAAAGGACAATTGGGAAATGGTGTTGATGTGAGATAAAAATGACATTTATTTTATGTCTAAGTATTTTGTATGGTATGACTATTTGGATTATATGTATAAACATTTAACATTTGAAAATGGCGTTATTTTTTATAAATTGTCATGTTTCTGATATTTTCATAAATAAACGTAAAACATATCAAAATAAATTAAACACTATCATAAAGTACAATGAGTCATGAAAAGAAAAAAGACTATCAAATCACTGGCATATGTTTAAACATTCCAGAGTTATTGCCACAAAGTTACATGTCAGATTTGAAAAATTTGGCTTAGGCCCCTTTCACACATCAGTTTTTTGCCATCGGTCGCAATCCCTTTCGAATTTTGAAAAAAAAAAAAAAAAAAAAAAAAAAACAGATCCGTCGCAGATTGTGAAAAACTGATGCGACGGATCCGTTTTTTCGCTGGATCTGACTAGCTGATCCGGCTAATTGGATCCTAAAAAAATAAATAAATCAGAGCATGCTCAGTTAAAAAATTGGAATCCGTCGCCACAGGCTTTAATTCTAGCAAACTACGGAAGGCGACTGACATAAAAAAATGTTACAACGTCTGTTGTCTCTGGCCACCGGACAAACAATTTTCGACGGATCCGGTGAATGACGGATGAAGCGTGAGGCCATCCGACGCTAATACAAGTCTATGAGAAAAAAACAGATCCGGCGGCATCTGTCGCCGGATCCGTTTTTTTTCAAAATTCGACGGATTGTGCTTGATGGCAAAAACTGATGTGTGAAAGGGGCCTTAGTCACCAAGGGGTTAATGTTTTGTAATGCACGTTTAATGTTATCCAAGTAGTACCAAGTGGAAATATGGGTAACAAATGGTATGGCATTTACCAAGGACAGTGGTGATCCATCTTTCTGACACAGTGCCCACATCGACTGCAGTGGTGAGAACGTTTTGGTCTCATCAGATTACATTTGTTGCATAGCTCCCAAAATTCTTTCTCTAGTCAAGGTAGAAAAAATAAAAAAGTAAAACAAATACTGCGGTCATTCAGAAGTTATTGGTTTATTTTTCCTGGATTACTTCTAAATGGTGTTCAGACATGTTCCATTAAACATCCCAAAGTTGGGATTGGCCATTGTCCATGCTGCACACCACTCACACATGGAGACAAAAGGAACGATTCATTAAGACTGGTGCAGCGCACACGGATGTTCACAAAATCGCTTGCTGGAGTTCACTTATCGGATTCCTTAAATGGCATACACTGCTTAGTGAATCAGGCCTGTCTGATAGTGAATGTGGGCTAGCCGGAGTAAGTTACTCCACTTCAGTGATCAAATAACGGCAATATTTGGAGGTTACAAGCATTACTAAGAAGTAGCCTAATATAGTAGTAAACTATGACTGTTACAACCATTACCTGTAATGGGGATTTTTGGACTATCTTGCAGTTTACCAGGATCTGCAGTTGATGCTCTTAAAAGCGAAATCACACAAAAGATGGAAGTTACATAATAAGCTGAAAGACAAAATATAGCACACATTACCAAAACTAATATATTTACCAAATTACTGTATGATTATTTTGGCTTTTCCCAAAATCACAGGTTATCTGCCATCCACAGGATACAGGATTACTTGCTGATCATGGAGAGTTGGACTACCGGGTCCCCCAATGATTCAAAGATCAGGGCTCTGCATTTGCATATTAAAAGACAAACCAATCATGTAATTTGTAGCATCTAAAGTGTCCCCAGTGCGGTGTTAATGATGTAATGTGTGTCACATTTTCCCATAAAAAAAAAAACAAAAAAAACTTTTGATAGTTATATCTTACCTGCTCGTTTAGTCTTGGGGATGTGCTTCATTGCGATTAGTCAGGGTTGTTCCCAACCACGCAATTTGAATTATGTTCTCAGGGTTGCGCTGATGTCACTGTAAATCCCGCACTTGAGCAGCGTTGTTTTGCAGCGCTTGCGCAGTGTCTATTGGAGGAGTCGCACTTGCACATTGTTTATCGGTGATCCGCGCATGTGCTGTGACGAGCAGCGCAACTCCGGGAACATAAATCAAAATTGGGTGGGCGCGGACAAGCCAGACTCAACGCAATGAAGCACACCCCTATGACTAAACGAGCAGGTAAGATAAAACTATTAAAAGTGCTTTTTTATAAGAATTTCAGGGTCGATTTTAATGGAAAAAACATGTTAGTCATGTGCCTTGCATCATTAACACCCCACTGGGGACACTTTAGATGCTGCAAATGACATGAGTACAGCGCTTAGCTTTCCCCAGCAGCCCCGTAAAAGGTTGATTGGCGCAGAAGCAGGGGCATACATCACATAGCCATATAGCAAAAGTCCTAGACCCTCCACCCCTTTCTCCATACCTTGAAGCAAAAAAAAATCATTTAAAAACAGGGAGAGGGATATGCATTGCGACACATGCACAAGTAATTATGCCCTTAATGAAACACCTTAGTGTTATCACCCACTACAATACCCCTTTCATGACCCCAGTAAAGTGTTATGCACCCCCATAGACAATATATTCCCCTAATCAATCCCCCAAACCCATGCAAAGTATTGTGCTGCCACAGTGCTCCCAGAAAATATTTTTCGGCCACAGACCCTCAACAGTATAATATGCCCCACAGCATGATGTCCCCACACACAGTATCCACAGATCCCCCCTAAAGCCACTCTCCTTCCACCCACACATACTATAATGGCCTCTATAGCCCCCAACAATTAAAGACATTAAAAAACAAATAAATAAAACCTTCTCATATCAATGCGCTGCTCAGATCTGGGAAGTGGGCACCCAATGTGAGTTATTAATGTCACCTGCTGCCTGGAAACAAATGTTCAGTCTGAATGGTACAGCAGGGAGCAGACAGCTCACTGTTACATCATTCAGTTCAATAGTACCAGTGCACTGGGCCCCATATCGACCACGTGATCGGCCTACATGGGTTTTAGAACCCTGAGCGGAAGTCAAGCATGTGCACCTCCAATCCATTAAAGGCTAGGCTGCACAGCCCTGTTCTTAGGATCACTGGGCAACTCAGCAGTCAGCATCAGCAAGTTATCTTTTATCCCATAGATCCCAGCCCCGCAGTGTGAATAAATCATAAGTGACTGCGGGGCGGGATCTCGGGCCGCGCATGCGCGCAGGTGCAGTAAGCAAGACATCAAGTGATCTCAGTGGTCGGGCAGCGCGAACTGCGCATGACGAAGGCAGAATATGACAGCGCAGGCGCCTGGAGAATTGAATAACACCGAGGAGGCGGCGCCCGGCCCGCAGAGTGACGGATGTGGTGCGTCTGGATTAGGGGGGAAAGACCTGACCCCTGGACGATTTGAAGGTATGAGGGACAAATTTAAAAAGCGATCATTTCTGCAGTGCAACGAATAATAACTAAAAGAGCCACCTTGTCAGAATGCAGCATTAGTGCTGCACAAGATGGCTCTTTTAGTTACAAACGCCTGGGGGGGGGGGTGTTACAGGTTCCCTTTAACGCTAGAGAATGTTTGTAACTCTGCAGTGGAGTCAAGAGAGCGATGGTGACTTATGCACTATGCGACCCCACTTTATACCTTTACAAGATCTGAGTTACGCTGTGGCTGAGTTGATGTGGTTCCTAAACGCTTCCATTTTTCCATTATCCAAGTCAAAGTTGATTGTAGAATATTTTAGGAGGGAAGAAATTTCGCGAACTGGCTTGTAACAACAGTGGAATTCTGCTATAGTACCATGCCTGCATTCAGCAAGCTCTTTGAAAAGAATGTTTATGATGGCAGACTGAATGACTAATAGTGTTTTTTTTTTTTTTATTTACCTGTGGTAATCAATCCAAGTTAAAAACCTGAATTCAAGGATTAATAGGCATTTCTCAATCATTTTGCCCATATAGTGTGTTTTCACACTAAGCTTACAGTTCTAGGGGGCAAAAATATAGAAAAAGCAACCTACCACAAATAGCAGCAGCAGTAACATGTCCTTCTTCAAAGCGCGGGAAGAGGATGAGTTTTGGAATAAACAGTGTGTTGTAGAGCCATATGAAAAATATAATCCCAACACAGCACCATCCCTGCGGGTCAGCAACAAAATGTATAGGCAGCCCCATTGTTCATAGTATGATTTTTTTCTTGGAGAAAATCTGTGTCACAGCACCAATCTGTAAAACATAATTTTAAAATTATACACAGTGTGCTGTGAGAAACAAAAAAATGGCGAAAAGTGAATTATGGAAATTTAGTTAAAATGTTCCGAAAAGGTTAATGGCTTACCAGACACACTGGAGACCAGCTGTGGGGAATTGTGGAACTGGACATTATAGTAGCTATACTGAGTGTGAAACTTCCTCAACAGCACCAATACCCAATTATAGGGGTGCATTTATCCACTGTCAAACAGTGGCTGTCCTCTGCCCCAGGGCTCTGACATTCTAAGGCTTTGAGAACTCCAGTAACCAAAACCAGTAGATAAAAGCCAATCTGTAGATGTTGATGTAGTAGGATTTATACTGTGCTCCATCTACTAGAATCTAGTACGTACTACTGTAAAGTGAATATAAGATCGTTGAATCTGAAAAACTACAGCCAAGTGCACAAAAGGAAATTTGAAAAAAAAAAGAAAGTGATGTTACTTGCAGGGGCGAGGCTAGTCTCTGCTTAGCAGGTTTTTCTCCTTACAATGCATATTTGCTGGCTCGTCATTTCTCATCAGAGTCAGTGACGGAGTGCATTGTCACTGTGCATTAAAAAGAATATGAGCATATGTCGGAATTGACAACTGACGCATGCTCAGTAGAGCAGTGACTAGCCCAGTCCCTGAAACGATGCTTCATTTCATGATGAGGGCAGAGGCTGCGGCAGTTACTGGCACTTCAGAGCCATAATAGAGTCTTTTTTGAGTATCCCAGCATGCACTGGGGGTTATCAAACTAAGCATAATCAAAAAATAAAAGTAAAGCAGTTAGACAGTGTAGTGGGGGTACGATAGGGATTTTTTAATTAAAGTATATTATAAAAGATTACATTATTACATTAGACATTTAAGATTAAAATAAATAGTTTTGGACCACACCTTTAAGAGCAATGTACTCAGATTACTGCAGGTAAAGAGCATGTCTGTACACGACATGTTCCCTTTATTCCCTTCATTATTTAGCGATAACATATTGGGCAGAGTTAGTCACTCTATAACCTCATCATAATAGTCACATGCTTTCACGGGGCCCTTGAGAAAATTAATTACACACCCATGCCTTAAAGGATTTTGTAACCCCACCAGGAATTTAAAGTTAGGTGAACCAGCATGGATTTGAGAGGAGGAAAACTAGCAAAATAGCAAATACGTGGGCTGGGCAATATACTACGTTGGCTGGGCAATATACTGCGTGGGCTGGGCAATATACTGCGTGGGCTGGGCAATATACGGCGTGGGCTGGGCAATATATGGTGTGGGCTGGCCAATATACGGCGTGGGCTGGGCAATATACGGAGTGGGCTGGGCAATATACTACGTGGGCTGGGCAATATACTACAAAACATATTCTAACCCCTTCATGACCTTGCCGTTTTTTGCAATTCTGACCAGTGTCCCTTTATGAGGTAATAACTCAGGAACGCTTCAACGGATCCTAGTGATTCTGAGATTGTTTTTTCGTGACATATTGGGATTCATGTTAGTGGTAAACTAGTGGTTAGTTTAGGTCGATAATTTCTGAGTTTATTTGTGAAAAAAACGGAAATTTGGCATAAATGTTGAAAATTTTGCAATTTTCACATTTTGAATTTTTATTCTGTTAAACCAGAGAGTTATGTGACACAAAATAGTTAATAAATAACATTTCCCACATGTCTACTTTACATCAGCACAATTTTGGAAACAAATTTTTTTTTTGCTAGGAAGTTATAAGGGTTAAAATTTGACCAGTGATTTCTCATTTTTACAACAAAATTTACAAAACCATTTTTTTTAGGGACCACCTCACATTTGAAGTCAGTTTGAGGGTTCTATATGGCTGAAAATACCCAAAAGTGACACCATTCTAAAAACTGCACCCCTCAAGGTGCTCAAAACCACATTCAAGAAGTTTATTAACCCTTCAGGTGTTTCACAGCAGCAGAAGCAACATGGAAGGAAAAAATGAACATTTAACTTTTTAGTCACAAAAATGATCTTTTAGCAACAATTTTTTATTTTCCCAAGGGTAAAAGGAGAAACTGGACCACGGACGTTGTTGTCCAATTTGTACTGAGTACGCTGATACCTCATATGTGGGGGTAAACCACTGTTTGGGCGCACGGCAGGGCTCGGAAGGGAAGGAGCGCCATTTGACTTTTTGAATGAAAAATTGGCTCCAATCTTTAGCGGACACCATGTCGCGTTTGGAGAGCCCCCGTGTGCCTAAACATTGGAGCTCCCCTACAAGTGACCACATTTTGGAAACTAGACCCCCCAAGGAACTTATCTAGAAGCATAGTGAGCACTTTAAACCCCCAGGTGCTTCACAAATTGATCCGTAAAAATGAAAAAGTACTTTTTTTTCACAAAAAAATTATTTTAGCCTCAATTTTTTCATTTTCACATGGGCAACAGGATAAAATGGATCCTAAATTTTGTTGGGCAATTTCTCCTGAGTACACCAATACCTCACATGTGGGGGTAAACCACTGTTTGGGCACATGGTAAGGCTCGGAAGGGAAGGAGCGCCATTTGACTTTTTCAATGAAAAATTATCTCCATCGTTAGCGGACACCATGTCGCGTTTGGAAAGCCCCTGTGTGCCTAAACATTGGAGCTCCTCCACAAGTGACCCCATTTTGGAAACTAGACCCCCCAAGGAACTCATCTAGAGGCATAGTGAGCACTTTAAACCCCCAGGTGCTTCACAAATTGATCCGCAAAAATGAAAAAGTACTTTTTTTTCACACAAAATTTTTTTTAGCCTCAATTCTTTCATTTTCACATGGGCAACAGGATAAAATGGATCCTAAAATTTGTTGGGCAATTTCTCCTGAGTATGCCGATACCTCATATGTGGGGGTAAACCACTGTTTGGGTGCACGGCAAGGCTCGGAAAGGGGAGGCGTGCCATTTGACTTTTTGAATGGAAAATTAGCTCCAATCATTAGCGGACACCATGTCGCGTTTGGAGAGCCCCTGTGTGCCTAAACATTGGAGCTCCCCTACAAGTGACCCCATTTTGGAAACTAGACCCCCCAAGGAACTTATCTAGATGCATAGTGAGCACTTATAACCCCCAGGTGCTTCACAGAAGTTTATAACGCAGAGCCGTGAAAATAAAAAAATAATTTTTCTTTCCTCAAAAATGATTTTTAGCCCAGAATTTTTTATTTTCCCAAGGGTAATAGGAGAAATTGGACCCCAAATGTTGTTGTCCAGTTTGTCCTGAGTACGATGATACCCCATATGTGGGGGTAAACCACTGTTTGGGCGCACGGCAGGGCTCGGAAGGGAAGGCACGCCATTTGGCTTTTTGAATGGAAAATTAGCTCCAATCATTAGTGGACACCATGTCGCGTTTGGAGAGCCCCTGTGTGCCTAAACATTGGAGCTCCCGCACAAGTGACCCCATTTTGGAAACTAGACCTCCCAAGGAACTAATCTAGATGTGTGGTGAGCACTTTGAACCCCCAAGTGCTTCACAGAAGTTTATAACGCAGAGCCGTGAAAATAAAAAATGTGTTTCCTTTCTTCAAAAATATTTTTTCAGCCCAGAATTTTTTTATTTTTGCAAGAGTAACAGGAGAAATTGGACCCCAAAAGTTGTTGTCCAGTTTCTCCTGAGTACGCTGATACCCCATATGTGGGGGTAAACCACTGTTTTGGCACACGTCGGGGTTCGGAAGGGAAGTAGTGACGTTTTGAAATGCAGACTTTGATGGAATGCTCTGCGGGCATCAGGTTGCGTTTGCAGAGTCCCTGATGTGCCTAAACAGTAGGAACTCCCCACAAGTGACCCCATTTTGGAAACTAGACCCCCCAAGGAACTTATCTAGATGTGTGGTGAGCACGTTCAACCCCCAAGTGCTTCACAGAAGTTTACAACGCAGAGCCGTGAAAATAAAAAATCATTTTTCTTTCCTCAAAAAAGATGTTTTAGCAAGCAATTTCTTATTTTCACAAGGGTAACAGGAGAATTTGGACCCCAATATTTGTTGCCCAGTTTGTTGTGAGTACGCTGATACCCCATATGTGGGGGTAAACCACTGTTTGGGCACACGTCAGGGCTCGGAAGGGAAGTAGTGACATTTGAAATGCAGACTTTGATGGAATGGTCTGCGGGCGTCACGTTGCATTTGCAGAGCCCCTGATATGCCTAAACAGTAGAAACACCCCACAAGTGACCCCATTTTGGAAACTAGACCCCCCAAGGAACTTATCTAGATGTGTGGTGAGCACTTTCAACCCCCAAGTGCTTCACAGAAGTTTATAACGCAGAGCCGTGAAAATAAAAAATAATTGTTCTTTCCTCAAAAATTATGTTTTAGCAAGTAATTTTTTATTTTTGCAAGGGTAACAGGAGAAATTGGACCCCAACAGTTGTTGCCCAGTTTGTCCTGAGTACGCTGGTACCCCAAATGTGGGGGTAAACCACTGTTTGGGCGCACGTCGGGGCTTGGAAGGGCGGGAGCACCATTTGACTTTTTGAACGCAAGATTGGCTGGAATCAATGGTGGCGCCATGTTGCGTTTGGAGACCCCTGATGTGCCTAAACAGTGGAAACCCCTCAATTCTAACTTCAACACTAACCCCAACACACCCCTAATCCTAATCCCAACTGTAGCCATAACCCTAATCACAACCCTAACCCCAACACACACCTAACCACAACCCTAACCGCAACACACCCGTAACCCTAATTCCAACCCTAATCCTAACCCTAATCCCAACCGTAACCCTAATCCCAACCCTAACCACAACTGTAACCCCAACACACCCCTAACCCTATCCGTAACCCTAACCACAAGCCTAATCTTAACCCTATTTCAAACCCTAGCCCTAATTCCAACCCTAACTCTAATTCCAACCCTAAGGCTATGTGCCCACGTTGCGGATTCGTGTGAGATTTTTCCGCACGATTTTTGAAAAATCTGCAGGTAAAAGGCACTGCGTTTTACCTGCGGATTTACAGCAGATTTCCAGTGTTTTTTTGTGCGGATTTCACCTGCGGATTCCTATTGAGGAACAGGTGGAAAAACGCTGCGGAATCCGCACAAAGAATTGACATGCTGCGGAAAATACAATGCAGCGTTTCTGCACGGAATTTTCTGCACCATGGGCACAGCGGATTTGGTTTTCCTTAGGTGTACATGGTACTGTAAACCTGATGGAAAACTGCTTTGAATTCGCAGCGGCCAATCCGCTGCGGATCCGCGGCCAATCCGCTGCCGATCCGCGGCCAATCCGCTGCGGATCCGCGGCCAATCCACTGCCGATCCGCTGCCGATCCGCTGCGGATCCGCTGCCGATCCGCTGCGGATCCGCGGCTGATCCGCTGCGGATCTGCGGCCGATCCGCTGCCGATCCGCGGCCGATCCGCTCTGTGTGCACATGCCATAACCCTACCCCTAACCCTACCCGTAACCCTAACCCTACCCCTAACCCTACCCCTAGTTCTAACCCTAACCCTAGTGGAAAAAGAAAAAAAAATATTTTCTTTATTTTATTATTGTCCCTACCTATGGGGGTGATAAAGGGGGGGGGGTTTATTTATTATTTTTTTATTTTGATCGCTGTGATAGAACCTACCACAGCGATCAAAATGTACTTGTAATGAATCTGCCGGCCGGCCGATTCGGCGGGCGCACTGGGCATGCGCCCGCCATTTTGGAAGATGGCGGCGCCCAGCGAGGAGACGGACCGACACCGGGAGCCTCGGTAAGTATAAGGGGGGGAGATCGGGGCACGGGGGGGGCGTCGGAGCACCGGGGGGTGACATAGGAGCAGGGGGGGAGCGGGCAGGAGGACGGGGGAGCGGAGCACAGGACGGAGGGAACCGGACCCCATAACGGAGCACTGGGGGGGCGATCGGTGGGGTGGGGGGGTTCACTTCAGGTTTTCCAGCCATGGCCGATGGTATTGCAGCATCGGCCATGGCTGGATTGTAATATTTCACCAGTTTTTTAGGTGAAATATTACAAATCGCTCTGATTGGCAGTTTCACTTTCAACAGCCAATCAGAGCGATCGTAGCCACGGGGGGGTGAAGCCACCCCCCCTGGGCTGAAGTACCACTCCCCCTCTCCCTGCAGATCGGGTAAAATAGGAGTTAACCCCTTCACCCGATCTGCAGGGACGCGATCATTCCATGACGCCACATAGGCGTCATGGGTCGTGAAGGGGCTAAAATACCCGATGCGTTAGAATCGGGCCACCATCTAGTTGATACATAATCGAGGGCAGCAGATCAAAATTAAGTTTTGTGAAAAAAAAAATATGACTCAGACGAGTCTCGGCTCACTCGCAACCATATAAGTCTATGAGTGCGAGTGACAACGCACAACATTCGTTTATCATCCGAGTGCGGTGCGATATCTCGCGTCAGATGCCACAGGCTGGTGTGACTCCAGCCTTAGATTTAGCAATGCAGCAGAGCTGTGGAAACTAACCCCGCCCACACCAGTCTCTCTCTCAATATATGTATATATAATGTCCATAAACAATGAGCTGTTCATCACAGAAAAAGGCTCTGCTGGAAAAGGGCTGGGGACCAGCTAGTCACAGCAATGATAAGATACTTGCGCTAAGAAGTTTGATAATAGAAGTATTGCAGAAATCTGTGTTTTAACCCTTACCTCTTGCTGTCTTTAGATTACATAGTAAAAAAAAACAAGCTGACAGATTCCCTTTAACCCCTTAAGCCCCAAGGGTGGTTTGCACGTTAATGACCAGGCCAATTTTTACAATTCTGACCACTGTCCCTTTATGAGGTTATAACTCTGGAACGCTTCAACGGATCCCAGTGATTCTGACATTATTTTCTCATGACATATTGTACTTCATGATAGTGGTAAAATTTCTTCGATATAACTTGCGTTTATTTGTGAAAAAAACGGAAATTTGGCGAAAATTTTGCAATTTTCCAACTTTGAGTTTTTATGCCCTTAAATCACAGAGATATGTCACACAAAATACTTAATAAGTAACATTTCCCACATGTCTACTTTACATCAGCACAATTTTGGAACCAACATTTTTTTTTGTTAGGGAGTTATAAGGGTTAAAAGTTGACCAGCAATTTCTCATTTTTACAACACCAATATTTTTTAAGGACCACATCACATTTGAAGTCATTTTGAGGGGTCTATATGATAGAAAATAACCAAGTATGACATCATTCTAAAAACTGCACCCCTCAAGGTGCTCAAAACCACATTCAAGAAGCTTATTAACCCTTCAGGTGTTTTACAGGAATTTTTGGAATGTTTAAAAAAAAAAAAAGAACATTTAGCTTTTTTTTGTCACAAAAAATTTACTTCAGCTCCAATTTGTTTTATTTTACCAAGGGTAACAGGAGAAAATGGACCCCAAAAGTTGTTGTACAATTTGTTCTGAGTACGCCGATACCCCATATGTGGGGTAAACCACTGTTTGGGCGCATGGCAGAGCTCGGAAGGGAAGGAGCACCGTTTGACTTTTCAATGCAAAATTGACTGGAATTGAGATGGGACGCCATGTTGCGTTTGGAGAGCCCCTTGATATGCCTAAACATTGAAACCCCCCACAAGTGACACCATTTTGGAAAGTAGACCCCCTAAGGAACTTACCTAGATGTGTGGTGAGCACTTTAACCCACCAAGTGCTTGACAGAAGTTTATAATGCAGAGCCGTAAAAATAAAAAAATCATATTTTTTTACAAATATGATTTTTTCCCCCCAAATTTTTTATTTTCCCAAGGGTAAGAGAAGAAATTGGACTCCAAAAGTGGTTGTGCCATTTGTTCTGAGTACGTAGATACCCCATATGTGGGGGTAAACCACTGTTTGGGCGCATGGCAGAGCTCGGAATGAAAGGAGCGCCATTTGACTTTTCAATGCAAAATTGACTGGAATTGAGATGGGACGCTATGTCACGTTTGGAGAGCCCCCGATGTGCCTAAACATTGAAACCCCCCCACAAGTTACACCATTTTGGAAAGTAGACCCCCTAAGGAACTTATCTAGATGTGTTGTGAGAGCTTTGAACCTCCAAGTTATTCACTACAGTTTATAACGCAGAGCCATGAAAATAAAAATTCTTTTTTTTTTTTTTCTTCCACAAAAATTATTTTTTAGCCCTCAGTTTTGTATTTTCTTAAGGGTAAAAGGAGAAATTCGACCCCAAAAGTTGTTATCCAATTTGTCCTGAGTACGCCGTTACCCCATATGTGGGGGGGAACCACCGTTTGGGCACATGGCAGAGCTCGCAAGGGAAGGAGAGCCATTGGGAATGCAGACTTAGATGGATTGGTCTGCAGGCGTCACGTTGCATTTGCAGAGCCCCTGATGCACCTAAACAGTAGAAACCCCCCATAAGTGACACCATTTTGAAAACTAGACCCCCCCAAGGAACTTATCTAGATGTGTTGTGAGAACTTTGAACCCCTAAGTGTTTCACTACAGTTTATAACAGTCGTGAAAATAAAAATTAATTTTTTTCCCACAAAAATGTTTTTTTAGCCCCCCAAATTTTTATTTTCCCAAGGGTAACAAGAGAAATTATACCCCAATTGTTGTTGTCCAATTTGTCCTGAGTATGCTGATACCCCATATGTTGGGGTAAACCCCTGGTTTGGCGCACGGGAGAGCTCAGAAGGGAAGGAGCACTGTTTTACTTTTTCAACGCAGAATTGGCTGGAATTGAGATTGGACGCCATGTCACGTTTCGAGAGCCCTGATGTGCCTAAACAGTGGAAACCCCCAATTCTAACTGAAACCCTATCCCAAACACATCCCTAACCCTAATCCCAACCGTAAATATAATCCAAATCCTAACCCTAACTTTAGCCCCAACCTTAACTTTAGCCCCAACCCTAACTTTAGCCCCAACCCTAACTTTAGCCCCAACCCTAACCCTAACATTAGCCCCAACCCTAACCCTAACTTTTGCCCCAACCCCAACTGTAGCCCTAACCTTAACTTTAGCCCCAACCCTAACTTTAGCCTCAGCCCTAACCCTAACTGTAGCCCTAATCCTAGCCCCAACCCTAACCCTAGCCTCAACCCTAGCCCTAACCCTAGCCCTAACCCTAATGGGAAAATGAAAATAAATACTTTTTTTTAATTTTTTTATGTTTCCCTAACTAAGGGGGTGATGAAGGGGGGTTTGTTTTACTTTTATAGCGGGTTTTTTAGCGGATTTTTATGATTGGCAGCTGTCACACACTAAAAGACGCTTTTTATTGCAAAAAATATTTTTTGCGTTACATTTTGAGGCCTATAATTTTTCCATATTTTGGTCCACAGAGTCATTTGAGGTCTTGTTTTTTGAGGGACGAGTTGACGTTTTTATTGATACCATTTTTGGGCATGTGACATTTTTTGAACGCTTTGTATTCCGATTTTTGTGAGGCAGAATGACCAAAAACCAGCTATTCATGAATTTCTTTCGGGGGGGGGGGCGTTTATACCGTTCCATGTTTGGTAAAATGGATAAAGCAGTTTTATTCTTCGGGTCAGTATGATTACAGCGATACCTCATTTACATAATTTTTTTATGTTTTGGCGCTTTTTTACGATAAAAACTATTTTATAGAAAAAATTATTTTTGCATCACTTTATTCTGAGGACTATAACTTTTTTATTTTTTTGCTGATGATGCTGTATGGCGGCTCGTTTTTTTGCGGGACAAGATGACGTTTTCAGCGGTACCATGGATATTTATATCCGTCTTTTTGATAGCGTGTTATTCCACTTTTTTTTGTTTGGCGGTGTGATAATAAAGCGTTGTTTTTTGCCTCGTTTTTTTTTTTTTTTCCTTTTGCGGTGTTCACTGAAGGGGTTAACTAGTGGGACAGTTTTATAGGTCGGGTCGTTACGGACGCGGCGATACTAAATATGTGTACTATTGTTTTTTTTTTATTTAGATAAATGTATTTATGGGAACAATATATACTTTTTCTTTATTTAGGATTTTTTTTTTTTTTTTTTTACACATTTAAAAAACATTTTTTTTAAACTTTTTTACGTTGTCCCAGGGGGGACATCAGTGTATAGTGACAGATCGCTGATCTGACACTTTGCAGAGCACTGAGTCAGATCAGCGATCTGACATGCCCTGCTCCTGGCTTACCAGCGCCTGCTCTGAGCAGGCACTTGGTAAGCCACCTCCCTGCAGGACCCGGAAGTAGCCCCGCGGCCATTTTGGATCCGGGGCCTGCAGGGAGGAGACGCTCGGTACAAGGTGACACATCGCCTTGTATAGACCGTCTCAGGGAAGCACGCAGGGAGCCCCCTCCCTGCGCGATGTTTCCCTGTACCGCCGGAACACTGCGATCATGTTTCTTTTCTCAGAAAACTATATATGAATCTCCTCTGCTATTCCTGCTCTATATGCAGATTAGAATGCAGTTTCATGAAGACAGGTTCCCTTTAAATATCTAGAAACAAAAATCTAGGTATTCAAGTGACACCAAGTACGAGGAAATGAAAATGAACTTCCCATTACCAATGTGACCAGGGTATATGCAAATTTCTCCTTTCTGAATGGCTAAATAACCAATATATTTCACCTTTATAATTAAAGGGGTTTTCCAGGAATACAAAAATAATAGAAAATAGGAAATGTCATTATGAATAAATTCCAAAGCAATTGTAATTAGCATTTCACACTTGTTTTGTAATCACTACAGTACATTAAAGCCATGTATTTTTTTCCTGACTAAGAGAACACCTTTAACGTTTAACTTTAAATCTTTTGCAATGTATAGGACCAGATTCACTAAAGCTTCCACTCTAGAATTCTGGTTTACAAGCTATGAAAAGTCGCTAAATTTAGCCGCAACTCGTTTCTTGTTTTCAGGAGTTTCTCCCACCTCCAACAAAACGGCCATAATACCACAGTTCGTCTATGGCCAGTCTCACACGTCCAGATAATTCCGGTACCGGAGAAAACGGTACCGGAGTTATCCGTGTGCTCACGTAGGCCATCCGTGTGGGATCCGTGTGATGTCCGCGAGTACGTTTTTAGGGTCCGTGTGCTGTACGTGTGTCCGTGTATTGCAACAATTTTTACAATTTTAACCCTATGACAGGAAAAACGCACACGGATGGCACACGGACAGCGTCCATGTGCGGTACGTGTTTACAAGGACCCATTGACTTTAATGGATCCGTGTGATCTGTGCGCTCCCACGAACACTGACATGTCTCCGTGTTTTGCAAACGGACACACGGTCCGTGAAAACACGCTGACATGTGCAGAGACACATTTATTTTAATTAATCAACTATATCCATATGGGTGCAATTGCCAAGGATAATGAGTGATATAGGCTAGAGCATAGTTATTTTAAAAATAATTTTTATTATTACAAGAAAATCATGACTAAAAACCTAATTATTTTTCGGTAGGTTCAGCCACCTATTTAGATAGGATTGTTACCCTTGTATTGCACTAGTTATTAGTTATGTATTTGTGCTAATTCCACAGCATATTTAGTGCCAGTTCATGATAGTGTTTTTGCATATATGAGCACATTGCTGTTCTTCTATATATATTTTAGACAGTAACTTTTGTCTTGTTATAGTGGCTATTTTATAACAGCAGTATCCTCATGTGCCTAACTTGTTAACACCATTGTTATGTTTCACCATTTGGTTATATATGCTATTAGTAATTAGCACATATCTATATTTCTCTACATCTACCACCTGTGTCTGCATCCTTGTCCCTCCCTTAGGAGGTTTTTTAGCCCTGTTTAATAACTAGGTTTTTAGTCATGATTTTCTTGTAATAATAAAAATTATTTTTAAAATAACTATGCTCTAGCCTATATCACTCATTATCCTTGGCAATTGCACCCATATGGATATAGTTGATTCATTCTAAGTGAGTGTTTTTTTGGGCAATTTATTCCCCTATGGACTAATAGTAATAACATTTATTTTAATGTGTGTACGTGAGTCAGTGTCTCCGGTACGTGAGAAAACTGTCACCACACGTACCGGAGCCACTGACGTGTGAAACAGGCCTAAGGCCGGTTACACACGTCCTGATATTTCCGGTACTGGTTTTTCCACTGACATTTTCCCACGGTCCTGAGGTCATGGCAGTTCAGCCCGGCCTCGATGATGTCACCGCTGGTGAATGATGCTGCGCTCTCAGCACCTCACTGGCCAGTGGTTTTCAGCCGGGAAGATCGCATCTTGGCGCCATCCAGGTTGAAAACTATTTAGCCCCCAGACATGGATTACGGCGTGGGACAGAAAGATGGACAGGTATGGTATATTGTTGCCTTTTTATCTTATTTTTATTACAGGAGATCGAGGGCTTTGCTGGAATTAGGCGTTGCAGTAAGTATGGTTTAACCCCTTTCTGCCATCCGATGTACTATTCCGTCCATGTGACCTGGGACCTAATTCCCATGGACGGAATAGTACGTCACATGCGATCAGCCGTGCTCATGGGGGGAGGGCGGCTGACCTCGGCCGGGTGTCAGCTGATTATCACAGCTGACACCCGGTACTAAGTGCCAGGAGCAGACAAACGTGATCGCAGCATTAGGGAGGCATAGGGAAGCATCGTGCAGGGAGGGGGCTCCCTGCATGCTTCCTTCAGACCCTCAGAACAACGCGATTTGATTACATTGTTTTGAGGCTCTCCCTGCCTGCAGACCCCCGGATCCAAGATGGCCGTAGGTCCTTCAGGGTCCTGCAGGGAGGTGGCTTCTCAGTGCCTGCTGAGAGTAGGACCTGAGAAGCCTCCTTCACTGCCTGTCAGATCGCTGATCTGATACAGTGCTGTGCAAAGTGGCAGATCAGGGATCTGACTTTATACAGTGATGTCCCACCCTGGGACAATGTAAAAAAAGTTTAAAAAAATATATTATACTGTGTAAAAATATTTTTAAAAAAATTCCTAAATAAAGAAAAAAAATAAATATAGTTCCAATAAAAATACATTTCATTATGTAAATAAAAAATAAAAATAAAAGTACACATATTTAGTATCGCCACATCTAACGACCTGACCAATAAAACTGTCCCACTAGTTAACAACCCCTTCAGTGAGCACCGTAAAAAAAAAACAAAAAAAAAAAACACACAATGCAAAAAACAATGCTTTATCATCATACCGCCGAACAAAAAGTGGAATGACACGCGATCAAGATGGATATAAATAAACATGGCACCGCTGAAAATGTCATCTTTGTCCCACAAAAAATGAGCTGCCATACAGCGTCATCAGCGAAAAAGTAAAAAAGTTAGAGTTCTCACAATAAAGCGATACAAAAACAATTTTTTATGTAAAATCGTTTTTATTGTATAAAAGCGCCAAAACATTAAAAAAATGATATAAATGAGATATTACTGTAAACGTACTGACCCGAAGAATAAAACTGCTTTATCAATTTTACCACACCCAGAATGGTATAAAAGCCCCACCCAAAAGAAATTCATGAATTGCTGGTTTTTGTTCATTCTGCCTTCCCTTAATCGTAATAAAAAGCAATCAAAAAATGTCATGTGCCTGAAAATGGTACCAGTAAAAATGTCAACTCGTCCTCAAAAAACAAAGCCTCACATGACTCTGTGGGCCAAAATATGGAAAAATTATAGCTCTCAAAATGTGGTGATGCAAAAACTATTTTTGCAATAAAAAGCGTCTCTTAGCGTGTGACAGCTGCCAAACATAAAAACCCGATCTAAAAACCCACTATAAATAGTAACTCAAACCCCCTTTATCACCCTCTCAGTTAGGGAAAAATAAAATAAAAAAAATGCATTTATTTCCATTTTCCCATTAGGGTTAGGGCTAAAGTAAGGGTAAGGGTGCCGTCACACTAGCAGTATTTGGTCAGTATTTTACATCAGTATTTGCAAGCCAAAATAAGGAGTGGGTGATAAATGCAGAAGTGGTGCATATGTTTCTGTTATACTTTTCCTCTAATTGTTCCACTCCTGGTTTTGGCTTACAGATACTGATTTAAAATACTGACTAAATACTACTAGTGTGACGGCAGCCTTTTAAGATAGGGTTATGGTTTGGGATTAGGGTTGGGGTGTGTTAGAGTTAGGCTTGTGGTTAGGGTTATGGATAGAGCTGGGATTAGGGTTAGGGGTGTGTTGGGGTTAGGGATGGAGTTAGAATTGGGGGCTTCCTCTGTTTAGGCACATCAGGGGCTCTCCAAATGCAACATGATGTCCGATCTCAATTCCAGCCAGTTCTGCATTGAAAAAGTCAAACGATGCTCCTTCCCTTCCGAGCTCTACTGTGCGCCCAAACAGTGGTTTACCCCCACATATAGGGGGTCGGCATACTTGGGACAAATTGGACAACTTTTGGGGTCCAATTTCTTCTGTTACCATTGTGAAAATAAAAAATTGGGGGCGAAAAGATCATTTTTGTGAAAAAAAATATACCGTATTTTCCGGCGTATAAGACGACTTTTTAACCCCTAAAAATTGTCCCAAAAGTCAGGGGTCGTCTTATACGCCAGGTACGGCATGTGCAGGGAGCGATCCTGGATGTTCCCAGGGTCTGAAGGAGAGGAGACTCTCCTTCAGGCCCTGGGATCCATATTCTTGTTAAAAATAAAGAATAAAAATAAAAAATATGTATATACTCACCCCTCCGAGAAGCCTGGCTGTCACCACTGCAAGCGTCTGCCTCCGTTCCTAAGAATTGCAGAGCATGAAGGACCTTCGATGACGTCACGGTCAGGTGACTGGTCACATGAGCGGTCACGGACCAATCACAGGCCAGTCACCTGACCGTGACGTCATCGAGGGTCCTTCATGCTCTGCAATTCTTAGGAACGGAGGCAGACGCTTACACCGGTGAGAGCCAGGCTTCTCGGAGGGGTGAGTATATACATATTTTTTATTTTTATTCTTTATTTTTAACATGAATATGGATCCCAGGGCCTGAAGGAGAGTCTCCTCTCCTTCAGACCCTGTGAACCACACGCCGTATAAGATGACTGGGCGTATAAGATGACCCCCGTCTTATACAGCGGGCATATCCCAAATTCCATATTTTATATGGAAAAGTTGGGGGTCGTCTTATACGCCCAGTCGTCTTATACACCAGAAAATACGGTAATTTTTTATTTTTACGGCTCTACTTTATAAACTTCTGTGAAGCATTTGGGGGTTCAAAGTGCTCACCACACATCCAGATAAGTTCCTTAGTTTCCAAATTGGAGTCACTTGTGGGCGCTCTCCAAACGCAACATGGCATCCAATCTCAAATCCAGACAATTTTAGTTTGAAAAAGTCAAACAGCGCTCCTTCCCTTCCAAGCTCTGCCATGCGCCCAAACAGTGGTTTACCCCCACATATGGGGTATCAGCGTACTCAGGACAAATTGGACAACAACTTATGGGGTCCAATTTCTCTCCTGTTACCCTTGGTAAAATAAAAAAGTTGGATCTGAAGTACATTTTTTGTGAAAAAAAGTTAAATGTTTTTTTTTTTTTTTTAAACATTCCAGAAATTCCTGTGAAGCACCTGAAGGGTTAATAAACTTCATGAATGTGGTTTTGTGCACCTTGAGGGGTGCAGTTTTTAGAATGGTTACACTTTTTGGCATTTTCTATCATATAGACCCCTCAAAGTAACTTCCAATGTGATGTGGTCCCTAAAAAAAAAAAAAAAAAAAGTGTTGTAAAAATGAGAAATCGCTGGTCAACTTATCACCGTTATAACTTCCTAACAAAAAAAATTTTTGTTCCAAAATTGTGCTGATGTAAAATAGACATAAGGGAAATGTCACTTATTAAGTATTTTGTGGGATTTATCTGTGTGATTTAAGGGCATGAAAATTCAAAGTTGGAAAATTGCAAAATTTTCGCAAAATTTCTATTCTTTTCACAAATAAATGCAAGTCATATCAAAGAAATTTTACCACTATCATTAAGTACAATATGTCACAAGAAAACAATGTCAGAACCACCAGGATCCATGGAAGCGTTCCAGATTTATTACCTCATAAAGGGACAGTGGTCAGAATTGTAAAAATTGGCCCGGTCATTAACATGCAAACCACCCTTATAATAATAATAATAATTTTTATTTATATAGCGCCAACATATTCCGCAGCGCTTTACAACTTATAGAGGGGACTTGTACAGACAATAGACATTACAGCATAACAGAAATCACAGTTCAAAATAGATACCAGGAGGAATGAGGGCCCTGCTCGCAAATCTTACAAACTATGAGGAAAAGGGGAGACACGAGAGGTGGATGGTAACAATTGCTTTAGTTATTTGGACCAGCCATAGTGTAAGGCTCGGGTGTTCATGTAAAGCTGCATGAACCAGTTAACAGCCTAAGTATGTAGCAGTACAGACACAGAGGGCTATTAACTGCATAAAGTGTATGAGAACACGATGCAAGGAACCTGATTATGTGTTTTGTTTTTTCTATTTTTAATAGGCCACACAGGGATAGTTAGGTTAATGCCTTGAGGCGGTAGGCCAGTCTGAACAAATGCGTTTTTAGGGCACGCTTAAAACTGTGGGGATTGGGGATTAATCGTATTAACCTGGGTAGTGCATTCCAAAGAATCGGCGCAGCACGTGTAAAGTCTTGGAGACGGGAGTGGGAGGTTCTGATTATTGAGGATGCTAACCTGAGGTCATTAGCGGAGCGGAGGGCACGGGTAGGGTGGTAGACTGAGACCAGAGAGGAGATGTAGGGTGGTGCTGAGCCATGGAGTGCTTTGTGGATGAGGGTAGTAGTTTTGTACTGGATTCTGGAGTGGATGGGTAGCCAGTGTAATGACTGGCACAAGGTAGAGGCATCGGTGTAACGGTTGGTGAGGAATATGATCCTGGCAGCAGCATTCAGGACAGATTGGAGCGGGGAGAGTTTGGTAAGAGGGAGGCCGATTAGTAGAGAGTTACAATAGTCCAGACGGGAATGAATAAGAGAAACAGTAAGAGTTTTTGCAGAGTCGAAAGTAAGAAAAGGGCGAATTCTAGAAATGTTTTTGAGATGCAGATAAGAAGAGCGAGCCAGTGATCGGATGTGGGGGGTGAATGAAAGCTCGGAATCAAGGATGACCCCAAGGCAGCGGGCATGTTGCTTTGGAGTAATGATTGAACCGCACACGGAGATGGCAATGTCAGGCAAAGGTAGGTTAGTAGAGGGAGCGAACACGAGGAGTTCAGTTTTTGACAGGTTCAGTTTCAGATAGAGGGAGGACATGATGTTAGAGACAGCGGTAAGACAATCACTGGTGTTTTCTAAGAAGGTCGGAGTGAAAGCAGGAGAAGAGGTGTATAATTGGGTGTCATCAGCATAGAGATGGTACTGGAACCCAAATCTACTGATTGTTTGTCCAATAGGGGCAGTATACAAAGAGAAGAGGAGGGGGCCTAGGACTGATCCTTGAGGAACCCCAACAGTAAGGGGAAGGTGAGAGGAGGAGGAACCAGCAAAACATACAGTGAAGGATCGGTCAGAGAGATAGGAGAACCAAGAGAGAACGGTGTCCTTGATGCCGATGGAGTGGAGCATAGTGAGGAGGAGCTGATGATCCACAGTGTCGAATACTGCGGAAAGATCCAATAGAATTAACATGGAGTAGTGAACATTAGATTTAGCTGTTAGTAGGTCATTAGAGACTTTAGTGAGGGCAGTTTCAGTAGAGTGTAAAGAGCGGAAGCCAGATTGAAGAGGGTCGAGAAGAGAGTTATCTGAGAGATAGCGGGTAAGACGGGAGTGGACCAGGCATTCCAGGAGTTTAGAGATGAAGGGAAGATTAGAGACAGGTCTATAATTAGCGGCACAGTTTTGGTCGAGGGAGGGTTTTTTACGTAATGGATGTATGATGGCATGCTTAAATGAGGAGGGAAAAATACCAGAAGTGAGGGAAAGGTTGAATATTTTTGTTATGTGAGAGGTGACAGCCGGGGAAAGGGACTGGAGGAGATGTGACGGAATGGGGTCACTGGTGCAAGTGGTCGGGCGAGAAGATGCAAGGAGCCTGCTTACTTCTTCTTCAGTAACTGGTTCAAAGTCAGAGAGTGAACTAGATGCAGTGGGGGAGGGAGGACAGTGCCTGGTATGAAGAGATTGGGAGATGATTTCCTGTCGAATGTGGTCAATTTTTTCTTTGAAGTAATTGGCCAGATCGTCAGCGCGGAGATCTGTGGTTGGGGCCTGCTCTCTTGGGTTGAGTAGGGACTGGAAAGTGTCGAAGAGACGTTTAGGGTTATTGGACAGTGAGGTGATGAGGGTGTTGAAATAGGTTTGTTTGGAGAGGTGAAGGGCAGAGTTGTATGTTTTTAGCATGAACTTATAATGGATGAAATCTTCGGGTAGATTAGATTTTCTCCACAGATGTTCGGCGCACCTGGAGCATCGCTGCAGGAAGCATGTTTGCAGCGTGTGCCACGGTTGTCGCCGTCTGTGTCGAGTTGCTCTATGTATAGGAGGAGCAGCTTCATCCAGGGCACTTAGCAGGGTTTCATTGTAATGGTTCAGAGCAGAATCAGGACATGAGATGGAGGAGATTGGGGCCAATGAGGACTGCAAGTTCTTCATAAGTTTCTGGGTGTTAATGGCCTGTATGTTTCTATAAGTGTGGAAAGTGGGGGTGACCTGAGCGGGATGGCAGTTCTTGATAGAGAATGAAAGAAGGTTGTGGTCAGAGAGCGGGAGAGGGGTGTTTGTGAAATCATCCACTGAGCAAAGTCGGGAGAAGACCAAGTCAAGGGAGTTTCCATCTTCATGCGTTGGAGAGTTAGTATGCTGCGAGGCCGAAAGAGGAGGTTAGAGATAAAAGGTGAGAAGCAGACGGGGAAAGGGGAGAAGCAATGGGGATGTTGAAATCACCCATGATAAGGGTGGGGGTGTCACAGGAGAGAAAGTGTGGAAGCCAGGTGGCAAAGTGATCCAGGAACTGATGAGAGGGGCCAGGAGGACGATACACCACCGCCACTCGCATGGAGAAGGGGACGTAGAGTCTGACAGCATGGACCTCAAAAGAAGGGAATACAAGTGAGGGTACTTGGGGGATAACTTGGAAGGTACATTTGGGTGAAAGGAGCAGCCCAAGGCCTCCACCTGCTCTGTTGTCTGATCTTGGGGTATGAGAAAAGTGTAGTCCACCATAGGAGAGAGCAGCAGCAGCGGTTGTGTCTGACTGCTGGATCCAGGTTTCAGTAAGAGCCAGGAGATTAAGAGCCTTAGAAAGGAAGTAATCATGGGTGAAGGAGAGTTTATTACACACAGAGCGAGAATTCCAAAGAGCACAATTGAAAGAGACAGAAGGCATGCATGGAATATTAATAAGGTTAGAGGGGTTTCTGGGTGTAGCAGTTGGGAGGTTTGACTGGCTATAACATGGGGGGCCGGGGTTTGGAGAGATGTCTCCAGCGACTAGGAGAAGGAGGATAGAAAGATTGAGCAGATGGTTAAGTGATTTGTGAGAGCGTCTTTTGTGTTGGATGGTGGGACTGAATGGATCTGCGCTGTTAAGCAATGTGAACAGAGCATGAGTGCTATACATAGGAGAGGCAAGAACAGAGGGGCCGATATGGATGGAGTTTAAAGAGTTTATGCAAGGGCGGTGAGTGAATGCAGCAGCCAGGATATAGATTATACAGATACATATGGTGTGTATTTGTTCTGTTTCAAGTGAATAGGGATTAGGTTTAGATTGTCTTACCTGTCTCCTGCCCTGTCTAACTGCCATGTTATAACTGCCGAATACTCCCCCTCTTGTTACCAATCAATCTAACTCAGTTGAGACAGCAGGACACAATAAATGTAGTGATCAGATAAACAAATGTCCAGGTCTGCATGGATCATAAACCCCTTGGAAAAAGTTATGTGATCTCTCTACATAGGGACAAGCAAAAGTGAGTTAAATATCTATAAACACAAACAAATGCATAATAAGATGACTAACATATATAGCTATATGCAGGATTCATTGCCGAAGATAGAATGAATCAGATACCATCCAAACCGCTTGCTGTCAGGGAATGGAGCAATAGACATGCAGGATAGTTCAGTTCAGGGAATGAATGATATGTTTACCATCCAAGCCGCTTGCTGTCAGGGAATGGAGCAATAGACATGCAGGATAGTTCAGTTCAGGGAATGAATGATATGTTTACCATCCAAGCCGCTTGCTGTCAGGGAATGGAGCAATAGACATGCAGGATAGTTCAGTTCAGGGAATGAATGATATGTTTACCATCCAAGCCGCTTGCTGTCAGGGAATGGAGCAATAGACAAGCAGGATAGTTCAGTTCAGGGAATGAATGATATGTTTACCATCCAAGCCGCTTGCTGTCAGGGAATGGAGCAATAGACATGCAGGATAGTTCAGTTCAGGGAATGAATGATATGTTTACCCTTGGGGGTAAAGGGGTTTATTTAGAATATTGAAGGAGTCTGTGCAATTTTTTCAAATAAAGGATTTTATTCTGGATGTGTCATTAACATACACCTATAGCACTAGTATTTTATAGGTGTCTTATAGACACCTATCCATTATTAAGCCGTGGTCTTGCTGTCACCTGACAATACACAGGTGACCTCAACCCCACAAATATGACCCCACTTACCACCACTACAGGGCAAGTGGGAAGAGCCGGGCAAAGCGCCAGAATAGGCGCATCTAATAGATGTGCCTTTATTGGGCAGCTGCGGGCTGCTGTTATTTTGTGGGGGCCTATATCAATGGTTGTCAAAAATGGGGGACCCCACGCAGTTTTTAATTATTTATTTAGATCATTTAAAAAACTGCATGGGGACCCCTCTATTCTTGATAACCAACCTTGCTGACGCTGAGTGTATGCTCCCACGGTCAGTATATGCTGCGGGTTGGACGCTGCGTACATCCGCAGCAGCTAGATGTTACAGCATAGTGGATGGGATTTCAAGAAATCCCATCTCCACTATGCGTTCAGAGACGCCAGTGGCATCACTGTGTAAACGAACATGCAGCGCGTCTTTCCAGACCGCAGCATGTCATTTTATGTTGGGGAGACGCTCAGTCTCCACAGCGTAAATTACCCATAGACTCATTACATGAGGTAAAACCGCATTATCTTTATAGTCACATGCGTATTAAGTGCGAAAACACGGCTTACTACGCATGTGAACCAATTTAAATAATGTCTTACCTTGTGACAGCAGGAACTTCGCATCCACTGCAGTTCTCGCGATGAGCTTAGCTAACTGCGAGAACTGGCGTTCACGTGACCACCGGGGTTATCTCCGGTCACTTGCCAAGTTCTCACAGTCAGCTGATCGTGAGAACTGTCGGGCAGGTGACCACCGAGACTGAGTTATCTCCGGTGGTCATCTACAATCTCAACGGTGTCTGGATGTCAGGCTGGATGGTGGCATAATGCCACTGTTCAGCCAAAGACATCCAGATGTAACAGAGCTGGACCCGTCGTGGGACATTATGGATTACCTTCTCTGCGGACAGGTATGGTATATTGTTGCTTTTTTATTTTACTTTATTTTAACAGGAGATCGAGGGCTTCAGGAAATTAGGCGAGGCCGTAAGTATGGTTTAATTTTGAATATTTAAGGAGTCTGTGTCATTATTTCAATTAAAGGACTTTATTCTGGCCGTGTGTGTCGTTATTTACCATGTAACTATAGGATTAGTAATGTATATAGATGTCTTATATGTCTCTCCTTTACTAAGCCATAAGCTTGATGTCACCAGACAATACAAAGGTGACATCAACCCCACAAATATTACCCTGCTTGCCACCGCTACAGGGCAAGTGGGAAGAGCTGGGTAAAGTGCCACAATTTGTGCATCTTTTGATGTGCCAATTGTGGGGAGGCTGCGGGCTGCTATTTTTAGGCTGGTGAGGGCCAAAATCTATGGGCCTCGCCAGCCTGAGAATACCGGGCTGCAGCTGTCTGCTTTTTCTTGGCGGTTTAACAAATATAGGGGGACCCCACGCTGTTTTTTTTGGAGGGGATCCCACTATTTTTGCTAACCATCCAAAGTAAGAAGACTGCTGCGGCCTGGTATTATCAGGCTGGTAGGGTTCATGGATATTGGATCCTTACCAGCCTGAAATACCAGTCCCAGTAGTCTGCTTTCCTCTGGCTGGTTAACAAATATAGGGGGACCCAACGCCATTTTAAACTAGATGGGTATTTCCTGAAGGAACTACAGATAGTGCTTTGGAATGGTGCCCGGGCTGCCCCTGCAAGACTTTCACACTTGGGTGCCCCTCAGGCGCTGGTTTGGTAGTTGTAGCCCCTCAGGGTTGAGGATTTGGGGGGCGGGGCCCCTCTGGGTCCGATTTGGGGGGGCGGGGCCCCTCGGGGGTCCGATTTGGGGGGCGGGGCCACTCGGGGGTCCGATTTGGGGGGAGGGGGCGCACTTACTTTTCACCCACGGGAACAGGGGTGCACTTACTTTTCACACACGGGACGAGAGGGTGTCAGTCACTTTATTCTGATGTTTGACTTTGATAAATGATCATGTCCTAAAATGGACACCGTACATTTGCATAGCTGCCATCTTTGGAAGGTCAAGTTGGGGGTAATGGAAAGTTCGCCATTATTTCCTATGGGAAATTTTTTTTTTTTAAATGCGATTTTTAAAAAAACTAGCACACCTCTCGTGGACGCTGGCTTAAAAATGACGCCTCACTGGAATCTGTGCGTGCAGCGGTTCGGGCCGCATCAATTGCGGAAAAAAGCCTAATAATAATAAGAAGTTAACCACGTTCGGATTACAATATAGTGCTTTGTTCCAAAGCACTATAAAAATATAATTAAATATATATTATTTATTAAAGAGTGGGCCTCCACTTCCTGTGTCACAAGATTCACCATAATGTAAATTAGTTTACATGCATAGTAAGCTGCATTCCCACACTTAATACCCATGTGATTAGGAAGATAATGCGGTTTTACCGCATCTAATGAAAATGTCATTTACCCAGCGGAGACTGAGCATCTCCATTACATAAATTGACATGCTGCAGTCTGGAAAGACGCACCGCATGTCTGTCTCTGCGGGTGAACTGCGGGCATCCGTGCACCCATAGTGGGCATGAGATTTCTTGAAATCAGGGCTGTGGAGTCGGTAAGCCACAGTTGCAACTCCAACTCCTGGATTTTATCAGGTTCCGACTCCTTCATAAATGGCCAATTCGTAACAATAAATTTACTGTTGTAAAATATTAACATCGTGCTTATTCAGTTTCTCACCATCATATAAGTAATCACACCACTTAGAGCAAAAACTATATTTATTAGAATACAATTAGAACATAGCAAATAACTTTTATGAACTTTATTAAACTCTTGTAAGTAGATATACAATAAACACTGTTATGCAGTTAATAAGACGAAATCTATAAATTTGTTCTCAGAAAAAGTATTGCCTCTGTCAGATCCTCCTTCATGGATGCCCTCAAATCTGATCTACGGTAATTATTTTGAGAGCAGAGAACAACCTCTCTACACCAACTTAGGTTGGTGGCAAAGCAGTAACCACTTGGGCAACATCTCTGACAATGTCAGGATACAGAGGAATCGCTTGTTGCACTGTTATTTTTGATGAACGGTCAAATTTCTCAATTTCTTTTAGTGCACATGAAAAATTCTGCTGAAATGTACTGGCTGTGTTCTTTGATGGGGATGACTTCTTCTATGTGGGAACGCTTTGCACGGTCCTTGTGATCCAAATATTTTTATAAATTAAATTCTTCATCAGTTGATGAGGGTGAAGATGTGGCAGGACGACCAAATTCTTCTTGTTCCTCCTGACTGTTCTGCAACCCTTTCATCCTTACTGCTTTTTCAAACAGAGCTTATTTTCCTTTAGTGAGCTGTTGATCATCTAGAAGAATCCGATGCATTGGGTCTACATAAACAGCTGCCAAAAAAATGTTATTTTGTAATAGTAGCTCCTCTCTCCGTTTCATTGATGTAGCAATGCCACTTGCAATTAACCCTCCTCTTTGGGACAGGCGAAACATCAGGTTCTTCCACTCCTTTAAGAAAATACCTGGAGTTAAGTCCTCTGCTTGTAATTTTTTAGTCACTGTAAATGGGTGCTCTAGCAATTTTTCCAGCTCAGTCACCTGATTCCACTGACTTTCATTTAGCGTCAGTTGAGGGTTAGCCATGTCTACAAGAAAGGTTTTCAGTTCAACCAAGCGCTGAATCATTAAAGGGAACCTGTCACCCTGTTTTTTGAAGATGAGCTAAAAATAGCGTTAAATAGGGGCAGAGCTGGGCGTTACATTAGTGTCTTTTGTGTGCGTTTATTACCCACCTATGCTGCTGAAATACCTTTGTAAAGTCGCCGTTTTCTGCTGTCACTCACGCTGGTCTGGTCCTATGGGCGTGGTGACAGCGCTGTTTCTCCCCCAGATCAGGCTCATCATTCCGTTGGTGGCGTAGTGGTGTGCGCATGTCCAACAGAGAATATCCACTGCCCAGGAGATGAAAAAGAGCGCGATCTGCGCTATTCAGCCGTTTACCGGTGGGCGCAGCCATCTTTCTGTGGCCGCGCGTGCGCAGATGGAGCGCTCTGCTGCCCGGGGCTTCAGGAAAATGGCAGCGGGATTCCACGCGTGCACAGATGGAGATCACGGCGGCATCTAGACATCTAGTCTAGAGGAGGAGCTTTACTACTAAGAATTTGCAACACATTTTCACTTTCAGTTTCATACATTGTAAGTAGGGGGGTTGGGGCAGCATGAGGTTAACCAAGTATAAGATTAGATAAGGGCAGTGGAGAACAGTGACACACAAGAAGTAAAAAATATCTCTATCTCCAGCAGAACTGCTTATCACTGTTGTTCATAGTTTGATAGAACATATATATTTGGGTAACATTTATAAAATTCAGATGAAAGTTCAATTGTGAAATATTAATACTTTTTTTTAAAGCTGGAGTCGGAGTCAGTACATTTCTACCGACTCCGACCAAAACTAACTCCGACTCCACGACTCCGACTCCACAGCCCTGCTTGAAATCCCATCCACTATGCTGTAACATCTGGATGCTGTGGGTTGGATGCTGCAGATGTACGCAGCGTCCAACCCACAGAATTTACTGACCGCGGGAACATACACCAATATATCTATAGACAGGAAATCACTTTTTTTCCTTCCCAGAAGCCAACTTTCAGTTAGCTTTATTTCAAGTGACAAAAAAACGCATGTGGAAAAAACGCATAAAAAATGCATGTAAAAAACGCATTAGGGTATGGTATTCACTAGCCGTATTATATCCTTATTAACTGCGGATTGAATGCTGCGTACAGCCACAGCATCCAGATGTTACAGCATAGTGGAGGGGATTTTATGAAATTCCGTCTAAACTATGCGTGCGAACACGCATCCGGCGGCCCTTGCGTTTACGGACATGTGGCACGTCTTTTTAAAATGCAGCATGTCTGTTTACCTTGCGGCGATGCTCCGTTGCCGCAAGCTAAATAGCACAGTCCTATGCATAGGGTGCGTCGATGCCGGATGTGTTCAATGAACACATCCGGAATCACCGTACGTACAGAAGGGGGCGGCGCTTTGGGCAGAGCAGGTATTCCGCTCCGTCCAAAGCGCTGACAATCCGGCTCGTGGACACGCACCCTTAAAAACGCTTGTAAAAAATGCATTAAAATGCAGGTGACCTGCTAGTGACCTCAGATGCAGATTTGGTGCAGATTTCACCTGAGTCAAATCCTGAGCAAATACTGAGCCATTCCTGACCATGGGAACATACCCTGAGGGTTGCAGCCCCCAGCTGTGAGTTTTGTCTGGTTGGTTCAAGAAAATAGGGGGGAACCCACGTCGGGTTTTTCATTCATTTATTTCATAAGATAGCAGGTGGTGGATGTGGAATACCTCGATCATCCGCTCCTGCTGTCACTGTTATCAGCAGCAGCAGGTGTCGGATGATGGGAGTAAGAGTCCCAAAAGCCCCCATCTGCTGTCAGCGTTCGGACTTTATTATAACTCTCCTCTGCTAGCGCCGATCACTGGCAGAACAGGGGAGAATGATGAGAGCCAGCTTCAGCACCAGCTACTGAGGAACAGTTCTTACTGTAGAACTTCTTTGCCGATGTGTGTTACACGGAGGACATCCATGTGTGTTCTCCATGTGCGGGACGTTTTGCAGTCCGTGCTGACGGTAAAAAATGGGACGTGTCTACATGTGGAGCACACGGACCCACGGTCCCTGGAAACACACTGACATGTGCACATGTGACATGTGTGTACGTGTCTCCAGTACGTGTGAAACCTGTCATCACACATACCACTGATGTGTGAAAAAGGCCCAATTCATGACAAGCTGTGTCTTTCCCTACAGCAGAAATTTAACTGACGGAAGATCTCTGCCCCAGCACAAGAAGGCGCACACTACTCATCATATGCTAAAGATTCATGAAGAGGCGTGCACCCCTTTATGAATCAGAAACATTTGACTCCAGCACGCTCCCTCATCAAGACAGATTTGAACGTCAGTCATGGTGAATCAGGGACATAGTGAATAGAATTCTTTTGCCAATACTGCATACAACCCCGTCATCACCTGTACTATGACCCTCACATTGTCTAGTGCTAGTATAATCGCAGGAAAGGTGTGGGGGGGGGGTGAGTGGAGGTTGGCATGTGCACCTTAAATGCCACTGCCAGAGAATGACAGCTTTTAAGGGGTTAACAGTGATGGGAACTTAGCATTGGACAAGCGAATTCCCCGGTGGCTTATCCCCACCCGCTGCCTTTGAGTGACAGGTCTCTTTCCCCTAAGTGCATGAATAGGGAAAGATGTGGCACTCCACTGGAATGAGCAGTGAGAAGCCTCCGGGCAACCTGCCTGTCCAACTTGTTACTAGAGATGAGCGGTGTTCGAGTCGAACTGTTCGCCAATTTCAAATTCGAGCTGTTTATCATTGTTAATAGACTGTTTCAGTGTATAGTGGGCGGGGAAAATATCTGTGCTGAAATAACGCCGATCTCCATTTTTTTTTTCTTTCCCGCATTTACAGAGGGGCGGTGCAGTCTCTCAGCCTATCAGCAGTGCGCACACACACAGCAATGTGCATGTGATGCAGACAAGCAAGGGCATGTGTCATTGGCTGTGTATGTCACTCCTTGCCCAATGAGAACCAGCCATTTGCCCTGTCATCACCATTTCCTCACTGCTGCAGCTTAGTGTTAGACGGCACCGCTGCTGCTGTGGGCGCTATACAGTCAAAGAGTCTTTTTTTGCCAGCGAATTTTCTGAGAGATAGGTTTAGGGAGTCAGGAGTTGGGACTAGTTGTAATATCATAACTTTTCAGGGTAGGTTACAGCAGTTCATAGCACTGTTTGCCAGGCAGGTCTGAGCCAGTGCTGTGCAAGTGTTAGTCACAGCATTTGGTGTAATCTAGCTCAGCCAATCCCTTTGGGCTAGTAGCATTGTCTGATAGTCATCTGAGTAGCCCGCCTGTGAAGCTAGCTACACCGCCTGTGTATCTCAATTTTTACGGCATCTAACCCAGTAAATCGTTTTGGGGTTTTGGGTTTAGTAGCAGTGTCTGCACGTCAGCAGAGTAGCCCGCCTGTGAAACAAACTATACCGCCTGTGTATCTATTTTCACTGCATCTAATCCAGTTGATAGTTTTGGGCCTAGTAGCATTGTCTGCACGTCAGCAGAGTAGCCCGCCTGTGAAACAAACTATACCGCCTGTGTATCTCTATTTTCACTGCATCTAATCCAGTTGATAGTTTTGGGCCTAGTACCACAGTTTGGCCACTCAGTTCTGCTCGGTTTTCATCCATCGGTTGTTGTGCCAACAACTTCAGATACAGAGTTGCCAATTAAGCACTAAAATGAGTGGCAAAAGGCCTGCTGCTGGTGGAAAGGGGAATAGGCGTGTTGGAAAGGGAAAAAAAGGTTGTGTCCGTGGGGTAGGTGGTAAAGCAACAGTAACATCTGCAGAAGAAGGACCATCTTCCAGCCAAAGTAAGATGTCTACTTCTTTTCGTGGACAATCTGATATGATCACTTTCTTACGACCATCGCTACAAGCATCGCCAAAAATTCCAGATGAGGCACAAAAACAGCAGGTGCTTGAACGGATATCAAGTGCTCGTTCAAGTGGGCTCTCCTCCATGTCAACTTCAACATCACAACTACTCCAGTCCTCAGAGTTGTCACCCCAATCGCACTTGCTTCCTCACAGCTCCCAAGTCTCCAGCTGCCCGTCTGAGCATGGGGTAGCACACATGGTGAGTCTGTAGAGCTGTTTACGCATACTATAGCCTGGGAATCAGAGGTCTGCTCCAGAGCTTCTGTGAATCCAGACGAGGAAATTATCTGCACTGATGCCCAGAATCTTTGTGAGTCGGATCCAGGCCCAGATGAAGAAGGTTCTGAGCATAATGTAGACCCTCGTTCCCAAACTGTAACTCCTGTTGGTGGAGACAATGAGGAAGATGATGAGACTGAGATACCTGATTGGAACGAAAACTTGACTTTTCGGTCGGGGCAGGAAGAGGTTGGCTCTGAGGACGACGGGTGTGAGAACACACAGGATGATGATGACGAGGTTGTAGACCCCACTTACTGTCAACCCCTAGTCCGCCAGTCCATGAGGTCAGCAGAGGAGGATGCTAGTGACGAGTCTGACGATGAGGTAACGGTGCGCCTTCCTGGACAGAGACCGAGTACTGGAAGCACGTCAGCAACTGCATCCTCAACCCCAATTGTGCCTCAGACCAGAAGTCGTGGTGGCTCTTCAGGTCGCACGGGCTCTAAGCCTTGCATAGCCTGGGCATTTTTTGACATCGCAAAGGATGACCCAACTCATGTTGTCTGTAAGATTTGTCAACAAAATCTCAGTAGAGGCCAAAAAATCACTATCTTGAGTACTTCATACATGAACCGTCACATGGATGAGGCATAAGTTGCAGTGGGAAGCTCACTGTGCCACAATGCGGCCTAGTGGGCCGGGTCAACCACCGTCTGCCCCATCAAGTGCATCCGCGTCCTCTTCATCCTGACTGTGGGGACAGCAGTCGCACATGGTTTTGGAAGCAGACCTTCCACCTCTTTACCCGCAACAGCCAGTGTGATTGGCAGGTCGTCAGGACATTTGCAAGTGGAAACACCTGCTGGTGTTCAGCGCTCTCCGACATCGACACCACATTTTGATCAAGGCAACATAACATCTCCGCCGGCACCTTCCTCACAGACCAGCAGTTTGCCGGGGACACCCTACTCAACTCCGTCTAAGCACGGCAGCCAGCCCTCAGTCCCTCAGATGTGGACAAGTAAAAGACCATTTCCTCCTAGCCATGAAAAAGCTAAGAGGTTGAATTTCTCCATCTGCAAGCTGTTGGCTACAGAAATGCTGCCTTTCCGCCTGGTGGACACAGAGGATTTTCAAGACCTTATGTCCGTCGCAGTGCCCCAGTACCAGATGCCCAGTCGCCACTACTTCTCAAAGAAAGCTGTGCCTGCGCTACACCAGCATGTCGCACACAACATCACCGCTTTTTTGAGAAACTGTGTGTGTGACAGGGTGCATTTCACCACAGACACTTGGACGAGTAGACATGGACAGGGGCGTTACATGTCGGTGACTGGGCACTGGGTAACTATGGCGACATCAGGAGAAGGGGCTGCTGTCCAAGTCTTGCCGTCCCCACGAGTTGCTCGTCGATCCTCTGTATCTAGAAGTTCCTCCACTGCTTCTGCCTCCTCAACCTCCTCTCGGTCCTCCACCTGCACCCAAAGCCTGTCTGGTAATGCCACCCGCGTTGTAACTGCGCAGAAGGAATCCTGCACACCTCCTCACTATGCTGTCACCAGGGCTCAACGGCATCAGGCAGTGTTTACATTGAAATGTCTGGGAAATGTGAGTCACACAGCTGAGGAGTTGTGGTCAGCTCTGGAGACCGAGTTCCATCAATGGTTGTCTCCACTCAACCTGCAGCCAGGGAAGGCCGTGTGCGACAATGCTGCAAACCTGGGTGCGGCCCTTCGCCGGGGCAATGTCACACACGTGCCTTGTATGGCTCACATTTTGAACCCACCATCCCGGACTAGATGGGGTTCTGCAGAGGGCACGGTCGCTGTGTGCTCACTTCCGCCGTTCGCATCCCGCAGCTCGACGACTTGCATCTCTACAGAAGTCATTGGGCCTGCCAGTTCACCGGCTGAAATGCGATGTGCCCACACGGTGGAATTCAACTCTGCACATGTTGCAGCACCGACGAGCCCTGGTGAAATACGTTATGACGTATAGCCTGGGCCGAGATCAAGAGGTGGGGAAAATCACGCTGCAGGAGTGGTCTCAGATCAGGGACCTATGCACCCTTCTGCACAGTTTTGAAATAGCAACGAAGATGTTTAGTGCTGACGATGCTATTATCAGCATGACCATTCCGGTGATTTACATGCTGGAGCACACCTTACACAGTGTTCGGAGTCAGGTGGTGGTGGAACAAGAGGAGGAGGAGGAACAGGAGGAGTCGTATGCGGAAGGGATCATATCGCCAAGGTCAAGAAGGAGTTGTTTACTCATACTATGGCCTGGGATTCAGAGGTCTGCTCCAAAGCTTCAGTGTCTGCTAGTCAGCAGAGTAGCCCAGCTACCCACCGCCTGTTTACCTAAGTACTATTTTTAACAGCATCTGGCCCAGGAAATCCTTTGGGGCCTAGTAGAATTTGGCGCTACTCTGCAGCGTACTTCACCCATGAAGCAAGCTACACCGCCTGTTTACCTAACTACTATTTTGTAACAGCATCTAGCCCAGGAAATCCTTTTGGGCCTAGTAGAATTTAGTGCTACTCAGCAGCGTACCCCACCCATGAAGCAAGCTACACCGCCTGTTTACCTAACTACTATTTTGTAATGGCATCTAGCCCAGGAAATCCTTTTGGGCCTAGTAGAATTTGGTGCAACTCAGCAGCGTACCCCACCCATGAAGCAAGCTACACCGCCTGTTTACCTAACTACTATTTTGTAACGGCATCTAGCCCAGGAAATCCTTTTGGGCCTAGTAGAATTTAGTACTACTCAGCAGCGTAACCCACCCATGAAGCAAGCTACATCGCCTGTTGATCTAATTACTAATTTTTAACAGATCTAGCCCAGGAAATCGTTTTGTACCTAATAGCATTTTGTGCTACTCAGCAGAGTACCCCACCTATGAAGCAAGCTACACCGCCTGTTTACCTAACTACTATTTTTTAATGGCATTTGGCCAAGGAAATCCTTTTGGGCCTAGTAGCAATTTCTGCTACTCAGCAGAGTACCCCACCCATGAAGCAAGCTACACCGCCTTATTTCTTTCTCAATCTAACCCCTCGGCTCTGGGGTGTCCATCCTCCCTCCAGCTCTCTCCTTCTCACAGGTGGACTACCGCGTGTTATCACACTGTGGCGAATCTTTTGGGCCCAGGCATAAGTCGTTGAGGTAATGGATAATATGTGCCGCCTTACAAACATCCATGACGACACATTCGAGGAAGCAACTAAACGCCTCAAATAGTGAGCAGGATATGGAGCACCCCATGGGCAAACAGCGATCTATGTAGTATGCTCCTTCACAGAAGCAGCCCAATGGGAGGACAGTATTCGGAGGCACAGGTAGTAACCGGAACGCCACCTCAATGTCTGTTTTGGCCATTAGGGTGCCCCTTCCCAACTTCTTGACCCACCTGATTGCCTCGTCAAAGGAGGTACAGTACATAGTACTGTACTTGGTTCCGCGTTGATGTTGTCGTTTACTGACTTGCCCCTTGGATATGACAAATGGTGGATTTGTCTGAATGTATTGGGTTCATTTTTTGGCACAACTCCCAACGGGGGTACCACAACATCTTCTAAGGAAAGTGTTCTGAATGGACCTGCCGCCATTCTACCTAAAGATATTTCTTTTTTTTTTTTGTCAAGACGTCTGGGTGTTGGTAGAGTGAGTTTAGATTTTTACTCCAGCCTTTCTTAACTTTAGAAGGGCATGACATGCCTATATCTGTGTCTCCTCCTCCTTTTACTCCTCCACCTCTTTTCTTTTCGCATGACTATGTGTAGTTGTGACTTTTCCATGTGTTTGTTGTGTCTTCTGAGCAGTTTGTCAGCTTTTGGACACCTTTTAAGGTGTTTTCTATGTGTTTTCCATGTGTTTGTATGTGTTTGTGTTTGCCTGCCATTGGTTTCAATGGGGGTTCGACGCTGTTCGTCGAACAGTTCGGCAAACATCTCCCTGTTCGACGAACCGAACCCGAACACTAGGGAGGTGGCTCATCTCTACTTGTTACCCATGCAGCTTGGTCTCGGAGGGTTTTAAAGTGCTGTAGCGTTTCAGAGTCAAGCATACCTGGCTGAGATCATACAGCCAATGTCTGATTCAAGCTAGCCGACAGACTTCCCTTAAAGACAGATACCAGTGTAACACAGCCAGCATCTGTGAGTATACCGTTGGCCGCACCTGATAAGTGACCTACATTTCTGGCAGATGTTTTGAATGTGTGAAAGTGTTTTTCACAGTATCATAAATAGTTAAAACAGAAAGAGAATGTAAAGAACCAAAACAAAGAAACTCATGTTATTAACCCCTTAGTGACAGAGCCAATTTGGCATTTAATGACCGAGCCAATTTTTAGAATTCTGACCACTGTCACTTTATAACTCTGGAACGCTTTAACGGATCCTGCTGCTTCTGAGTCTGTTTTATCGTGACATATTGTACTTCATGTTAGTGGTAACATTTCTTCGATATTACTTGCGATTATTTATGAAAAAATGGAAATATGGCAAAAAATTTTAAAATTTTGCAATTTTCAAACTTTGTATTTTTATGCCCTCAAATCAGAAAGATATGTCACAAAAAAAAATTAATAAATAACATTTTCCACATGTCTACTTTACATCAGCACAATTTTGGAAACAAATTTTTTTTTGGTTTTGTTAGGGAGTTACAAGGGTTAAAAGTTGACCAGCAATTTCTCATTTTTACAACACCGTTTTTTTTTTTTTTAGTGACCACATCACATTTGAAGTCATTTTGAGGGGTCTATATGATAGAAAATACCCAAGTGTGACACCATTCTAAAAACTGCACCCCTCAAGGTGCTCAAAACCACATTCAAGAAGTGTATTAACCCTTTACGTGCTTCACAAGAACTGAAACAATGTGGAAGGAGAAAATGAACATTTAACTTTTTTTTTGCAAACATTTTACTTCAGAACCATTTTTTTTTTTATTTTCACCAGTGTAAAAACAGAAATTTAACCATAAATTTTCTTGTGCAATTTCTCCTGAATACGCAGATACCCCATATGTGGGGGTAAACCACTGTTTGGGCGCACCGCAGAGCTTGGAAGAGAAGGAGTGCCGTTTTACTTTTTCAATGTAGAATTGGCTGGAATTGAGATCGGACACCATGTTGCGTTTGGAGAGCCCCTGATGTGCCTAAACAGTAGAAACCCCCCACAAGTGACCCCATTTTGGAAACTAGACCCCTTAAGGAACTTATCTAGATGTGTGGTGAGCACTTTATACCCCCAAGTGCTTCACAGAAATGTATAAAGTAGAGCCGTGAAAATAAAAAATCCTTTTTTTTCCCTCAAAAATGATTTTTTAGCCTGCAATTTTTTACTTTCTCCAGGGTAACAGGAGACATTGGACCAAAAAATCTGTTGACCAGTTTGTCCTGAGTACGCTGATACCCCATATGTGGGGGGGGGGGGCAATGTTTGGGCACTCATCGGGGCTCGGAAGGGAAGAAGCGCCGCTTGGAATGCAGACTTTGATGGGATGGTCTGCGGGCGTCATGTTGCATTTGCAGAGCTCCTGATGTACCTAAACAGTAGAAACCCCCCACAAGTGACCCCATTTTGGAAACTAGACCACCCAAAGAGCTTATCTAGATGTGTGGTGAGCACTATGAACCCCCAACTGCTTCACAGAAGTTTATAATGTAGAGCCATGAAAATAAAAAAAATCATATTTTTTCCACAAAAATGGTCTTTTCACCCCCAAATTTTTACTTTCACAAGGGTAACAGGAGAAATTGGACCCCAAAAGTTGTTGTCCAATTTATCCCAAGTACGCTGATGCCCCATATGCGGGGGTAAACCACTGTTTGGACGCACGGCAGAGCTCAGAAGGGAGGGAGCACCATTTGAAGGGAGGGAGCAAAATTAGCTGTGGCGTTTAGAGACCCCCTGATGTACCTAAACAGTGGAAACCCCCCAATTTTAACTCCAACCCTAACCCCAACACACCTCTAACCCTAATCCCAACCCGATCCATAATCCTAATCACAACCCTAACGACAATAGCAACCCTAATCCCAACCCTAACCATAACCCTAATCAGAACCCTAAATCCAACACACCCCTAATCCTAATCACAACCCTAACCTCAAACCTAACCCTAATCCCAATACACCCCTAACCCCAACCCTAACCTTAACCCTAATCCCAAACGTAACCCTAATGCCAACCCTAATCCAAACCCTAACCCTAACTCTAACCCTAACTTTAACCGCAACCCTAGCCCTAACTTTAGCCCCAACCCTAGCCCTACATTTAGCCCCAACCCTAACTTTAACCCCAACTCTAACCCTAAATTAAACCCCAACCCTAAATTTAGCCCCAACCCTAACCCTAATTTTAGCCCCAACTCCTCTAGCTGCCGGCCGGCAGATCATGGCGGGCGGACTGCGCATGTGCCCGCCTTTTTCTTCCTGGATGAAGAAGCCAGCGAGCAGGAGGGGACACAGGAGGACCCAGGGAAATTGGTAAGTATAACAGGGTCCCCGAATCCCCCTATTTCTCTGTCCTCTGATGTGCGATCACATCAGAGGACAGAGAATTACACATCGCTTTTTTTTTTTTTGCGGTAAACAGTTAAAAATTACCGGCGATCGCAAAACAGGGGTCGGTAAAAACCGACCCCAATCATGTTCTTTGGGGTCTCGGCTACCCCCAGCAGCTGAGACCCCAAAGATGTCCCGGGTGCCGGCCGCCATTTTTGGGCCGGAACAAGATGGTGGCGCCCATCGGGAGCCACGAGGAGCACCAGGGGAGACAGGTGAGTATCGGGAGCGATCGGGACCCCATTTCTCTGTCCTCTGATGTGCGATCAAATCGGAGGACAGAAAAATTAAATGGGAAATCGCGGGTTTTTTTTTTTTGTTTTTGGTTTTTTTTGCAACCGCCGGTAAACGGTTAATTACCGGCGATCGCAACCCGGGGGGTCGGTAAAAAAAACCCGAATCATGTTCTCTGGGGTCTCGGCTACCCCCGGTAACCGAGACCCCAGAAAAAATCCGACTCTGGGGGGCGCTATTCACTTTTTCAAATTAACGGCGCTGTGGTTTAAGTACCCTTAACTGCCGCCGTTAAAAGGCGTATCGGCAGTCGTTAAGGGGTTAAAAATCCTCACCGGTGTCTACAATGGAAGGATTTTTATTGTCCATTTCTTGTTGCCTAAGTTACCAGATACCCATACAGCTTATCATCGGTGGTCAGTCTCCTAGGCAAGGACACATCGTTTCCTGTAGTGCTTGTAATTGCAGGTCTTAAACTGGGCAGGTCACTAAGGGACAGTCCTTTTAAGTAGAATAATAATGTACCTGCGACTAGATGTCACAAATTATAGACCGCATTTGGATGGGATAAAATGGGGGTGCATACAGCTCCTTTTTTCTCATCAAAACCAGAAATTGGTAGGGAGGTTGACAATGAAGTCCATCCTGTGGAGCGGTTATCGGTCTTGCAACAGATCCGCTACTGTGTTGTGGCTTATAGCAGAAGCTGATGCACTATTAACAAAGCTTAATTCTGATTATATAACACATACTTGCCCTCTTCAGCAATGTATCAAATGTCACACTTTCCTTTCACGTACATGTAGCTTGGTAACAAGAGTGCTTGGGCTCCGACCTGCGTATATTTGTACGGTATACATTGTTTCAGCAAGAGCTGGTCTGACAGGCTTCACATGCTTTCCGTCATTGTAGAATCAAACATATGGAGAGTCACTGTACATTTTTACTGAATTACAAGGACGTGCCACTAAAAAGGCGACATGGGCAAAAGTCATCTGCGTAATACATGCCTCGTTACAGAAATAGTTGTAGGCCAGGTTCAAAAGAGTGAGTTGACGGTCTGTATATGGGTCGCAACCTTCGTCTCGCGGACGGTATCCCGATCCAAACTCACACCCTCATGTCTATGGCATTGTGGTCAGTGTGTGAAATACGCTCCTGTAAACCCAGCCTGACAGGAACGACCCGTTATAAATGGAAGTGTGCCTCACCTGGTGAGGAAAGTCACATCCTGACCAGTAATGCTGCCAATTCTCCAACCATAAGGTGTGCATTTCGAGAGCTGAGAAATGGAATTCAGTACTAGAACACGTCAACTAAGGTTCCCGTCCCGCCTCAAGGAAGTATGGCGGACAGGAGTGATAAGACACACACACGGCTGTACATACTGGTGGAAGGGTGAGGGCATTAGTGCCTGTGTATACTGGTGGAAGGGTGAGGGCATTAGTGCCTGTGTATACTGGGGGGAAGGGTGAGGGCATTAGTGCCTGTGTATACTGGGGGGAAGGGTGAGGGCATTAGGGCCTGTGATACTGGTGGAAGGGTGAGGGCATTAGTGCCTGTGTATACTGGGGGGAAGGGTGAGGGCATTAGTGCCTGTGTATACTGGGGGAAGGGTGAGGGCATTAGTGCCTGTGTATACTGGTGGAAGGGTGAGGGCATTAGTGCCTGTGTATACTGGCGGAAGGGTGAGGGGCCGGGCATTAGTGCCTGTGTATACTGGCGGAAGGGTGAGGGCATTAGTGCCTGTGTATGGACGTGTCAGAGGCTAGACAGAAGAAACCACGGTCTCCCTTAGCTTCTGGCAATGTTTTACCTCAGCTCACATTTGGGCCACACCAGTGTAAGAGAGGTAGACACATTTACCCACTGACCTTACACAAGGAGCTGCACTCTACACTTTAGTTGCCCACTGTATATAGTCAGTGTGGGGATGTGGGCAATAGACCAATACAGGGTGAAGACACTGCTACCTGAGCCCTTCAGCTGCCCTACACGATGCAGGGAGTAAAGCCAAGGCAAAGTATGGCAGCCTCCCTGCAGAGCTGTCCCACACGTCTCCACAGTGCACACTCACCCAGCCAGCAGGGACCAGGAGACCCCGTGTATCGGCTGCCTCACATCTGCCCGCTGTACGCTCCCGCCTGCAGTCACCGGCTCGGCTGCTCGGTATGTTCTTCCGCCCTCAGCTTCCTGTTCCTGCTGCACACAGCGTGCACCGCCCCACACCGACCACAACAACGCAGGGCCAGGCAGCATGGCTTCCTCTTCCTGCTCCAGGACTCAGGACGCACGCTTCACTATGGAGACTGTCACCCTGACTGGACGCCGCCACACACAGTCTGAGCGGTTGCGTGTATTTTGGGAGGACCTCCATAGCCCCTCCGTTCTCGGCGGCTCAGTAGTGAAGAGACTACATCGGATAATGCTACACAGCTCAGCACTGAGGCGTCTATAGGAGCTGATACCTGGAGCTCCTCATGCAGAGCCATCCTAGTCCGCTCTTCTGGCTATTAGGCTTTTTATGGAATTTCTCAAGGTGTTAATGGCGCCGACATCACATGTCAGACAGCAGGAAGATTTTTTTACACAGTTTTATATTTTATGGATTTGGGCAAAATTCTTTTTTTTCCTGATTTGTAAAACTTACATTTTTATTGTCACTTTTTGTAATGTAAATAATTGCACACATTGCTGATTGTTCAGTGTCACCAAAATGTCACTTATCCCATCTGTCACCGCTCGTCTGCAGCTGTGACATTGTGAGAAGTGGGCGGAGCTTCACGGGGAGAGATGTAAGAGCGCCACCGACAGTCCTCATAACAACTGCGCAACCGACAGTCGTCATAACAGAGCGCAACCGACAGTCATCATAACAGAGCACAACCGACAGTCATCATAACAGAGCGCAACCGACAGTCATCATAACAGAGCGCAACCGACAGTCCTCATAACAGAGCGCAACCGACAGTCCTCATAACAGAGCGCAACCGACAGTCATCATAACAGAGCGCAACCGACAGTCCTCATAACAACTGCGCAACCGACAGTCGTCATAACAGAGCACAACCGACAGTCATCATAACAGCGCAACCGACAGTCCTCATAACAGAGCGCAACCGACAGTCATCATAACAGAGCACAACCGACAGTCATCATAACAGAGCGCAACCGACAGTCATCATAACAGAGCGCAACCGACAGTCATCATAACAACTGCGCAACCGACAGTCGTCATAACAGAGCACAACCGACAGTCATCATAACAGCGCAACCGACAGTCATCATAACAGAGCGCAACCGACAGTCATCATAACAACTGCGCAACCGACAGTCGTCATAACAGAGCGCCACCAACAGTCCTCATAACAGAGCGCAACCGACAGTCCTCATAACAGAGCACAACCGACAGTCATCATAACAGCGCAACCGACAGTCCTCATAACAGAGCGCAACCGACAGTCGTCATAACAGAGCGCAACCGACAGTCATCATAACAGAGCGCCACCAACAGTCCTCATAACAGAGCGCAACCGACAGTCGTCATAACAGAGCGCAACCGACAGTCGTCATAACAGAGCACAACCGACAGTCATCATAACAACTGCGCAACCGACAGTCCTCATAACAGAGCGCAACCGACAGTCGTCATAACAGAGCACAACCGACAGTCATCATAACAGCGCAACCGACAGTCCTCATAACAGAGCGCAACCGACAGTCGTCATAACAGAGCACAACCGACAGTCATCATAACAACTGCGCAACCGACAGTCCTCATAACAGAGCGCAACCGACAGTCGTCATAACAGAGCACAACCGACAGTCATCATAACAGCGCAACCGACAGTCCTCATAACAGAGCGCAACCGACAGTTGTCATAACAGAGCACAACCGACAGTCATCATAACAGCGCAACCGACAGTCCTCATAACAGAGCGCAACCGACAGTCGTCATAACAGAGCACAACCGACAGTCATCATAACAGCGCAACCGACAGTCCTCATAACAGCGCAACCGACAGTCCTCATAACAGAGCGCAACCGACAGTCATCATAACAACTGCGCAACCGACAGTCGTCATAACAGAGCACAACCGACAGTCATCATAACAGCGCAACCGACAGTCATCATAACAGCGCAACCGACAGTCATCATAACAGAGCGCCACCGACAGTCCTCATAACAGAGCGCCACCAACAGTCCTCATAACAACAGCGCAACCGACAGTCCTCATAACAACTGCGCAACCGACAGTCACCATAACAGAGCACCACCGACAGTCGTCATAACAGAGCACAACCGACAGTCATCATAACAGCGCAACCGACAGTCATCATAACAGAGCGCAACCGACAGTCATCATAACAGAGCGCAACCGACAGTCATCATAACAGAGCGCCACCGACAGTCCTCATAACAGAGTGCCACCGACAGTCCTCATAACAACAGCGCAACCGACAGTCACCATAACAGAGCACCACCGACAGTCATCATAACAGCGCAACCGACAGTCATCATAACAGAGAGCAACCGACAGTCATCATAACAGAGCGCAACCGACAGTCATCACAACAGTGCGCAACCGACAGTCATCATAACAGAGCGCAACCGACAGTCGTCACAACAGCGCAACTGACAGTCATCTTAACAGAGCGCAACTCAGTCATAACAGCGCAACCGACAGTCCTCATAACAAAGCGCAACCGACAGTCATCATAACAGCGCAACTGACAGTCATAAGAACAGCGCAACCGACAGTCATCATAACAGAGCGCAACCCACAGTCATCATAACAGAGCGCAACCGACAGTCATCATAACAGAGCGTAACCGACAGTCATCATAACAGAGCACAACTGACAGTGATCATACCAGAGCGCAATCGACAGTCATCATAACAGCGCAAACGATAGTCATAACAGAGCGCAGCCGACAGTCATCATAACAGAGCGCAACTGACAGTGATCATACCAGAGCGCAACCGACAGTCATAACAGAGCGCAACCGACAGTCATCATAACAGACTGCAACCCACAGTCATAACAGAGCGCAACCCACAGTCATCATAACAGCGCAACCCACAATCATAACAGCGCAACCGACAAGTCGTCATAACAGAGCGCAACCGACAGTCATAACAGAGTGCAACCGACAGTCATCGTAACAGAGCGCAACCGACAGTCATCATAACAGCGCAACTGACAGTCATCATAACAGAACGCAACCGACAGTGATCATACCAGAGCGCAACCGACAGTCATCATAACAGAGCGCAACCGACAGTCATCATAACAGAGCGCAACCGACAGTCATCATAACAGCGCAACTGACAGTCATCATAACAGAGCGCAACTGACAGTGATCATACCAGAGCGCAACCGACAGTCATCATAACAGACCGCAACCCACAGTCATCATAACAGAGCGCAACCACAGTCATCATAACAAAGCGCAACTGACAGTGATCATACCAGAGCGCAACCGACAGTCATCATAACAGAGCGTAACCGACAGTCATCATAACAGAGCGCAACCGACAGGCATCATAACAGAGCGCAACCGACAGTCATCATAACAGAGCGCAACCGACAGTCATCATAACAGAGCGCAACCGACAGTCGTCATAACAGAGCGCAACCGACAGTCCTCATAACAGCACAACCGACAGTCATCATAACAGTGCAACTGACAGTCATAATAACAGAGCGCAACCGACAGTCATAACAGAGCGCAACCAACAGTCAACATAACAGAGCGCAACCGACAGTCATAATAGCGCAACCGACAGACCTCATAACAGAGCGTAACCGACAGTCATCATAACAGAGCGCAAACGACTCCTCATAACAGAGTGCAACCGACAGTCATCATGACAGAGCGCAACCGAGAGTCATAACAGAGCACAACCGACAGTCCTCATAACAGAGCACAACCGACAGTCATCATAACAGAGCGCAACCGACAGTCATCATAACAGATAAATAAAAAAAAACGCCTCAAAATGTAGTGAAGATTAAATCTTACATTTTATTCTGCCTCCTGTGGCGACGTTTCGGTCCAGAGACCTTTTTCAAGCCCCGAATTGTCTCTGGACCGAAACGTTGCCACAGGAGGCAGAATAAAATGTAAGATTTAATCTTCACTACATTTGAGGCGCTGTTTTTTTTATTTATCCGGATATGGAACACGCTCTGGGATGGACTCCCTGGTTTTAACGTGCGCCTCTTGGTCTTTAAAGACTTGGACATTTAAGGGTGCAGTTTAACAACTTTTTTTGTTTAGTCATCATAACAGAGCTCAACCGACAGCCATCATAATAGTGCAACCGACAGTCACCATAACAGAGCGCAACCGACAGTCCTCATAACATAGCACAACTGACAGTCATGTCAACAGAGTGCCACCGACGGTCATCATAACAGAGCACAGCAACAGTCCTCATAACACAGCGCAACCGACAGTCCTCATAACAGCGCAACCGACAGTCCTCATAACAGCGCAACCGAAAGTCCTCGTAACAGCGCAACCAACAGTCATAACAGAGCGCAACCGACAGTCATCATAACAGAGTGCAACCGAAAGTCATAACAGCGCAACTGACTCATCATAACAGCGCAACTGACAGTCATCATAACAGAGCGCAACCGACAGTCATCATAACAGCGCAACTGACAGTCATAACAGAGCGCAACCGAAAGTCACCATAACAGAGTGCAACCGACAGTCATCATAACAGAGTGCAACCGACAGTCCTCATAACAGAGCGCAACCGACAGTCCTCATAACAGCGCAACCAACAATCATCACAACAGCGCAACCGACAGTGCTCATAACAGCGCAACCGACAATCACAACAGAGCGCCACCGACAGTCATAACAGAGCGCAACTGACAGTCATAACAGAGTGCAACTGGCAGTCATCATAACAGAGTGCAACCGACAGTCATCATAACAGCGCAACAGACCTCATAACAGAGCGCAACCGACAGTCATTATAACAGAACTCAACCGACAGTCATCATAACAGAGCGCAACCGACAGTCATAACAGAGCGCAACCGACAGTCCTCATAACAGAGCGCAGCCGACAGTCCTAACAGAGTGCAACCGACATTGCTCATAACAGAGCGCAACCGACATTGCTCATAACAGAGCGCAACCGACAGTCCTCATGACAGAGCGCAACTGAGAGTCATCATAACAGAGCGCAACCAACAGTCCTCATAACTGAGCGCAACCGACAATCATCACAACAGAGTGCCACCGACAGTCATAACAGAGCGCAACTGACAGTCATCATAACAGTGCAACCGACAGTCATCATAACAGCGCAACAGACAGTCCTCATAACAGCGCAACCGACCATCATAACAGAGCGCAACTGACATTCCTCATAACAGAGCGCAACCGACAGTCCTCATGACAGAGCGCAACCGACAGTCATCATAACAGAGCGCAACTGACAGTCATCATAACAGATTGCAACTGACAGTCATCATAACAGAGAGCAACTGACAGTCATCATAAAAGTGTGCAGCTGACAGTGATCATAAAAGAGAACAACCGACAGTCATCATAACAGCGCCACCGAAAGTCATCATAACAGAACGCATTCGACAGTCATCATGACAGAATGCCCCTGAGGCTGCCGTCACACTAGCAGTATTTGGTCAGTATTTTACATCAATATTTGTAAGCCAAAACCAGGAGTGGAACAATTAGAGGAAAAGTATAATAGAAACAAATGCACCACTTCTGCATTTATCACCCACTCCTGGTTTTGTTTTCAAATACTGATGTAAAATACTGACCAAATACTGCTAGTGTGACGGCTGCCTGACAATCATCAGAAAAGAGAGCGCAACCGTCATCATAACAGAGCATCACTGACAGTTATGATAAAAGAACGCAACCGACAGTCATGATAATATACAACACAGAGCTGATATGAATTATTACAGGAATGTCCAGGGTCACCAGAGAACATTTGTGGGGTAATTTTTGCTACTTTTGTGATGTAGATTCTGGTTATTCTGTTGGCTGCACTCCATCACTGGCTGAGACTTGTGCACATACAAGAAAATTTGAATTCTATCAAAATTGAACAATCAGAGATCTGTGTAATGTTTTATATTACGAATAGTGATAATCAAAAAACAAATTTTATTAACCCCTTTCTGACATCAGACGTAATATTCCGTCCATGTGACCTGGGCCTATGTGACCATGGATGGAATATTATGTCATTGCAATTGGCCGCGCGCACACTGCGCTGGTGATCGCCGCTGGGTGTCAGCTAATTCTGACAGCTGACACCCGGCACTAGGTGCCAGGAGCGGTCACTGACAGTCATGACGGCATCTGTGTCACCAGAGCAAGGAAACTTCCTGATCATGCACAGTGCATGATCAGCAAGTCTCTCTGTCAGTGCTGAGCTGACGGCTTCTATGGCATTGCGATGGTGCTTCATCCCCATGCTATAAGAGCGATCAGCCTGCAAAAAATGATTGTACCATAGTGGGACTAAATAAAAAAGTTAGAAAAAGTAAAAAAAAATAAAATAATTGTAAAAATATTTTTACCCCTTAATCCCATATGACGTACTCTCCCGTCGAGGTGACCTGGGACTTAATTCCCAGTGACGGGATAGTACGTCATATGCAATCGGCCGCAGCTGACATCCGGCACTATGTGCCAGGAGCGGTCACGGACCACCCCCGGCACATTAACCCCCGGCACACTGCGATCAAACATGATCGCAGCGTTCCGGGGGCATAGGGAAGCATCGCACAGGGAGGGGGCTTCCTGCGGGCTTCCCTGAGACACTCGGTGCAAGGCGATGTGCTCACCTTGTACCGAACGTCTCCTCCCTGCAGGCCCCGGATCCAAAATGGCCGCGGGGCTACTTCCGGGTCCTGCAGGGAGGTGGCTTACAAGCGCCTGCTCTGAGCAGGCACCTGTAAGCCTGGAGCAGCGCACGTCAGATCGCTGATCTGACACAGTGCTCTGCAAAGTGTCAGATCAGCGATCTGTCACTATATAGTGATGTCCCCCCTGGGACAATGTGATAATGTAAAAAAAAAATAGATGTGTAAAAAAAAAAATAATAATTCCTAAATAAAGAAAAAAAAATATATTGTTCCCATAAATACATTTCTTTATCTAAATAAAAAAAACAATAAAAGTACACATATTTAGTATCGCCGCGTCCGTAACGACCCGACCTATAAAACTGTCCCACTAGTTAACCCCTTCAGTGAACACCGTAAAAAAAAAAACGAGGCATAAAACGCTTTATCATACCGCCAAACAAAAAGTGAAATAACACATGATCAAAAAGACGGATATAAATAACCATGGTACCGCTGAAAACGTAATCTTGTCCCGCAAAAAACGAGCTACCATACAGCATCATTAGCGAAAAAATAAAAAAGTTAAAGTTCTCAGAATAAAGCGATGCAAAAATAATTATTTTTTCTATAAAATAGTTTTTATCGTATAAAAGCGCCAAAACATAAAAAAATGATATAAATGAGGTATTGCTGTAATCGTACTGACCCGAAGAATAAAACTGCTTTATAAATTTTACCAAACATGGAACGGTATAAACGCCCCCCACAAAAGAAATTCATAAATAGCTGGTTTTTGGTCATTCTGCCTCAAAAAAATCAGAATAAAAAGCGATCAAAAAATGTCACGTGCCCAAAAATGTTACCAATAAAAACGTCAACTCGTCCCACAAAAAACAAGACCTCACATGACTCTGTGGACCAAAATATGCAATATGTGGAGACGCAAAAAAAATAAAATTTGCAATAAAAAGCGTCTTTTAGTGTGTGACAGCCAATCATAAAACTTCGGTAAAAAACCCGCTATAAAAGTAAATCAAACCCCCGTTCATCACCCCCTTAGTTAGGGAAAAATAATAAAATTAAAAAAATTTATTTATTTCCATTTTCCCATTAGGGTTAGGGGTAGGGTTAGGGCTAGGTTTAGGGCTAAGGATAGGGTTAGGGCTAGGGTTAGGGCTGGGGTTAGGGTTGGGGTTCGGGTTAGGGTTGGGGCTAGGATTAGGGCTACAGTTAAGGTTGGGGCTAAAGTTAGAGCTGGGGCTAAAATTAGGGTTAGGGTTGGGGGTGTGTTGGAGTTAGGGGTGTGGTTAAGGTTGGGATTAGGGTTAGGGGTGTGTTGGGGTTAGGGGTGTGGTTGGGGTTAGGAATGTGGTTGGGATTAGGGTTAGGGGTGTGTTTGGGTTAGGGTTTCAGTTATAATTGGGGGTTTCCACTGTGTAGGCACATCTGTGCTCTCCAAACACGAATTGGCGTCTGATCTCAATTCCAGCCAATGCTGCATTAAAAAAGTAAAACAGTGCTCCTTCCCTTCCGAGCTCTCCCGTGCGCCCAAACGGGTTTACCCCAACATATGGGGTATCAGCGTACTCAGGACAAATTGGACAACAACTTTTGGGGTCCAATTTCTCTTGTTACCCTCGGGAAAATAAAAATTTGGGGGGCTAAAAAAACATTTTTGTGGGAAAAAATGATTTTTTTATTTTCACGGCTCTGCGTTATAAACTGTAGTGAAACACTTGGGGGTTCAAAGTTCACACAACACATCTTGATAAGTTCCTTGGGGGGTCTAGTTTCCAATATGGGGTCACTTGTGGGGGGTTTCTACTCTTTAGGTACATCAGGGGCTCTGCAAATGCAACGTGACGCCTGCAGACCAATCCATCTAAGTCTGCATTCAAAATGGCGCTCCTTCCCTTTCGAGCTCTGCCATGCGCCCAAACGGTGGTTCCCCCCCAGATATGGGGTATCAGCATACTCAGGACAAATTCGACAACAACTTTTGGGGTCCAATTTCTCCTGTTACCCTTGGGAAACTACAAAACTGGATGCTAAAAAATAATTTTTGTGGAAAAAAAATGATTTTTTTATTTTCACGGCTCTGCGTTATAAACTGTAGTGAAACACTTGGGGTTCAAAGTTCTCACAACTAGTGTTGAGCGATACCGTCCGATACTTGAAAGTATCGGTATCGGAAAGTATCGGCCGATACCGGCAAAGTATCGGATCCAATCCGATACCGATACCCGATACCAATACAAGTCAATGGGACTCAGGTATCGGACGGTATTCCTGATGGTTCCCAGGGTCTGAAGGAGAGGAAACTCTCCTTCAGGCCCTGGGAACCATATTAATGTGTAAAAGAAAGAATTAAAATAAAAAATATTGCTATACTCACCTGTCCGACGCAGCCGGGACCTCAGCGAGGGAACCGGCAGCGTTGTTTGTTTAAAATTCGCGCTTTTACTTGGTTACGTGAGGTCCCGGCTTGTGATTGGTCAGGGCGGCCATGTTGCCGGGACGCGGACCAATCACAGCAAGCCGTGACGAAATTACGTCACGGCTTGCTGTGATTGGTCCGAGTCCCGGCAACATGGCCGCCATTAACCAATCACAAGCCGTGACGTCACGGGAGGCTGGACATGCGCGTATTTTGAAAAGCGCGCGTGTCCAGCCTCCAGTGACGTCCCGGCTTATGATTGGTCACGGCGCCATGTTGCCGGGACGCGGACCAATCACAGCAAGCCGTGACGAAATTACGTCACGGCTTGCTGTGATTGGTCCGCGTCCCGGCAACATGGCCGCCATTAACCAATCACAAGCCGTGACGTCACGGGAGGCTGGACACGCGCGCTTTTCAAAATACGCGCATGTCCAGCCTCCCGTGACGTCCCGGCTTGTGATTGGTTAATGGCGGCCATGTTGCCGGGACGTCACTGGAGGCTGGACACGCGCGCTTTTCAAAATACGCGCATGTCCAGCCTCCCGTGACGTCCCGGCTTGTGATTGGTTAATGGCGGCCATGTTGCCGGGACGTCACTGGAGGCTGGACACGCGCGCTTTTCAAAATACGCGCATGTCCAGCCTCCCGTGACGTCACGGCTTGTGATTGGTTAATGGCGGCCATGTTGCCGGGACGCGGACCAATCACAGCAAGCCGTGACGTAATTTCGTCACGGCTTGCTGTGATTGGTCCGCGTCCCGGCAACATGGCCGCCCTGACCAATCACAAGCCGGGACTTCACGTAACCAAGTAAAAGCGCGAAATTTAAACAAACAACGCTGCCGGTTCCCTCGCTGAGGTCCCGGCTGCGTCGGACAGGTGAGTATAGCGATATTTTTTATTTTAATTCTCTTTTTTACACATTATTACATTAATGTTGTTGCGATACCCGATACCCGATATCACAAAAATATCGGATCTCGGTATCGGAAATTCCGATACAGCAAGTATCGGCCGATACCCGATACTTGCAGTATCGGAATGCTCAACACTACTCACAACACATCTAGATAAGTTCCTAGGGGGGTCTAGTTTCCAGTATGGGGTCACTTGTTGGCGGTTTCTACTGTTTAGGTACATCAGGGGCTCTGCAAATGCAACGTGACGCCTGCAGACCAATCCATCTAAGTCTGCATTCCAAATGGCGCTCCTTCCCTTCCGAGCTCTGCCATGCGCCCAAACGGTGTTTCCCCCCCACATATAGGGTATCCGTGTACTCAGGACAAATTGGAAAACAACTTTTGGGGTCCAATTTCTCCTGTTACCCTTGGGAAAATACAAAACTGGGGGCTAAAATATAATTTTTGTGGAAAAAAAAAGGAATTTTTATTTTCACGGCTCTGCGTTATAAACTGTAGTGAAACACTTGGGGGTTCAAAGCTCTCACAACACATCTAGATAAGTTCCTTAGGGGGTCTACTTTCCAAACTGGTGTCACTTGTGAGGGGTTTCAATGTTTAGGCACATCAGGGGCTCTCCAAACGCAACATGGTGTCCCATCTCAATTCCAGTCAATTTTGCATTGAAAAGTCAAACGGCGCTACTTCCCTTCCGAGCTCTGCCATGCGCCCAAACAGTGGTTTACCCCCACATATGGGGTGTCAGCATACTCAGGACAAATTGCACAACAACTTTTGGGGTACAATTTCTTCTGGTACCCTTGGGAAAATAAAAAATTGGGGGTGAAACTTCATTTTTGTGAAAAAATATTATTTTTTATTTTTACGGCTCTACATTATAAACTTCTGTGAAGCACTTGGTGTGTCAAAGTGCTTACCACACATCTAGATATGTTCCTTAGGGGGTCTACTTTACAAAATGGTGTCACTTGTGGGGGGTTTCAATGTTTAGGCACATCAGTGGCTCTCCAAACGCAACATGGCATCCCATCTCAATTCCAGTCAATTTTGCATTGAAAAGTCAAACGGCGCTCCTTCCCTTCCGAGCTCTGCCATGCACCCAAACAGTGGTTTACCCCCACATATGGGGTATCGGGGTACTCAGGACAAATTGTGCAACATCTTTTGTGTAGGGTTGAGCGAAATGGATCGTTCATTTTCATAAGTCGCCGACTTTTGGCAAAGTCGGCGTCTCATGAAACCGAGCCGATCCCTGTGTGGGGTCGGCCATGCGGTACGCGACTTTCGCGCCAAAGTCGCGTTTCAATGACGCTAAAAGCGCCATTTCTCAGCCAATGAAGGTGGACGCAGAGTGTGGGCAGCGTGATGACATAGATCTCAGTCCCCACCATCTTAGAGAAGGGCATTGCAGTGATTGGCTTGCTTTCTGCGGCGTCACAGGGGCTATAAAGGGGCGTTCCCGCCGACCGCCATCTTACTGCTGCTGATGTGAGCGTAGGGAGAGGTTGCTGCCGCTTCTTCAGAAGCAGGGATAGTGATAGGCAGGGTACATTAAGCTGCAAACCGCTTGTGCTGTAGCGATTTCCACTGTCCAACACCACCTTTTGTTTGCAGGGACAGTGGAAGCTACATTTTTTTTTCCTCAGCGCTGTCGCTCATTGGGCTGCCCTAGAAGGCTCCCTGACCCTGATAGCTGTGTTGCTGTGCCTGTGTGTGTACGACGCTGTGCAAACCAACTGCTTTTTTCAAAGCACAAATCCTGTATTTCCTTCCTTTCTGCACAGCTATCTTGTGTGTTTGTCCACACTTTTGTGTGCAGCAGTCCTTTTTCTAGCTGCCTGCCATACTTTTCTGAGATAACTGCAGGGAGATAAATCTTGGCAAGTCTGCCTCCGTGCCATTGCTGTGGGTGGCATCTCACTCTCATTGTGTGGCACCGAAAAAACCACTGTGTGATACTTGGCCATTTTTTTTTTTTTTGTCTAAATTCTCCCTTTTCAAAAAAAAAAAGTTAGTGGGAGATAAATCTTGGCAAGTCTGCCTCCGTGCCATTGCTGTGGGTGGCATCTCACTCTCATTGTGTGGCACCGAAAAAACCACTGTGTGATACTTGGCCATTTTTTTTTTTTTTTGGGGTAAATTCTCACTTTTCAAAAAAAAAAATAGTTAGCGGGAGATAAATATTGGCAAGTCTGCCTCCGTGCCAGTCCTGTGTGTGGCATCTGTCTCTCATTGTGTCCCACTGAAAAGCAGTGTGTAATACTGGTCCTTTTTGTTTTTTTGGGTTAGATTCTCCCTTTTCAAAAAAAAAAAATAGTTAGTGGGAGATAAATATTGGCAAGTCTGCCTCCGTGCCAGTCCTGTGTGTGGCATCTGTCTCTCATTGTGTCCCACCGAAAAGCAGTGTGTAATACTAGTCCTTTTTGTTTTTTTGGGGTAAATTCTCCCTTTTCAAAAAAAAAAAATAGTTAGTGGGAGATAAATATTGGCAAGTCTGCCTCCGCGCCATTGCTGTGGGTGGCATCTCACTCTCATTGTGTGGCACCGAAAAAACCACTGTGTGATACTTGGCCATTTTTTTTTTGGGGGGGGTAAATTCTCACTTTTAAAAAAAAAAATAGTTAGTGGGAGATAAATATTGGCAAGTCTGCCTCCGTGCCAGTCCTGTGTGTGGCATCTGTCTCTCATTGTGTCCCACCGAAAAGCAGTGTGTAATACTGTTCCTTTTTGTTTTTTGGGGGTAAATTCCCCCTTTTCAAAAAAAAAAATAGTTAGTGGGAGATAAATATTGGCAAGTCTGCCTCCGTGCCAGTCCTGTGTGTGGCATCTGTCTCTCATTGTGTCCCACCGAAAAGCAGTGTGTAATACTGGTCCTTTTTGTTTTTTTAGGGTAAATTCTCCCTTTTCAAAAAAAAAAATAGTTAGTGGGAGATAAATATTGGCAAGTCTGCCTCCGTGCCATTGCTGTGGGTGGCATCTCACTCTCATTGTGTGGCACCGAAAAAACCACTGTGTGATACTTGGCCATTTTTTTGGGGGGGGGTAAATTCTCCCTTTTAAAAAAAAAAATAGTTAGTGGGAGATAAATATTGGCAAGTCTGCCTCCGTGCCAGTCCTGTGTGTGGCATCTGTTTCTCATTGTGTCCCACCGAAAAGCAGTGTGTGTGTAATACTGGGCTTTTTTGTTTTTTTGGGGTAAATTCTCCCGTTTCAAAAAAAAAATAGTTAGTGGGAGATAAATCTTGGCAAGTCTGCCTCCATGCCAGTCCTGTGTGTGGCTTCTGTCTCTCATTGTGTCCCACCGAAAAGCAGTGTGTGTGTAATACTGGTCCTTTTTGTTTTTTTGGGGTAAATTCTCCCTTTTCAAAAAAAAAAATAGTGGGAGATAAATATTGGCAAGTCTGCCTCCGCGCCATTGCTGTGGGTGGCATCTCACTCTCATTGTGTGGCACCGAAAAAACCACTGTGTGATACTTGGCCTTTTTTTTGGGGGGGGGGGGGGTAAATTCTCCCTTTTCAAAAAAAAAATAGTTAGTGGGAGATAAATATTGACAAGTCTGCCTCCGTGCCAGTCCTGTGTGTGGCATCTGTTTCTCATTGTGTCCCACCGAAAAGCAGTGTGTGTGTAATACTGGGCCTTTTTGTTTTTTTTGGGTAAATTCTCCCTTTTCAAAAAAAAAATAGTTAGTGGGAGATAAATCTTGGCAAGTCTGCCTCCGTGCCAGTCCTGTGTGTGGCATCTGTCTCTCATTGTGTCCCACCGAAAAGCAGTGTGTGTGTAATACTGGTCCTTTTTGTTTTTTGGGGGTAAATTCTCCCTTTTCAAAAAAAAAAAATAGTGGGAGATAAATATTGGCAAGTCTGCCTCCGCGCCATTGCTATGGGTGGCATCTCACTCTCATTGTGTGGCACCGAAAAAACCACTGTGTGATACTTGGCCATTTTTTTTTGGGGGGGGGGTAAATTCTCCCTTTTCAAAAAAAAAATAGTGGGAGATAAATATTGGCAAGTCTGCCTCCGTGCCAGTCCTGTGTGTGGCATCTGTTTCTCATTGTGTCCCACCGAAAAGCAGTGTGTGTGTAATACTGGGCCTTTTTTTTGGGGGGGGGTAAATTCTCCCTTTTCAAAAAAAATATAGTTAGTGGGAGATAAATCTTGGCAAGTCTGCCTCCGTGCCAGTCCTGTGTGTGGCTTCTGTCTCTCATTGTGTCCCACCGAAAAGCAGTGTGTGTGTAATACTGGTCCTTTTTGTTTTTTGGGGGTAAATTCTCCCTTTTCAAAAAAAAAAAATAGTTAGTGGGAGATAAATATTGGCAAGTCTACCTCCGCGCCATTGCTGTGGGTGGCATCTCACTCTCATTGTGTGGCACCGAAAAAACCACTGTGTGATACTTGGCCATTTTTTTGGGGGGAGGGTAAATTCTCCCTTTTCAAAAAAAAAAATAGTTAGTGGGAGATAAATATTGGCAAGTCTGCCTCCGTGCCAGTCCTGTGTGTGGCATCTGTTTCTCATTGTGTCCCACCGAAAAGCAGTGTGTGTGTAATACTGGGCCTTTTTGTTTTTTTTGGGTAAATTCTCCCTTTTCAAAAAAAAAAAAAAATTAGTGGGAGATAAATATTGGCAAGTCTGCTTGAGTGCTGCTCCTGTGTGTGCCATCTGTCTCAAATTATTGGGGCACAGAAAACCGAGTGTGTAACATTGGGGCTGATTTTCCTTTCAGTGTCAGGCACCTATAAAGGTATATATAAATTCTACAGAAGTTTGAGTTCACCTTATAAGTTGTTTTACAGTAACAAATAGCGTTACTTTGGTTACGTTTTGCAAACAATGAGGAAGTCTAGTAGAAGAGGTCGTGGCCGTGGGCGGTCATTGTCAGCTGTTAATGATGGTAGTGGTGGTGGAGCATCAGGTGGTCGTGGTAAAAGCAGTACAGCACCTAAGTCTCGAGTTGTTGAGCCAAAAACGTCGTCTGCCTACACAGGGCCTCGAACGCTCTCTTTTCTGGGAGTAGGAAAACCACTTTTGAAGCCGGAGCAGGAGGAACAAGTATTGGCTTTCATTGCTCACTCTGCCTCTAGCTCTTTCGCCTCCTCCTCGGAAAGTGCCAAATGTCAGAGCAGTGCATCCTCAGTGGATGCTCCCGGTCAGGAACAAGTCGCTTCCTTGTGTCCTTCACCCAGAACAAGAGAGAAGGATGCGTCAGTCGACACAACAGGTTACTCCATGGAGCTCTTTACACATACCGTTCCTGGGTTAGACAGTGAAACAGTTAACAGGCCATGCCCATTAGAAGTTGAATCGGACATGGAGTGCACAGATGCACAGCCACAGCCAGATTACTATGCTGTTCCTTTGACTCAGACAAGAACATTGCCCTCGCAGTGTACTAAGGCAGAATCAAACCCAGCGGAGACTATGGTGCCCCGTCATGAACGCTATACCACCGGCTTACACGGTGACACAGACGAAGTTGCACATGACATAGAAGAGGAGGTCATAGATGACCCAGTTGTTGACCCCGATTGGCAGCCATTGGGGGAACAGGGTGCAGGCGGCAGTAGTTCAGAAGCGGAGGAGGAGGAGCCGCAGCAGGCATCAACATCACAACAGGTTCCATCTACCGGGCCCGTATCTGGCCAAAAACGCGTGGCAAAACCAAAACCTGTTGGAGGACAGCGTGGCCATCCGGTTAAAGAAGCTCAGTCTGCAAAGCCAGAAAAGTTATCCGATAGTAGAAAGAGTGCAGTCTGGCATTTTTTTAAACAACATCCAAATGATCAGCGCAAAGTCATCTGTCAAAAATGTTCAACTACCTTAAGCAGAGGTCAGAATCTTAAAAGTCTAAATACAAGTTGCATGCATAGACATTTATCCACCATGCATTTGCAAGCCTGGAATAACTACCAAATGTCCCTAAAGGTTGCAGCACCCTCGGCCAATGAAGCTAGTCAGCAACGCTACATCCCTTCCCTCACTGTAAACCCACCATTTCCCGCACCACCGGCAGTATCTGTGCAGCTTTCGTCGCCAGGCCAAAGCAGTCAGGGAATCACCAGGTTTGCAGTAGGAAACACTGCATGTAGGGCACCGGCAAGAATACCATCTCCAACCCTCTCTCAGTCTGCCATGTCCACCGGCACCACTGCTAGTTCCACGATCTCCAGCTCTCCAGTCCAGCTCACCCTACATGAGACTCTTGTTAGGAAAAGGAAGTACTCATCCTCGCATCCGCGTACACAGGGTTTGAACGCCCACATTGCTAGACTAATCTCATTAGAGATGATGCCCTACCGGTTAGTCGAAAGCGAAGCTTTCAAAGCGCTGATGGACTACGCTGTACCACGCTACGAGCTACCCAGTCGACACTTCTTTTCTAGAAAAGCCATCCCAGCCCTCCAATAGCATGTTAAAGACCGCATCGTCCATGCACTCAGGCAGTCTGTGACTACAAAGGTGCACCTGACAACAGATGCATGGACCAGTAGGCATGGCCAGGGACGTTACGTGTCCATCACGGCACACTGGGTGAATGTGGTGGATGCAGGGTCCACAGGGGACAGCAATATTGGGACAGTTTTGCCTAGTCCACGGTCAAGGAAAGAGTTGGCTGTAGGCGTTAGCCCCCCTCCTCCTCTTCCTCCTCCTCATGCAGAAGCGAGAGCTCGTCCACACACCGCAGTCGCACATCCACTCCATCCGCAGCTGCCACTGTTGCACACCAGGTGTGCCATTATGGGACATCTAGTGGCAAGCTTCAGCAGGCTGTATTGGCAATGAAGTGTTTGGGCGACAACAGACACACCGCGGAAGTTCTGTCCGAGTTCTTGCTGATTGAAACTCAGTCATGGCTGGGCACTGTACATCTTGAGGCAGGCAAGGTTGTGAGTGATAACGGAAGGAATTTCATGGCTGCCATAGCCCTTTCCCAACTGAAACACATTCCTTGCCTGGCTAACACCTTAAACCTGGTGGTGCAGTGCTTCCTGAAAAGTTACCCGGGGTTACCAGACCTGCTCCTAAAAGTGCGCAGACTTTGCTCGCATATCCGCCGTTTGCCCGTACACTCCAGCCGTATGCAGAACTATCAGCGGTCTTTGAACCTTCCCCAGCATCGCCTAATCATCGACATTTCAACAAGGTGGAACTCCACACTGCACATGCTTCAGAGACTGTGCGAACAGAGGCGTGCTGTTATGTTTTTGTGGGAGGATACACATACACGGGCAGGCAGTTGGATGGCAGACATGGAGTTGTCAGGTGTGCAGTGGTCGAAGCTACAAGACCTGTGTCAAGTCCTTCAGTGTTTTGAGGAATGCACACGGCTGGTTAGTGCAGACAACGCCATAATAAGCATGAGCATCCCCCTAATGCGTCTGCTGATGCAAAGTTTGACGCACATAAAGGAGCAGGCGTCTGCAGCCGAGGAAGAGGAAAGCCTTGATGACAGTCAGCCATTGTCTGGTCAGGGCCGTGTAGAGGACGCGGTAGCGGGCGAAGAGGAGGAGGAGGACGAGGAGGATGATGGGGATGAGTACTTTTTGAATGAGGAAGCTTCTCCTGGGCCAACAGAAATTAGTGGCGTTGCAAGGCCGGGTTCTGTTTTTTTAAGGGAGACAAGTGACGTAGATTTGCCTGTAACAGCCCCTCCAACCAGCACAACCGCAGATTTGACAACTGGAACTTTGGCACACATGGCGGATTATGCCTTACGTACCCTCAAAAGGGATACACGCATTATTAAAATGATGAGCGATGATGATTACTGGTTGGCCTGCATACTTGACCCTCGCTATAAAGGCAAATTGCAAAATATTATGCCACATGAGAACCTCGAACAAATATTAGCAACCAAACAAGCTACTCTTGTAGACCGTTTGATTCAGGCATTCCCAGCACACAGCGCCGGTGATGGTTCTCACACGAGCTGCAGGGGGCTACAGGGCAGAGGTGTTAGAGGTGCACAGATCAGAAGTGGCGTTGGACAGAGGGGTTTTCTGACCAGGTTGTGGAGTGATTTCGCAATGACCGCAGACAGGACAGGTACTGCAGCATCTATTCAAAGTGACAGGAGACAACATTTGTCCAGTATGGTTACTAACTATTTTTCTTCCCTTATCGATGTTCTCCCTCAACCGTCATTCCCATTTGATTACTGGGCATCAAAATTAGACACCTGGCCTGAATTGGCAGAATATGCGTTGCAGGAGCTTGCTTGCCCAGCAGCTAGTGTGCTATCAGAAAGAGTATTCAGTGCTGCTGGTTCAATATTAACTGAAAAAAGGACTCGTCTGGCTACCCAAAATGTGGATGATCTCACCTTCATTAAAATGAACCACTCCTGGATTTCAAATTATTTTGCCCCACCTTTCCCGGCTGACACCTAGCTTTCCTATAAAAAGGTCTTGCTTGTGGACTGGTCTTACTGAGTGTTCCAATCTGTTAATTTGCAGCAGCTGTTTGTCCAGCATACGACATGTTTACACCTCCCCCAATGGGAAAAATCCCCCCACGGGGCCGTTGTCTCGCCACTTGGCGCAAGCACCCGTTACAGTGCTGATTGTCTGAAGAGGTGGGTGTGCCCGCTTTTGGTCGACGGCACTGCCACTGGGTCCCTCATAGTACAATGTAGTGTCTCTGGCGGTGGTGGTGCGCACCCAACGTCAGACACACCGTTGTAACATGAGGGGCCCTGGGGCGGTACCGCCGGCCACAAGAGAGCCCCCCCCCCCAGCTCAAACTGTGCTCTACCACGTGCAAAATTATCTCGCACAGCTCCACCAATGTTTAGTCTATGCACTGACATCATTCAATGCCTGGCACTGACAAACAATACCAATTTGTTTGCATCTATGATGCTAGTTAAAGTAGTCTGGGTCAGTGTCCTATATTGACACCAGTAAATACTAATTTACTGCCAAATTACTTTGTCATAAACTCTGCAGATGAGCCCACCCCTGTACCTAAGCATGCCACCCTTTTTTTACTTATAGTTGTTTTGCGAGACATTCACATCTATTTATTTTTTTGGAGTACTAACTGTGTCAGACACTCCTTGCAATACTCCTCCACTGACCACAATGCTGCCTGCCTGTGTATCCATGTAACCGATGTAAAACTGCCATGACTGCCTACTGTTTGTTATTTTAGGCCTTTGTGAGCCTGTCTGCGGCCCCTACTTGCAATACTCCTCCACTGACCACAATGCTGCCTGGAGTGCCTGCCTGTGTATCCATGTAACCGATGTAAAACTGCCATGACTGCCTACTGTTTGTTATTTTAGGCCTTTGTGAGCCTGTCTGCGGCCCCTACTTGCAATACTCCTCCACTGACCACACCAATGCTGCCCGTGTACCCCTGGAACCTATTTAAAAGTTCATAGAGCCTAGTTATATATTTTATTTACTATTAATAAGGCCATGATGGACTACGCTGTACCACGCTACAAGCTAACCAGTCGACACTTCTTTTGCGAGAAAAGCCATCCCAACCCTCCACCAGCATGTAGAAGACCGCATTGTCCATGCACTCTGGCAATCTGTGAGTACAAAGGTGCACCTGACAACAGACGCATGGACCTGTAGGCATGGCCACGGAAGATTACGTGTCCATTACGGCGCAATGGGTTAATGTGTTGGATGCATGGTCCACAGGGGACAGCCTACTAAGTCTGTCTGCAGTCCCTAATTCTAATTGTCCTCCACTGTCTAAATCTGAGCTTCCACCTTCTGGCTTTCGGCCTATAGTATCAGAAATTAAACTGCATTTGGCCTTCAACTTTGGTTACGGCCTACTAACGGTGTCTGCCCCTCCCTAGTGTTGCCCTCAACTGAATACAGCTGAGCTTCAACCTTCTGGCTCTCATTAAGTGCTGTTTTTAAATAAAAAAATGGTGTTTAGGACCTACTAACGGTGTCTGCCCCTGCCTGGTGTTTGTCCTCAACTGAATACAGCTGTGCTTCAACCTTCTGGCTCTCATTAAGTGCTGTTTTTAAATAAAAAAATGGTGTTTAGGGCCTACTAACGGTGTCTGCCCCTGCCTGGTGTTTGTCCTCAACTGAATACAGCTGAGCTTCTACCTTCTGGCTTTCGGCCTATAGTATCAGAAATTAAACTGCATTTGGCCTTCAACTTTGGTTACGGCCTACTAACGGTGTCTGCCCCTCCCTGGTGTTGCCCCCAACTGAATACAGCTGAGCTTCAACCTTCTGCTCTCATTAAGTGCTGTTTTTAAATAAAAAAATTGTGTTTAGGGCCTACTAACGGTGTCTGCCCCTGCCTGGTGTTTGTCCTCAACTGAATACAGCTGTGCTTCAACCTTCTGGCTCTCATTAAGTGCTGTTTTTAAATAAAAAAATGGTGTTTAGGGCCTACTAACGGTGTCTGCCCCTCCCTGGTGTTTTTCCTCAACTGAATACAGCTGAGCCTCAACCTTCTGGCTGTCATTAAGTGCTGTTTTTAAATTAAAAAATGGTGTTTAGGGCCTACTAACGGTGTCTGCCCCTGCCTGGTGTTTGTCCTCAACTGAATACAGCTGAGCTTCTACCTTCTGGCTTTCGGCCTATAGTATCAGAAATTAAACTGCATTTGGCCTTCAACTTTGGTTACGGCCTACTAACGGTGTCTGCCCCTGCCTGGTGTTTGTCCTCAACTGAATACAGCTGAGCTTCAACCTTCTGGCTCTCATTAAGTACTGTTTTACTGTGTTTTAAATAAAAAAATGGTGTTTAGGGCCTACTAACGGTGTCTGCCCCTGCCTGGTGTTTGTCCTCAACTGAATACAGCTGTGCTTCAACCTTCTGGCTCTCATTAAGTGCTGTGTTTTTAAAAATTGGTGGTAAGGGCCTACTAACGGTGTCTGCCCCTCCCTGGTGTTGCCCTCAAATGAATACAGCTGAGCTTCTACCTTCTGGCTTTCGGCCTATAGTATCAGATATTAAACTGCATTTGGCCTACTAGTGTGGTTGGGCCCTTAAAACAGTGTCTGCTGCTCTTGGGTTTGCTACTCCACTGAACAAAGCAGTGCCGCCTGTTTAGTCCTGTTACCAATTTTGAACTGCATTTAGCCTACTTTATTCTTTGGCCCTATATCTGTTTCCTCCTCATCCTGCCCATTGCCCAGCCACTGCTAGATGAGTCTGCTGGTACATTGACCCAGAACACTACATTCCCCTTGCACTCTACACAGCCAGAATCTGACCCTGCTGGAAGTAAGGTCCCCCTTACCGCATGTTATACCACCTTACACAGGGACAAAGAGGAAGGTGCAGATGAAAGTGCAGGTTCCTTCATCAGGTGGGGGGGGCATACTCGTTGGCGACGTCACTGGCACAGGGCCCCTCAGAGTACGCAAAAGTGTCGCTGCTGGTGGGAGGCGCCCCCGCCGTGCAAACACACCGCTGTACTTTGAGGGGCCCTGTGCCAGTGCCAATGCGAACGAGTGGGCCCCCCCTGCTTGCTCAGGATCACAGCACTTGCAACGTTGAAATACTTACCTCTCCCTGCTCCACCGCCATGACGTAGTCCACATTTCCTGGGCCCACTAAAGCCTTGAACCAGCCCTACCCCCCACAACTTTTGCCAAATGACCCCCAATTTCCTATGCCCAACTATTATTATAAAGTTAATTTAGATTGACAAGCTTCAGAAACAAGAATGGATGTTTTTGGCATTAAAATGGGCACTGTAGGTGTTTTCCTGGCCTCCACTCACTGCCGACTATGGTTCCCCATTGACTTGCATTGGGTTTCGTGTTTCGGTCGATCCCCGACTTTTAGCGATAGTCGGCCGACTGCACTCGACTCGACTCTGGACAAAGTCGGGTTTCACAAAACCCGACTCGATCTTAAAAAAATGAAAGTCGCTCAACCCTACTTTTGTGGTTCATTTTCTCCTGTTACCCTTGGTAAAATAAAACAAATTGGAGCTGAAGTAAATTTTTTGTGAAAAAAAGTTAAATGTTTATTTTTTTTTTAAACATTCCAAAAATTCCTGTGAAAAACCTGAAGGGTTAATAAACGTCTTGAATGTGGTTTTGAGCACCTTGAGGGGTGCAGTTTTTAGAATGGTGTCACACTTTGGTATTTCTATCATATAGACCCCTCAAAATGACTTCAAATGTGATTTGGTCCCTAAAATAAAATGGTGTTGTAAAAATGAGAAATTGCTGGTCAGCTTTTAACCCTTATAACTCCCTAACAAAAAAAAATTTTGGTTCCAAAATTGTGCTGATGTAAATTAGACATGTAGGAAATGTTACTTATTAAGTATTTTGTGTGACATATCTCTGTGATTTAAGGGTATAAAAATTCAAAGTTGGAAAATTGCAAAATTTTCGCCAAATTTCCATTTTTTTCACAAATAAACGCAGGTAATAGCAAATAAATTTTACCATTGTCATGAAGCCCAATATGTCATGAGAAAACAATCTCAGAATCACCGGGATCCGTTGAAGCGTTCCAGAGTTATAACCTCATAAAGGGACAGTGGTCAGAATTGTAAAAATTGGCCCGGTCATTAACGTGCAAACCACCCTTGGGGCTTAAGGGGATAAAAAATCAATACACTGTATATTCTATCACTAAATAAATATTTGAATGAAAAAAAAATCTAAACAATAAAAGTACACATATTTGATATCGCCGCGTCCGCAATGACCCAACCTATAAAACCGTCCCACTAGGTATCCCCTTTTGTGAACACCATAAAAAATAAAAAACAATGCTTTATCATCATACTGCCGAACAAAAAGTGGAATAACACGCGATCAAAAAGACGGATATAAATAAACATAGTACCGCTGAAAACGACATCTTGTCCCTCAAATAAAAAGCGGAAAAATAAAAAAGTTGTAGCTCTGAGAATAAAGTCATGCAAAAATAATAATTTTTTATATAAAATAGTTGTTATTGTATAAAAGCGCCAAAACATAAAAAAAATATAAATGAGGTATCGCTTTAATCGTACTAACCCGAAGAATAAAACTACCTTATCAATTTTACACAGAACGGTATAAACGCCCCCCCCCCCCCAAGAAATTCATGAATTGCTGTTTTTTGTTCATTTTGCATCACAAAAATCGGAAAAGGAAGCAATCAAAAAATGTCATGTGCCCTTAAATGGTACCAATAAAAACGTCAACTCGTCCCACAAAAAACAAGATCTCACATGACTCTGTGGGCCAAAATATGGAAAAAATATTGCTCTCAAAATGTGGGGATGCAAAAACAATTTTTTGCAATAAAAAGCGTCTTTTAGTGTGTGACGGCAGCCAAACATAAAAACCCGCTATAAGGTCTCTTTCACATGTCCTGATATGTCCAGTACTGAAAATAGTGCCGGGTGTGTAATACTTGCTGCACACGTGTGGCATGTGTGTGCCACATCAGTACCTGTGTGCCACATCAGTGCCACACGGACGAGTGCCAGGGAAGAAGTGTTACAGTAAGCGCTGTTCCCTGGCACCAGGTGCTGAACAGGGCTCTCATCATTCTTTCCTGCTCTGCCAGCGATCGGCGCGAGCAGGTGAGAATGATGAGAGTTACATTTAAGTGATAAAAGAGACAGCAGGTGGTGGCTGATGGCACTATTACTCCCATCAGCCTATCCATGCTACTTTTAATAACAGTGACAGCAGGAGCAGCTGATGGGGGTATTCATCAGCCGCCGCCTGCGCTATAAATAAATGAAAAAAAACAGCGTAGGTGTAGAAGGGAAGTGCTCCAAAATGTATATCTTTTAGTGATATATAATTCCCCCACATGTGCTCAGTAGCCCCCTCCTCAAGCTGGTATATCAGGTTTCATTTAGGACTTAAGGTACCGTCACACTCAGCGACGCTGCAGCGATATAGACAACGAGCCGATCGCTGCAGCGTCGCTGTTTAGATCACTGTAGAGATGTCAAACACAGCAGCTCCAGAATGATGCAGGAGCGATCCTGTGACGTAGCGGTGGCTCACTTATCGTTCTCGCAGGTCATTAGCTCCATGTAAAACATTGCTGGCATCGTTGCTTTTGCTGTCAAACACGACGATACACACCGATCTGACGACCAAATAAAGTTCTGGACTTCTAGCTCCGACCAGCGATATCACAGCGGGATCCAGATCGCTGCTGCGTGTGAAACACGAGATCGCTATCCAGGACGCTGCAACGTCATGGATCGTTGTCGTTCTCGTTGTAAAGTTGTTTAGTGTGAAGGTACCTTTAGGCCAGTGGACAATAGACTTGTGACCTCATCCTCCACACCTGGGGCTGGACACACCTCTTTTAGTTGGTCACATATAAGGGACAAGACCAGGTGGTTCTCTCTCTCTTGCCTTGCTGGATTCCTGGGACAAAAATGCTCCTCCACACCTTGTCAAACATAGCAAGTATGACCTGGACACATGGTACAAATTAGTCGCCTATCATATAGCCTCCCCATGTGTCCATAGGATTAACAACCTATCATCAAAATTCCATAAGACTAAACCAAAAGAGATGATGATCAAAAGGTCAATTTGTATCAAAAAGTACATATAGTTTTTATTTATTCACAAATTTTAAAAATCCATATAACCAATTAGGGAACAAGGTGAAAAGAAATAACTTGTTCACCCATGTGCTACATATAAAAGGGACACCCACATATGGACTAACGGTTTACATAATTATATATGCTTGCAAAGCAACAGTATAAGCAATGCTCTACCTCTATTCACAGGTATCCATAAGTTCAACAAGGTATATACACATAAATATAGGCCTGGCCTTACGCTACTATTTGTACATCCATCAATTTTCAACCTGTGTCTAAATAGAGGTCTTACTCTTAACCCCAACACATCACCAGCTCCATATTACCGCTACACCTCCTCCACACCTTGGGCTAAGTTCACACGTAGCATTTTTTATGCGTTTTTGAACTTTAGCATTGCTTTCAACCATGATAAATGCATTCACTGGGAAATGTCATTTTGACATTTTACAGCCTTATCTGGCCATGTGGTGTGTGACACATCATCAGACACATCCTGTTTCATATATGAAAAAGGGACTCTAAGTCACAAAACCTATTTTTATAGGGCCATCAGGCGACCTTTACTATTCATCCATCAGCCAGCTATGCTTTGTTGTTCCCATTATTAAACAGTGGGTCTCAAATACTGTTATTGCCTATGCAGTGATTGGCAGGGCTGCCAAAAATTTGGATGCACCCCAATAACCCTTTGAACAGATGTACAGGAGGGCCTCATGAAAACAATGTTCTCATTATTACAAGTTGGTACTCCCATACTGTTTGCTCATTAAGTGAATGCAAGGCCTGCCCCAAATGTGAACACATGCCAATAACCATTTGAACAGATGTACAGGATGGCCACCTGAAAGCAATGTTTACGAAGTTGGTACTCACATACTGTTTGCCCATAAAGTGAATGCAAGGCCTGCCCTGTCCCAAATGTGGATACACCCCAATAACCCTTTGAACAGACGTACAGGATAGCCACCTGAAAGCAATGTTCCCATTATTACGAAGTTGGTACTCTCATACTGTTTACCCATTAAGTGAATGCAAGGCCTGCCCCAAATGTGGAAGCACCCCAATAACCCTTTGAAAAGACGTACAGGATGGCCACCTGAAAGCATTGTTCCCATTATTACGAAGTTGGTACTCCCATACTGTTTGCCCATAAAGTGAATACAAGGCCTGCCCCAAATGTGGACGCACCCCAATAACCCTTTGCACAGACATATAGCATGGCCACCTGAAAGCAATAATCTCATTATTATGAAATTGGTACTCTCATACTGTTTGCCCATTAAGTGAATGCAAGGCCTGCCCTGCCCCAAATGTGGACATACCCCAATAACCCTTTGAACAGACGTATAGAATGGCCACCTGAAAACAATGTTCCCATTATTAGGAATTTGGTATTCCCATACTGTTTGCTCATGAAGTGAATGCAAGGCCTGCCCTGCCCCAAATTTTGACGCACCACCCCAATAACCCTTTGAACAGATGTACAGGATGGTCACCTGAAAGCAATGTTTCCATTATTACAAAGTTGGTACTCCCATACTGTTTGCCCATTAAGTGAATGCAAGGCCTGCCCCAAATGTGGACGCACCCCAATAACCCTTTGAACAGACGTACAGGATGGCCACCTGAAAGCAATGTTTCCATTATTAGGAAGTCGGTACTCCCATACTGTTTGCCCATGAAGTGAATGCAAGGCCTGCCCCAAATGTGGATGCACCCCAACAACCATTTGAACAGACGTACAGGATGGCCACGTGAAAGCAATGTTCCCATTATTATGAAATTGGTTCTTCCATACTGTTTGCCCATGAAGTGAATGCAAGGCCTGACCTGCCCCAAATTTAGATGCACCCCAATAACCCTTTGAACAGACATACAGGATGGCCACCTGAAAGCAATGTTCCCATTATTACAAAGTTGGTACTCCCATACAGTTTGCCTATGCAGTTAATTGCAGTGCTGAGGCAAAAGAACCGGCATTGGAGAATTGCAGTGTTGAGGCTGAAGACCCGGCAGTGGAGAATTGAAATATTGAAGCGGAAGAACCTGCAGTCAATTGCAGTGTTGAGGCTGAAGACTCGGCAGTGGAGAATTGAAATATTGAAGCTGAAGAACCTGCAGTCAATTGCAGTGTTGAGGCTGAAGACCCGACAGTGGAGAATTGCAATATTGAAGCTGAAGAACTTGCAGTCAATTGCAGTGTTGAGGCTGAAGACCCGGCAATGGAGATTTGCAATATTGAAGCTGAAAAACTTGCAGTCAATTGCAGTGTTGAGGCTTAAGACCCAGCAGTGGAGAATTGCAATATTGAAGCTGAAGAACCTGCAGTCAATAGCAGTGTTGAGGCTGAAGACCCGGCAATGGAGAATTGCAGTATTGAAGCTGGAGAACCTGTAGACAATTGCAGTGTTGAGGCTGAAGACCCTGCAGTGGAGAATTGAGGTGTTTCTGCTGAAGAACCTGCAGTGGAGAATTTCAATGTTTTAGCTGAAGAAACTGCAGTGGAGAATTGCATTGTTGAAGCTGAAGAATCTACAATGGAGAATTGCAATGTTGATGCTTTCCTAACGGTGTTTAAAAGGGTTGCCGAGAGGGAGAAACTCCTGCCAGAGCAGTGGGCACAGGTAGTGGGACAATACTTGACTGGGGAACCCCAGAAAGCATACTATGATTTAGCTTTGCAGGATGCTAAAGAGTATGGCAAGCTAAAATGGAGACTCTTGCACGCTTGGGGGTAACAATGACTCTCAGGGCCTAGTTGGTTCACCGTTAGGTGTATCACCGGGATAAACCATCGCACTCCCAAATGTTTGACCTGTTGCACATGGTCCAAAAGTAGCTGCAGCCAGACTCCTCTATGCCTGCGCAGATGGTAGAACAGGTGGTGATGGACCAGTTTGTGCACTCCCTACCGGGGCCCGTACAGACTTGGGTTGCCCAGGGTGATCCCCGGAGTGCCGATGAACTGGTGTGGGTCTCTCATAATGTTTGCCTATGCAGTGAATGCTTGAGCTGGCCCAAATTTTCCACCCCAATATCCCTTGGAAGAGACGTGGAGGAGGGCCTCATAAAACAATTTTTCCCATTATTAGGCAGTGGGTCTCCCATACTGTTTGCCTATTCAGTGAATGAAAGGGCTGCCAAAAATTTGGGCACACCCCAATACCCCTTTGACGAAACGTGGAGGAAAGCCTCATAAAAAATGTTTCCATTACAAAGGAGCGTCAATTATGACACCTATCCATTATTAATCCAATAGTACGAAATGGTTAATAAAACACACACACATTATTACAAAGTCCTTTAATGAAATAAAGACACAGGTTGTTGTAATATTTTATTATTCTCTTAATCCACCTGAAGACCCTCGTTCTGTGAAAAAGTAAAAATAACAAATCAACAATATCTCATACCTTCCGATGAACAGTCACGTCCCACGAAGTAAATCCATCTGAAGGGGTTAAATCATTTTACAGCCAGGAGCTGTGCTAAAGCACTCGCTCCTGCCTGTAAAGCCCCGGGTACTGAATGGAAAGCAGGGTGATCTGTAGTTACCTTGAGTTGCGGTGAGGCGCCCTCTGCTGGATGTCCTCATGAACTGGAGCCTTGGAAAAGTTCCCACGCTCGAGTTCATATGAGGACATCCAGCAGAGGGCGCATCACCGCGACTCAAGGTAACTACAGATCAAACTGCTTTCCATTCAGTACCCGGGGTTTTACAGGCTGTAAAATGATTTAACCCCTTCAGATGGATTTACATCGTGGGACATAACGACGGAAGGTATGGAATATTAAATAAATAATAAGGAGAATCAAGAGTTTTTTCGTATAAATAGTATATATTTTATTACATATAATATTAATAAATGTTAATCATTATAAATACAAAGACAATCTGTCAATATGGAACAATAGATGATCCAGCTTGGTGATAGCGCAGCGTGATCGCTACAAAACAGGGCTGACTCTGTGCTGCGATTCCTAAACAATTACCAACTACCAGGTGAGCATGTGCCAAATAGCCCTGAATAGTCCTATATGGAATAAGTGTGACAACAAATAAAGTATAACGGTACTGACCGCGCTGTTACAAATAGCAGCTCAGATCCAATGAACCATAAGTGTCACACCTAACATCCAAAGAAGGAGGAACCGCAAAAAAAGTATCAAAATTATTTACCCATATTTGTAGAAAAGTCAGACCTGGGAGCGATCACTCTCCCCACAGGTATGGAATATTGTTGTTTGTTTTTTTAACTTTGTTTCAGGACGATGGTCTTCAGGTGGATTAAGAGTCTAATAAAATATTACAACAACATGTGTCTTTAGTTCATTAAAATACTTGTAAATAATGTGTGTGTTTTATTAACCATTTCGTACTATTGGATTAATAATGGATAGGTGTCATAATTGACGCCTCTCCATTTTTAATCTGGCTTAATGTCACCTTACAATTGCAAGGTGACATTAACCCTTCATTACCCCATATCCCACCGCTACACGGGAGTGGGAAGAGAGTGGCCAAGTGCCAGAATAGGCGCATCTTCCAGATGTGCCTTTTCTGGGGTGGCTGGGGGCAGATGTTTGTAGCCAGGGGGGGCCAATAACCATGGACCCTCTCTAGGCTATTAATATCTGCCCTCAGTCACTGGCTTTACCACTCTGGCGGAGAAAATTGCGCGGGAGCCCACACCAATTTTTTCCGCTATTTAACCCTTTATTTTACAAGCTACAGTGCCCAAATTTTGCACATACACACTACTAACATTAGTAGTGTGGAATATGCAAAAAAAAAAGGGATATGAGATGGTTTACTGTATGTAAACCATGTCTCATATCATGTCGGGTTTGGGAAGGAGAAATGAAAAGCCTTCAATTGAATTACGGGCTTTTCACATATATCGCGCTGAATTAAATATAAATACAGAATATATATATATGTGTCTCAATGACATATATATATATATATATATATATATACTGTATATATGTTTTAACGAACATTTGAGCACATAAATCCATTAGATGTCGGTTTTGCAAGCCTGCGAGAAAATATCGCAGTACGGATGCCATACGGATTACATGCCATGCGCAAAATACGCTGACACACCCTGACTACGGATGCCATACGGATCACTATTTTGGGGACTTGTCTGCGTATTACGGCCATAAAAAACGGACCGTATTTACATACGCTGAGTGTGACGCCGGCCTAAGAGATAGAAAGTTCTCCTTGTAGCGTGGGTCTAGAAGTGTCACCAACCAGTAAAGACCGTCACCCAAAATTTTGAGAACGCGAGGGTCACGGGAAAGGCAGCGTAACATAAAGAGCCATGCGTACCAGACTGCTAACAGGCAAGACTTCCGTATCCTAACCAAGAGGACGACTGACCATGCTCTCCTCCTCCTTATCCTCCTCCTTCCCTCTGAACAGACAGTATGACAGTTGTGCTTGTAGTACAATCTACAGCACATGAAACTAGCTCCTGTTCTTCCTTCTCCTCCTCTTCCTCATTTTCACCCAATCCACGTTGGATTGAGATGAGGCTGGGCTGTGTGTAATCACCCTGTATAACCATAGCACATATAGCACATCTCATTGTGCTCCGCCTGCAATGCATCCTCTTTGATTGTGAGCAGAGAGCGTTTCAGAACACAGAGAAGCGGGATGGTGAAACTAATGGCATCATCGCCACTCACCATCTAGGTGGAGTCCTTAAAGTTTTGGAGGATGGTACATATGTCTGACATCCATGTCCACTCCTGAGGTCTTATGCAAACGCTGCTGAAGCACGGCAAGGGCAGCGGAAGCTGTAGCTAACTTTCTAAATGGGCACACAGGCGGCGTACTTTGACAAGCAGATTCGGCAGCTCTGGGTAGGTTTTGAGAAACCGCTGAACCACGAGGTTAACCACATGGGCCAGGCATGGTACTTGTGTGAGCTTGCCTCGCCTCAGAGCCGCCACCAGGTTCTGGCCATTGTCGCACACGACCATGCCTGGCTGTAGGTTCAGCGGTGTCAGCCATACATCTGCCTGCTCTTTCATAGCTGTCCACAACTCTTCAGTATGCAAAACCAAAGAAAAAGCAATGTGTGTATATACCCTAATGAAAATAAATAAGTAAAAAAGCAAGTGCATTAAATAATTAACATAGGGTGAGTGCAGCGCTGACAGCTTCTATAGCATGCAGATTCTGCTTCATCTGCATTCTATAGAAGCGATCAGCCTGCAAAAAATGATTGTTCCATAGTGGGACAAAGAGTAAAAGTTTGAATAAAGTAAAAAAAAATTTTTTTAATAGATGTGAAAATATTTTAAAAAAATATAAAAATCTATCACTAAATAAATATTTGAATGAAAAAAAATCTAAACAATAAAAGTACACATATTTGGTATCGCCGCGTCAGTAATGACCCGACCTATAAAACTGTATCACTAGTTAACCCCTTTAGTGAACACCATAAAAAAGGCAAAAAACAATGCTTTATCATCATATGGCTGAACAAAAAGTGGAATAACACGCGATCAAAAAGATGGATATAAATAAACTTGGTACCGCTGAAAACATCATCTTGTCCCATAAAAAAAAATTGAGCTGCCATGCAGCATCATCAGCAAAAAAGTTAAAAAGTTATAGCTGCCAGAATAAAGTGATGCAAAAACAATTATTTTTTCTATAAAATAGTTTTTATTATATAAAAGCGCCAACACATAAAAAAAAGATATAAAAAAGATATAAATGAGGTGTCGCTCTAATCATACTGACCCGAAGAATAAAACTGCCTTATCAGTTTTACCACACGTGGAACGGTATAAACGCCCCCCCCCCCCCAAAAAAAAAAGAAATTAATGAATTGCTGGTTTTTGCTCATTCTGTCTCCCAAAAATCTGAATAGAAAGTGATCAAAAAATGTCATGAAAATATATGAAAAAATATATGGAAAAAATTATAGCTCTCAAAATGTGGTGATGCAAAAACTATTTTTAGTATATGTCAGCTGCCAAACATAAAAACCCTCTATAAGGCCTCTTTCACACGTCCTGATATTTCCGGTATCGGAGATGTCAGTCTGCGTGTGTGTACTCGCGGCACACGTGTGGCATGTGTGTGCAGCATCAGTATCACACAGACGGGCGCGAGGGAAGAAGCATTGCAGTAAGCGCCGTTACCCAGCACCGGGTGTTGAACAAGGCTCTCATCATTTTCCCCTGCTCTGCCGGTGATCGGCACAAGCAGGGGAGAATGATGAGAGTTACATTTAACCCCTTAACGGCCGATATGCCTTTTAATGGCAGCAGTTAAGGGTACTTAAAGGAAATCTGTCACCTCATTTTTTGCATATAAGCTGCGGCCAACGCCATTAGGGGCTTATCTACAGCATTCTGTAATGCTGTAAATAAGCCCCCGATGTAACCTGAAAGATAAGAAAAACAAGTTAGGCTATACTCACCCAGGGGCAGTCCGGTGCGGTCCGGGTCCGATGGGAGTCGCAGGTTCGGCTCCGGTGCCTCCCATCTTCATGCTATGACGTCATCTTCCTTGCTTCTGTCGCGGCTCCTGCACAGCGTGATTGGGTCTCTAAAGTCCACCAAAAATTCTGGGTGGAGACACCAGCTACCGCCGAATAATCCCGGAAATGCTCGCTGCTCGCGGAGTACACAGAGTATTGTGATACTCGGGCGAGTAACGTGTAGTGGCGAGCACGTTCGCTCATCACTAATAATTAGTTATTATGCCACCCAACATTCCAAATATAAATTGTAATCCTCCACTGCGCCCCTATTAACTATAAATAGCCAGTTTCCCCACACAATAAATATATACTGTAAATTAATTAGCAGCTGTATGGGAAAGATATATATCTTGGTACCGTGTTAGCCAGTAGATAGAAAGAGAGATCTGTGTAGTCTCGAAAGCTTGCAATTTGTTACCATCTTTTCAGTTAGCCATTAAAAGGTATCAACCACTGAGGACTCTCAATTCTAAACATCTTTTTAGCAGCTGTACTCTTTCTCCCAATTCAATACCAGTCACACTCCTGCATCCTCAACACCCTCAATCTGTTCCCCCTGCTCCCCTGATTTATTATATTTACTTGCTCCCCCCTCCCCCCAATTTCAATTCATTATCATTTGCTCCCCTCCACCCTCAATTCATTATCATTTTCTCTCCCCCACCCTCAATTCACAATCATTTGCTCTACCACCAACCCTCAATTCATAATCAATTGCTGTCCCCACCATTAATTCATTATCATTCCCTGTCCTCAGCCTCAATTCATTATCATTTAATCTCTTCCACCCTTAAGTCATCATTATTTGCTCTCTCCACCCCCTAGTCAAGTCATCGTTTGCTGTCCTCCATCCCAAACCCTCAATTCATCATCATTTGCTCCCTCAAGACCATTTAATTAATTTTATTAAGAAAAAAAGTTTTTCATACTTACCTCACATACGCTCCCATGAAGACGCAGCTCCGCTTCTGTTGTCATGAAGAGGGGCGCCTGTACCTTCTGGCACTTACATGATGACGTAATCACGTACACCCCATCATCAGCATGTTACAGAAAAGACGTAAGGACTTGCTTAGAGCTACACATCTGTTCCATGTAGCTCAGGAAGCTTACCCAGAGCTGTGTACCACTGATGGTGGTGTGCCAGAACACCCTACTTTATTATACCCTGGGGCTCGGTGAGCAGAAGCACAAGAGGGGGGGTCCAGACTGAGTCCAGGCCCCCCCCTCTTTACTTCTGCTCACCGCGTCCCTCACAATACTAGGGGCAGTAATGATTTGATGGCGGTCCTGTCCACACATAAAACTATAAAATAAAGACTCAGACGCATCATGGAAAGTTTAAATAGTGTGAATTTTATTATATGCTTTATATATGCTGGTTACCTCCCATCACTCACGAAGAGCATACAGCAACACTCAGGACAGGAAAAAACCCCAGTGGTGGAAACCTGTAGGGAAACCATGGCTGCTGTACTGCCCTTCCTCCGGGCAAACTAAGGGAGGTTACCACTATGAAATCCAAGTGCGAAAAATTAAAAATTACGTATATACTTGAGTATAAGCTGACCCGAGTATAAGCCGAGGCACCTACTTTTGCCTCGGAAAACTGGGTAAGCTTATTGACTCGAGTATAAGCCAGGTATGCATGGCTCCCCTTCCCTGTCTTGGTATGAATGCCTCCCCATCCCTATCCCTGTCTGCATGCCTCCCCTGTCCCTTCCCTGTATGCATGCCTCCCCCGTTCCTTCCCTGTATGCATGCCTCCCCATTCCTTCCCTGTATGCATGCCTTCCCCTTTCCTGTCCTGGTATGAATGCCTCCCAGTTCTGTCCCTGTATGCATGCATCCCCCGTTCCTTCCCTGTATGCATGCCTCCCCCATTCAGTCCCTGTACGCATGCCTCCCCTGTTCAGTCCCTGTATGCATGCCTCCCCCATTCGGTCCCTGTATGCATGCCTCCCCCTTCCCTGTCCTGGTATGAATGCCTTCCCTGTTCTGTCCCTGTATGCATGCCTCCTTATTCCCTATCCCTGTGTGCATGTTTCCTATTGGAAAAAAAACAACAAAAAAACCCCATCATACTCACCTACCTGCGCACCCTGGGTGCTGGAACTGCATCTCGCTCTGGCTGCCAGCGCCTGCAGCTCTTCCTGTGTTCAGCAGTCACTTCGTACTGCTCATTAAGGTGATGAATATGCGCTCCACCCCTATGGGAGTGGAGACGCATCCATATTCATCACCTTAAAGCGGTACCACGTGACCGCTGAGCACAGGAAGAGCTACAGGCAGGCGCCAGTGGCCGGAACGAGATGCAGTGCCAGCACTGAGGGCGCACAAGTAGGTGAGTATGATGTGTGCGCTGGCTCCTGGCACCTGCTGCTCCGCCGACTCCCTCCCCCACCGGCTTTCTGTACCGTGACTTATGTATAAGCCGAGGGGGGGCATTTTCAGCACAAAAAAATACGCTGAAAAACTCGGCTTATATGGTATGTGTAAAGTATACAGTGTGTCTATGTGTACAGCATATGTGGTGTCTGTGTGTATGTTGTCTGTGTACAGTGGGATGTGCATTTTCTGTGTGTGACTATTAAAAATACTTCTTCCTGATGTTCTTCATCTGTCACGTCGTCTAGATGTTCTTCTCCTTTCAGGTCCAGCAGCTATGTTCCTCTTCCAGCCATGCTCTTCTCCTTGTGGGTCCAGCAGCTCTGTTCCTCTTCCAGCCATGTTCTTCTCCTTTCAGGTCCAACAGCTCTGTTCCTCTTCCAGCCATGTTCTTCTCCTTGTGGGACCCGCAGCTCTGTTTCCAGGCATTACATATTCACACCTTCATCCTTCTTGCATGGAACGATGTTGCAGAGAGAGCAGGGTAGGGCATTATTCCTCCTGAACCAACGGATTGCCCAGCTGTGATGGATATTCCGGTCTCTCTTCCATGCCCAGTGGTCAGGGTCTTGTGCCATGATCTAGAATGAAATAAGTGATTAGAATCAGAGTTTAAAGAGAATATATCACAATTAACCATAACCCAATTTGCATATATTTTAGACCTGATGATGCTGGTGTGATAACTGAAAAAGCATGGCAGAATGACTTTATAATCACTTTTTGAAGTTTTCTTGGTTGATATTAAAACAAGCATTTCATGAGTCCAGCTATGGCTGCATTCATAAAATGCTCTGCCAAATATCAAGATTACATGACTATTTTGAAATTTTTTTTTCAAAGTAAGTACAACCGCACCATCAGGTCTAAGGGATTTATTTATATATACTGTTTGTATTGTGATATCTATTTACAGATCAGCTTTATATTATTATTGTTTATATTGCTATCCAGATCACAGGTGGCCCGATCCACCCAAGCCTGAAATCCCATCCTGGTGAGAAGAACATTGCGGAATTGTAGCAGTTGGTCCTTCTTCATGCTCCACTTGCATCCGAGGGCCCAGCGGTAGATCTCCTGTTGATATGGCTCGTCTTCTTCAAACTGGTTGGCTAAAAACCTGGAGGGAAGAGAAATGAAACCAAATAAATTAGAATCCACTTCAGTAGAACATACAGAAAAATAACAACAAATACAATTATCATGCATTTAGCTGAGTGATAGAAAGATATTTTGGTTTTAGAATAAAATACAATAAAGTTATTTATAGACATGAATGTGTAAGGGTATGTTTCCACGTGCAGGAAACGCTGCGTGTTTGACGCTGTGCAGAGCCGCAGCGTCAAACACGCAGCGTCCAGATGTTACAGCATAGTGGAGGGGATTTTATCAAATCCCGTCTCCACTATGCGTGGTAACGCACCCGGCGGCCCTGCGATTCTGGACATGCTGCGCGTCTTTTTAGATCGCAGCATGTCCGTGTACCTTGCGGCAACGCTGCGCCGCCGCAAGGTATATCACAGGGCCCTATGCGAGGGGTGCGATGATGCCGGATGTGTACAATGAACACATCCGGCATCATCGCGTCACAGAAGGGGGCGGGGCTTAGGGCGGAGCGGGTTTGCCCCTCCGTCCATACCGCCGGCCATCCTGAAGGTGGACACGTACCCTTATAATAAACTCACAGAGCTGGAAAGAAGAAGGTTCCATATTCTGAAGATCGCAGTTCTGCTCTCCTGAAGTAAGTGATGATCATGGAGATACTAGAGGGATGAGAAGCAGAGATAGAGGGTATATATAATACAAAATGTATATATCTGTACATTCCTATGTTTGCTAATAGCTGGCCACTATTACATAAGAGTAGGCCATTTATTTCCCTATGATGGATCTTCTCACATCTGGATGATTTCTTATCCTTCACTACAATAATACCTTGTCCGAATCTTAAGACAGCTGTCCCTGGCTAGAAAACATCTGATGTATTCTTCTTCTACAAAATGAGAAAAATAGAATTATTTCACTATGAACTTTGTAATGAAAACCTTTTTAATGCTATTAATCTTAAATTATCAGGGTTGTAGAGCTCTTCATTAATGATGGATTATCCTCAGGATAGCTCATCCGTATCAGATTGGTGGAGATTTGGCCCCCGACACCCACTGATCAGATACTGAAGAATTGTCCTAAAGATATGCCATCACTATTGAGGTGAAACCAAAGCCATGACACTGCTCACCACATAGTGACCGCTCCTGTCTGCTGTATCATACTAGGTATAATTATAGGAGGTGAGGGAGAACACTTCCCTACATGTTTCTCTACCATTATACACATAAAACAGATTAGTATAAAAATACTTCACATATAGTCTAATACTTTATATCTGGAAACCTTGTAATGTGCAATGAGTCTTACCAAGGAGTGCGGCGAAAGCTGCCCGCTCTTCTGGCTGGGGGATGTCATCTTCTGTCTTCCTCCTCTTGGCCACTTCCTGGGTGGCAGACAGTGAACTGTGGTAGAAGAGGTAGTATAGTGTTAGGCCTCATGCACATGGTGGTACTATGGCTACACATACTTCACTTACATCCTGATGGGTGTTCTCCTCATGGGGATCTGACATTAGTTTTGTGCTTTAAATGGTATAAATATGTGTAGTGGTGATGTGTAATGGTCACTATGGATTTGTCGGTGTAAGTGTATGGATTGTGAAGACTGCAGTGATGTAACCCCATCTACTTACCACTCCTCTTCATACTGGGCGATCAGTTCTCTCTTCCGCTTTCTCATGGCCATCTTTACTCTTCTTCCTGGAAACTAACATACAGAAAAATGTAAAACCTGAACATGCAGAGCATAACTCTTTCTATAGGATCTCTAGTAGGGTAATTCTACCAACCTAATGTGTAACCCAAAACCTAACTACCACAGCCTGCATTACAAGTGTTGCAGTATTGCAGCTTTATTGGCTTGATTGGTACTGAGTTGTAATACCCAACATGACCCATTGACAGAAGTGGTGCTGTAGCTAGTAAACAAAACAAACCCTATTTTCTACCCAAAGCACCACTGCAGCATTTTGTTTACTGCTGGAGTGTTGCTTTAAATGTAAGCCCCCTGCACGTGTTCTTATTCTTCACCTTATACCGACGGTCCTCCGGTCCCTGGTGCCATCTTGTGCCAGTAACTTCTGACTGGCTGCAAGTAAGAAGTTACATAACAAAAGCTCAATACAAATCTATGAGAGCCAGAACGAGGCTCTCATAGAGATGTACTGAAAAGTGACTTCTGCGCCGCTCCATGAAACACTGGAACTGATGGCAGGTCATAATTCACAGGCGCAACACTGGAAAAGGATGAAGGGGGCTGCAGTTGAGTATGAGACAGGGGCCAGGAGAGTTACATAAAAAGCACCACTCCCGCGGTGCAGTAAAAAAAACCCGCTGCAGCGGTGCTTTAAAAAAAAACAAAAATATAATCGGTCATTTATGCCTACCCAGATTGATTTTATGTCCTATGATAAGGAAAGACTACACATATCTACATTATACTGACTGCACTCTGACCCACCATATAAACCTCTGCATATATCCGCTACCTCCCTGTATAGTAACTGATGATCCAGTACAATATTCTTCATATCTCCACTACATGTCTCATATAACTATTATATACAGGCTATTAATGGCCATGCACTTCTAAATATTGGATCTGGGAAGTTCTAGGAGAAATATGAGGCCCCGTGTTTTTCAGATTAATATTTACACATCATTATCCACATTTTAAATATTTATTCAAAGTCACCAAATTTTATCCTATTTATCCATAATCACCCCATTATCTACATTTGGGTTTTTATGGTGAAATAATTGTCTTTTTTATATGTTTTTGTATGTGATTTGTTTCAGTATAGATCCCAACTGTCAGTATCTGGAATGACATAAATCAGCAGTTTATTCATCATACAATGATCCTCACCTCTGTAGAGCGGCCGGTGGCAGCTGTATCCCAATCAGCAGGTAACGATCCGGGTATAAATCCAAAAAGTGTCGCTTCTAGGAATCAATAACGAGCCTGTCTTATCTCTAATAGAGCTATCGCAGACTGGCACCAACTGACGGTTTTTTGCTTTCTTTAAATTCAGATCCTGCGATTCTATTGGTTGATCTTTCATACACATGATGATGCATGCGGCGCTAAATTTAAAGGGAAAGCACATTCTAATAATGTTATAAAGAGATACAGTGTATTACTTTTATATCTATATTTGTAGCTTTCCTCTTTATTACAATTAGTGTTATTTGGTGAAGTTGTCATGTTATTCCATTTATTAACTGATGTTTGGGAAATGGCAGCAGTGAAAGCCGCATGTAATAATGATGACACTATAGTCATGTGATGAGAGAAGTGTGATGTGTAACATATTCACTAGATCTTCCAATGAGTATGGAGTGAGTAAGAAAATAATTGTCATCTGCTTTCTTGCTCCCTGTAAAGTCAGTATTTAACCCCCTTAGCGACAATGCCAGTTTTAATTTTTGCGTCTTTATTTCTTCCTCCACTTTTCCAAAAACTCACAACTTTTTTATCTTCCTGTCCATAGCCATATGAGGGACAAAGGGGTGCATTATACTGTGTGGACTATGGGGTGTATTATGCTGTATGGATTATAGGGTGCATTATACTGTGTGGATGACTATTTGGTGAATTATACTATGCAAAGGACAATAGGGTACATTATACTGAATGGATTATTGGTTGCATTATGCTGTATAGACCATGGGGTGCATTATAATGTATAGAATATGGGGTGCATTCTACTGTATGGACTGTGGGGTACATTATACTATACAGAGGACTATGGGGTGCATTATACTATACAGAGAACTATGGGCGCATTATGCTGTATAAACTATGGGGTGCATTATGCTGTATGGACCATGCATTGCATTATTTTGTATGGACTATGGAGTGCTTTATACTGTATAGAGGACTATGGGGTGCATTATGCTCTATGGACTATGGGATGCATTATACAATGCAGAGGGCTATCGGGTGCATTGTAATGTATGGAGTATGGGGTGCATTATACTATACAGAGGACTATGGGATGCATTATGCTGTATGGAGTATGGGGTGCATTATACTATACAGATGACTATGGGGTGAATTATACTGTATGGAGCATGTGGTACATTATACTGTGCTGAGGACCATGTGGTGCATTATAATGTATGGATGGTTTTGTGATAGTCACAGTTGGGTGATCATAAGGTGTAGGGAGCATCATACTTTTCTGGGTGTGTTTTGGGGTGGGGTACACTTGGGTCATCATACTGTGCGTGTGGAGGGTACTTTGGTGGAATTCGATATTAGAGCGCACACAGTACCAAACAGTGGATGCAAAAATAGGGACACACATGGCAGCAGTGGCTCAGCATTGGGTATCAGCAGGATAAGGAGTTTGTGCAGGTAGAGGTTAGATGTGGATGGTGCCTGAAATGTGAGAAATCATATGTATTTTTGTTGTAATCTCTGCAGCCGAGTCCTGGCTGGAGGAGCTGTCATGTCGGTCTGGGCCCGATGGAAAAGACAGGAAAAGTAAATGACTCCACCAGAAAGAACGTCAGCTATAAGTCAGCATAAATAACTGTACTATAATCCGTTATATGTTCTGCAGGACTGGTATCTACCACTATATAATCACCATACTGCGGTATTATCCATGTTGGTCTTAGGGGAAAACTCAGAAGCTTTGCCCCCCCATGAACCAAACCCCTAGCTACGCCTCTGGTTTAAACTGATAGTATTCCTTTGAGTACTAGTATAACTTGCCTAAAAGGCGAAACTTGATAGTTAAATATTTTGATCCCTTGGTTGTTGTTCAGTCCCAGTCTGGCACCAGTCTTCCCAGTGGCCCGGCAGAGGTTGCCATTTCCTTTTCCTGTACGCCAATTAAAGACCTAGAAAAAAAAATGGCAAAGCCGTCATGTGATACCATTAATAGTGCACTGTTCTACAGCCAAATTGGTTCCGAGACAACAATAGTTGAACCTGCCAAATTTTGTGCTGCTGAAAACGAATATGAAGCTTATATTTGCTGATTGCCTCTAATTTTCAAGATCCAGAGGTGATTGTAATTACCTTTCATGCAGACTTATAGAAAAATTGCGTCTTTATTTTTTCATCATCATTATTGCATTGTTAGTAGCTAGGCTAAAAACACAGACAAGCTATATAAATAGAGATCGCCAGCCATGAAAAAATAGAAAATCTTTTATTAAGTAAAAACTACACAAAAACAATTAATAAAAACAGTTAAAAGTAATGTCAAGGACTGTATCCTCCATTGGTGGGATTAAGGGGAGGGCCGCATGACTCATGAGCTCTGTCGGGCTGTATCTTGTGGTAGTAAGGTGTTAAGGTGGGCGTGAATTTATGAGGGAGGAGTATAGGGTCAGGGGGATAATGTGTGATTATTTGATTGGCTAGTGGGAGGTATCCTTGTAGGGGATACATAAGGGAGGGTCAGGTGGGGGTAGTTCATTCGGGATAGGGTTAGTGTACCTTGAATATCCCGCCCGCCTGCACTACTTGCTTTGCAGTCTTGAATGTTAAGTTATTTATTAAATTGTCACAGCAGTTGGCGGAAAAGGATGGGGGTTTTGAAGGAGGTTGTTTACACCAAAGGAGGACGGGGGAGCCCACTGCAGGGATTGGTGACTTCCATCAGTGTTAAGCGGGTGTTAAAAATGGAAATGGGCCCTACTGAGAAAGGTCTCAGCGGGACATTTTTGGTATCAGCTGGGTAACCCTGGGCCATTTTGATGCCCAGAACCCATTTGGCAAGGCTGAAGAGACCTGGTTTTGAAGGACTCCCTTTTCTATATGTCTGCACTGTGAGATCAGTGGCCCAAAGTCATTTAACCCCTTAAAAACATCAGTTACTTATTCAAATCTGTGACAATGGGCTGTATGCCCACTTTGATGCCAGCTCTGATACCAAGAACCCATTTGGGCCAGGCTGGAGGGACATGGTTTTGATGTGGAGCATCACTATCTGTGTATTCTTAGTGTGAGATCAGTGGCCCAAAGTCATTTAACCCCTTAAAAACATCAGTTACTTATTCAAGTATGTGAAAATTGGCTGTTTGCCCACTTTTATACCAGTTCTGATGCCCAGATCCTATTTGGGCCAGGCTAACGGGACTTGGGTTTGATGCGGGCCATCACTTTCTGTGTATTCTTAGTGTGAGATCAGTGGCCAAAAGTAATTTAACTCCTTAAAAACATCATTTACTTATTCACATATGTGAAAATTGGCTGTTTGTCCACTTTGATGCCAGGTCTGATGCCCAGAACCCATTTTGGCCAGGCTAGAGGGACCTGGGTTTGATGCAGGGTATCACTATCTGTGTATTCTTAGTGTGCGATCAGTGGCCCAAAGTCATTTAACCCCTTAAACACACCAGTTACTTATTCAAATGGCCAAAATCAACTGCCCACTTTGATGCCAGTTCTGATGCCCAGAACGCATTTGGGCCAGGCTGGAGAGACCTGGGTTTGATGTGGGGCTCCCTGTTCTATATATCTGCAGTGTGATATCAGTGGCCCAATCATTTAACCCTTTCATTAACGCCATTCAGTGCAAACTTTGATGCCCAGTGAGATGTACCGTCCCTGCCCACAAACACTTGTCCATGTGTCCGTGGTTAGGTGGACTTTCCCTGTAACAGCATTGTTGAGGGCACGGGTAATGTTGTGGGACACATGCTGGTGTAATGCCGGTATGGCACACCAGGAGAAATAGTGGCGACTGGGGACCGAATACCTTGGGATGGCCGCCGCCATCAGGTTGCGGAAAGCTTCCGCCTTAACGAGCTTAAAAGGCAGCATTTCTAGCGCAAGCAGAACAGAAATATTAGAATTTAGGACTGTGGCCTTTGGGGCGTTGGCTGGGTATTTGCGCTTACGTTCCAAAGACTGGGTTATAGACAACTGAAGGCTCTGCTGGGACAAGGACGTGAACGGGCTCGATGATGGTGCTGCTTGACTGTGGGCCACAACAGGTGCAGGGCTAAAGGCATCTTTACATGCACTGTACTGGGGATTGGCTTCTACGCAAAACAGTGGATAAAGCAGTGGTGTGACCTGCAGACCGTGTTCCTGGAGCCTGGGGTCCGGCTTATGCGGGCATGGCAGGTGCTGCAAGTGGCCTGTTAGGGGTTATCTGCAGAGTCTTTAAAAAATAGCCAGACTCGGGAAGATCTAACAGTTGGAATGGCAACTTCGCTCATGTTGGTGTTACGGGGAACGGATGCACGCCTTCTGTCTCTGGCCACAAAACTGCTTCTTCCTGTCTGTTGGGGGGATATGCCTCCTTCCCCATTTGTGCTGCTGTCCTCGCTATGCATGTCCTCCTGCCAGGTTGGGTCAGTCACTATGTCATCCACCACCTCATCTTCCACATCCTCACCTTGCTCCTCTTCCTGACTTTTTGGCAATTGTGTCTCCTCATTGTCCACCTCTTGTGACACTTTCCCACCATCACCTTCGTGTGACCTGGGCTGGTCAAAGCTTTGGGCAGCTCTACATGCAATCTCATCTGTCCCCACTTCAAGTTGACCGGCCGAGAGTTCTAAATCTTGAAATGGAAAACTGAACAGCTCTTCAGAGTGTCCAAGTGTGGGATCAGTTGTCTCAGTGCACTCGGCATGGTGGGAGGAACGAGGATCTGGGTGAGGAATATCAGGGCCACACTCATGGCTACTCACACTTGACTGTGTGGAAGACATGGTGGTGGTGGTGGTGGTGGCTAAGTGACTGGAAGCATTATCCGCTATCCAACCAACAACCGTTTCACACTGCTCTGGCTTCAATAGTGGTGTGCTGCGGTCCCCTAGAAACTGGGACAGGAAGGTTGAGCGAGAAGATGTGGGTCTCTTCCTCTGCATGCACCAACATCATCACGTCCACTTCCCCATCCCTTGCCCTTTGCCTTGCCCATTTTAAATGGACTACTGCACTATTTCAAATGCTCAACACAAATGTATTTAATAGTACTTATCAGTATGCCTGCAAATCTACAATTTTTCAGACCCAAACACCAGGCAGGCCTCATACATAACAGACTGTATTCAATTTAGGGGGGCTTTTTTGTGAAGTTAATTTATGCAAAATAGTGCTGTATATAAGTAGAGTAACAGACAGCAAAAAAAGTGGTCCACTGGCCTACAATGCCCAAACTTGGAGCACGCAGATATATGAGGCCTGTCACGGAAATAATACACTGCCAAATATGTGGCCTGTATTTTCTTTAAGGGAAAATAATGCTGTTTATAATTAGGGTTACAGACAGCAAGAACTCTGGAAAAAAAAAATTATTTTTACGGCTCTACTTTATAAACTTCTGTGAAGCACTTGGGGGTTCAAAGTGATCACCACACATCTAGATACGTTCCTTAGGGGGTCTACTTTCAAAAATGATTTTTCGCCCCTAATTTTTTATTTTCCCAAGGGTAACAGGACAATTTGTCCTGAGTATGCCGATACCCCATATGTGGAAGAAAACTACTGTATGGGCGCATGGCAGAGCTCGGAAGGGAAGAAGTGGCGTTTTGGAATGCAGACTTTGATGGAATGGTCTGCGGGCATCACGTTGCGTTTGCAGAGCCCCTGATGTACCTAAACAGTAGAAACCCCCCCACACGTGACCCCATTTTGGAAACTAGACACCCAAGGAACTAATCTAGATTGTTGTGATCACTTTGAACCCCCAAGTGTTTCACGAAAGTTTATAACGCAGAGCCGTGAAAATAAAAATTCTTTTTTTTCCACAAAAATGATTTTTAGCCCCCAGTTTTGTATTTTTTGTCCAATTTGTTCTGAGTACGCAGATACCCCATATGTGGAGGTAAACCACTGTTTGGGCGCACGGCAGAGCTCGGAAGGGAAGGAGCACCGTTTCACTTTTTCAACGCAGAATTGTATGGATTGAGATCGGATGTCATGTCGCGTTTGGAGAGCCCCTGGTGTGCCTAAATAGTGGAAACCTCCCAATTCTAACTCCAACCCTAACCCAAACACACCCCTAAGCCTAATCCCAACCCTAACCACAACCCTAACCCCAACACAACCCTAACTCCAACACACCCCTAACCCTAATCCCAACCGTATCCTGAACACACCCCTAACCCTAATCCCAAACACATCCATACCCCTAACCCTGACACACCCCTAACCCAACCGTAAATGTAATCCAAATCCTAACTTTAGCCCCAACCCGAACTTTAGCCTCAATCCTAATGTTAGCCCCAACCATAACCCTAACTTTAGCCCCAACCATAACCCTAACTTTAGCCCCAACCCTAAATTTAGCCACAACCCTAACTTTTGCCCCAACCCTAACCTTAACTTTAGCCCCAACCCTAACTTTAGCCCCAACCCTAACTTTTGCCCCAACCCTAACCCTAACTTTAGCCCCATCCCTAACTTTAGCCCCTACCCTAACCCTATCTCTAATGGGAAAATGAAAATAAATACTTTTTTTATTTTATTATTTTTCCCTAACTAAGGCGGTGATTATGGGAGGTTTGATTTATTATTTATAGCTGGTTTTTATAGCGGGTTTTTATGTTTGCCAGCTGTCACACACTAAAAGACGCTTTTTATTGCAAAAAATATTTTTTGCGTTACCACATTCTGAGAGCTATAATTTTTTCATATTTTGGTTCACAGAGTCATGTGAGGTCTTGTTTTTTGCGGGACGAGTTGACATTTTTATTGGTATAATTTTTGGGCACATGACATTTTTTGTTTGCTTTTTTTAAAACAGCTATTCATGAATTTCTTTTGGGGGGGTGTTTATACCGTTCCATGTCTGGTAAAATTGATAAAGCAGTTTTATTCTTCGAGTCAGTACGATTACAGCGATACCTCATTTATATCATTTTTTTATGTTTTGGCGCTTTTATACAATCAAAACTATTTTATAGAAAAAATAATTATTTTTGCATCGCTTTATTCTGAGGGCTATAACTTTTTTATTTTTTCGCTTATGATGTTGTATAGTGGCTCGTTTTTTGCTGGACAAGATGATGTTTTTTTCGGCAGTACAATATTTATGTCCGTCTTTTTGATCGCGTATTATTCCACTTTTTGTTCGGCAGTATGATGATAAATCATTGTTTTTTGCCTAGTCTTTTTTTTTTTAAATTTTTTATGGTGTTCACTGAAGGGGTTAACTAGTGGGACAGTTTTATAGGTCGGGTGGATACGGACACGGCGATACTAAATATGTGTACTTTTATTTTTATTTTATTATTTACATAAAGAAATGTGATTATTGGAACAATATTTTTTATTATTATTATTTATTTAGGTGTTTTTTTTTTTTTTTTACACACATGTAAATATTTTTTTTTTACTTTTTTACTTTGTCCCAGGGTGGGACATCACTATGTAGTGTCAGATCGCTGATGACTTTGACAGGCACTGCAGAAGGCTTGCAAGCCACCTCCCTGCAGGACCCGGAAGACGCCCCGTGGCCATCTTGGATCCGGGGCCTGCAGGGAGGAGGACGGAGGAGACGCTCAGAGCAACGCGATCACATCGCGTTGCTCCGAGGGTCTCAGGGAAACACGCAGGGAGCCCCCTCCCTGCGCGATGCTTCCCTAGGCTGCCGGAACGCTTCGGTCATGTCAGTGGGCGCCCCGGTGCGCAGGTACGTCAGAAACCATGAGGAGCTGTGTGTATATAAGTTTAAGAAAGCACATGGTGTGCAAAGCTGTTGGAGATCTGCAGTTTTGGATGGGTATCGTTCCCCACTGCAATCCAGGACACACTCTTCTAATTTAGTGTGATCCTCATACTTCTGATTCATTATTCAGATAAGTCTTTGTGAACTGATATTGAGTATGTCTCCTGATGAACCGACCTCTTGGAAACATGTCGAGATGAACATGCTTAATGCTTTATGGCTGTGACCTATATATATATCTCTTCATGTTAATTAAGATATATCATGCATTATGAAAGGGAATTGTCAGTAATATTAGTTTGATTATTTTGGGTACTGTAAATCTGGGTGGTACCCAATATGATGTATAAATATCTACCTTTGCTATTTGATTAAGGGCATACTGTGTTGATGCCGGTTTTTGAATGTCCCTAAGCTCTTCCCCAGCTAAGGACCCAAGGGCTTATCAGGGTTAGAGGATGACGAGCGGGGGCGCCACTTGCGCAGGTTTATAGGGTGCCAACCTCCGCAGGCAGGTAGGGCAAACCTTGGTACAGTGTATTAGTAAACAGTTATATTCCCCATTGCTCATTATTATATTGTTTATAATGTATATATATATTATATGTATATATATTGTTTATTATGTGCAATAATAGGAAGTGTGCAATATATCTGAACACATGATATTGCACTGGGAAGTGTGCACTATATCTGAGCACACGATATTGCACTGGGAAGTGTGCAATATATCTGAGCACACGTTATTGACTATTATTGTTGGCAGTTCCATTTATTTGTTGTCTGAATTGTATGGTCTGTTGTTTGAATTTCTGTCCTCTCCATCACGACAGGGCCCTTTAGGGTGAATTAGGGAGAGCCTACGTTGAGCGAGGGCGCCACTGCGCGGGAGTTAGGGTGCCAACCTTTGCGGCAAGGTAGGGTACAGATAGTTTGTTAACCAGGGATATTGTGCACCCTGTATCTTTCAGCCAAACAATTTACATTATTTTATGGCCGTGTGTGTAATGTGGTTGTTATTTTATTATATGATTTATTAAATGCTAAGTCTTATTGTGTTTATTTAGTTTATTTCTTGTATATAGTGCTTTATGTCGGTGAATAATATTAAGTTTTTTGGCACTTTCATTCTATGTTCTGTGAAATAATACGATTTATTTATGGCGGGTTTTCTATCTGGGACTATTAATAGGGACCAATGGGTGGCCGATGCTCTTGATGCCTTCTCTGAACTAGAGGAGGAAAGTGGTACCAAAAATACTGATTTGAGGAGCCTCTTTAATAATTTGACTACCTGTTATAAAGATAATATTCATTCCTGGTGGGAAGCACAGTCACTGGAAAACTACATTAAAAACAAGATTGAACCTAAGAGTCTTAGGATCTCCATTACAACAGCACGTAGGGCTAGATCCACTGATCTCCTTAAAAGGTGGGAGACTGAACTCACTGAGAGTTCTTTAACCCCTTTCTGACCACGGACGGGATAGTACGTCCGAGGTCAGAACCCCCGCTTTGATGCGGGCTCCGGCGGTGAGCCCGCATCAAAGCCGGGACATGTCAGCTGTTTTTTACAGCTGACATGTGCCCGCAATAGCGGCGGGTGGAATCGCGATCCACCTGCCACTATTGACTAGTTAAATGCCGCTGTCAAATGCTGACAGCGGCATTTAACTAGTGATTCCGGCCATCAGGACGAAAATGCGCGCATTGCTGACCCCCGTCACGTGATCGGGGGTCAGCGATGCGTCGGCATGACAACCAGAGGTCTATTGAAGACCTCTATGGTTGTTGATGCTGGATTGCTGTGAGCGCCACCCTGTGGTCGGCGCTCATAGCAATGCAGCAATTCTACTACATAGGGGCGATCTGAGCATAACCCCTACTGTATGTAGCAGAGCCAATCAGGCTATGCCAGCTTCTAAAACCTACAAGAGAAAAAAGTAAGCAAAAACCCTGATGTAACTAAGTAAAAAAGCGAAAGTTCATTTAAATAACACAGAGCTTTTAGTAATACTGTTTTTAAAACAAAAAATAGCACAAAAGCCATCCCACCTCGTCAAGGTAACTCTGATAGGGACAGTCCTACACTGTCTAATTTTAAAACCTTACCATGTGTCAATGTTGACCTCAGTGTGAATAAGGGCAGACAAAAGGACTGGGCCCAACCAGTGAAACACCAGACTGTGGAAGCCTTATATGTAATCTCTAGCTCAGAAAAAGGGAGGCCACACCCTGGCTTGCACAGAATGCAACAATTTCACACTTTCGCTTTTTTACTTAGTTACATCAGGGTTTTTGCTTACTTTTTTCTCTTGTAGGTTTTAATGTTTTGTGGCCAATGTGAACATGCGTTTAACCTTTGCATGTGTGCCAACTCAAGTTAAGCTCAATTTTTGTGTTTCTTTTCTATGTCAGCTTCTAGCCTCCCATGGAGGCTATTGAAGCATGGCAAAAGTTAAAAAAATGTTTTAAAAAATATGAAAAAAAAAAATAAAAAGTTTAAATCACCCCCCTTTCGCCCCATTCAAAATAAAACAATAAAAAAAATCAAATATACACATATTTGGTATCGCTGTGTTCAGAATCGCCCGATCTATCAATAAAAAAAAAAGGATTAACCTGATCGCTGAACGGCGTAGCGTGAATAAAATTTAAAACACCAGATTTACGTTTTTTGGTCTCTGCAACATTGCATTAAAATGCAATAACGGGCGATCAAAGGAACGTATCTGCACCAAAATGGTATCATTAAAAACATAAGCTCCACACGCAAAAAATAAGCCCTCACCCAACCCCAGATCACGAAAAATGGAGACGCTACGGGTATCAGAATATTGCACAATTTTATTTTTGTTTTAGCAAACTTTTTTTTTTTTACCACTTAGATAAAAAATAACCTAGACATGTTTGGTGTCTATGAACTCGTAGTGATGATGGTAGGTCAGTTTAGCATTTAAAGAACCTAGCTAAAAAGCCAGACAAAAAACAATTGCACTTTTTTTGCAATTTCACCGCACTTGGAATTTTTTTTCCTGTTTTCTAGTACACGACATGCTAAAACCAATGATGTCGTTCAAAAGTACAACTTGTCCCACAAAAAATAAGCCCTCACATGGCCATATTGAAGAAAAATATAAAAGTTATGGCTCTGGGAAGGAGGAGAGAAAAAAACAAACGCAAAACCGAAAAAAAGCTAGGGTCATGAAGGGGTTAAGATTTATGACAATCTTGTTAGAGGAAGAAAAGAAAACCTTGGAGACCATCTCTAAGAAACTAGCGGATCTAGTGGAGGAGGTTCTTAAATTCAAGACACATTCGGATTTCACCAGAAGGGAAGCTACTCTTCAAACAACTATCGAGCAGTTTCAGAGTGAGACTAAAGCTAGGAAACACAAACAGTTCACTTTGGACATTCCCGAATTTCAAGAAAAAAGGATTTATACTTTTTTGCAGGAGGATAGGAGAGTGCAGGCTACGACTGATATATCATCTTCGGACATTGATTCATCAGACACAGATAGCGGGTCGTCTGGTTTCCTTGAAGGAAGTGGGATTTTTGGAGGAACATGTAGAAGGAACAATAGGCAAAAATGGGAAAGACAGGAACGCAGGGGGTATATGGTCACGAGAAACAGCTACAGGAGGGATTTGTCCCCTTCAGGACCCTCTTCATCATCTTCCTTGTCATTTTTTAGAGAAAAAGAAGGCTATGGATTCGGATCCTCTGAAAGAGAAGGAGGACAACAAAACCAAAAAGTAATGGAGGAGAATAGGATTATTAACCTTTCCTCTTACCTCTTAAGTGATCTGGAAAAATCTGTCCTATTCAGGGATCTCTCATTTGTTCACACAAATCGTTTTGATGAGTTTTGATGGGTAAAGGATATCAATTTATTTGTGAGAAAGATTAGATGGAGAAAATTCTTTAAAAACCATGATCGAGCTCATTGTGAATCCTTGGGGGTGACTGAAGAAGACCTACCAAGTGTGAGAGTATTGACTGACCTTTTGAGAGAAAATGAGAGACCAATGGATTTGGGCCCGTTCACTGATCTCAAACCCAAAAGTAGAAGAATTCCCCCTTAGGAGGGCCATGATAGTATTGAGATATTTTGAGATTAGTAGTGGAGGAGTTAGAGAGGATAGGCATTATGGGAGGCAAATATTATTCTAATCTGACAAGAGGGGAAAGGGAAGCACTCGATGGACTTGCCACCAGGAAAGAATGCGTGTTCAAACCCTCTGTTAAAGGGGGAAACTTGGTGGTTTTGGACCTCAGTCAATATCAGGTTATGTGTGAGATCATTCTTAAAGATGTATTAACTTATAAACCACTGAAAACGGATCCTTCAGTAGAGTTTATGAATGTTCTCAAAATATTATTGACTGAAGCAAATGATATTGGGTCAATATCTAAGAATGAGTATGACTTTATGTACCCTAGGTTTCCAGTGCTGGCTGTTTTTTATTCACTACCAAAGGTCCATAAATGCCTCAGCCCTTTAAAAGGTCACCCAATGGTGGCTGGGATTGACTCTATTACCCTGAATTCAAGTGTTTACATTGATAAGTTACTTAGGCCTTTTGTCACCTCGTTGCCTTGGTATATTAGGGATTCATCAGATCTCCTCCTCAAGCTGGACGACATTGTTCTGCGTGATGATGTACATTTGGCCTCTATTGATGTGGAGGCACTATACAGTAATATCCCACATGATAAGGGATTGCAGGTAGTCAATTTTTTTTCTTAGGTCAAGGGGAGCACATCTGTCCTGACATAATCAATTTGTTATTGGGCTATGTGAATTTGTGCTTAAGCATAACTTTTTTGTGTTTGGCAGCAGGTTCTTCTACAACTCAGGGGTACCGCTATGGGGAGCCCCTGTGCCCCCACTTATGCTAACTTCTTCCTGGGCTGGTGGGAGGACCAAGCTGTTTTTGGAGAGGATGAGACCTGGTGGAAACCCCAGATATTATTCTGGGGCAGGTACATAGACAATGTACTGATTTTCTGGTATGGTAATGCGGTCTCCTACAATTTTGTGAGTGAGTTGAAAAACAATGAGATTCGTCTGAAGTTGACCTATGAGTTCCAATACGAATCCATTCATTTTTTGGATCTAAAAATCTCTAGGAATAGCATAGGTCAGATTGTTGTTGAAACCTTTTATAAGCCCACGGCTACGAATAATTGCGCTAGGAGAGTCATCACCCACACAGCTTGAGAAGGGGAATACCGAAGGGCCAATATTTACATGTTAGGAGGAATTGTTCAAAAGATGCTAATTTTTTTCGACAGGCCAGGGATTTAAGGGACAAATTTATGGATAGAGCATACCCTCTTGGGGTTCTAAATGATGCCTTTAAATCTTCAAGCACAAAGGAAAGAAGCTCACTGCTTGTGATTAAGACTTTAGAGGAGAAAAGTAATGATCTCAGGATCGTGGGTACTTTTGACAATCAATCATATGAGGTTAAAAATGCTATTCGGAAATATTGGGGTATCCTTAAAATGGATCCGGATTTATGTGATATTATTCCCGATTCCCCACTAATCACATATAGAAGGGGAGATCAATCCGCGACCAATTGGTTCATAGTGCCTTTTCTCCTCTAAAACATCTCCTACCTGGTTTGAGAATAAACAGAATAGTACTTTCAAATGTGGAAAATGTAAGTTTTGCAAGTATGTCTCCAGAGTCCACACTTTTACTAGTTCCCACACGAGAAAGGTGTATGATATCAGACACTTTGCTAACTGTAAGATGGAGGGGGTTATTTACCTGTTCCAGTGTAGCTGCCCTAAGGATTATGTAGGCAAGACCAAACGGGAGCTACGTAGAAGGGTGGGGGAGCACATAGGGGACATACAAAATGGACGCAATACCCTATATCAAATCATGTTAGGGGTATACACGGAGGTGACTTGAACTGTTTCAGTTTTTCTGTGATGGAAGTGGTGACACCATCAGTGCGAGGTGGGGATTGGGATCGACTAATTCTCCAGAAAGAAGCAAAATAGATTTTTCGCATGAAGAGCATTACACCACAGGGCTTGAATGACCAATTGCAATTTGGTTGCTTAGTGTAGATATTTTTAAGCCTATTACCTTAGAAAGTCTCTTATGGATCTAAATCCCTTGACCCATTGCCCCTAATGGGTTTAGGTCAGTATTATGTATTCTTTATCATATTATTCCTCTATTGTGTAAATTCATATCATTACAGCCTAAGCATTCAGAAGGGGTCTTTGGCTCCTATTACAATTGGTTTTCTGACATTAGCTCTTTCTAGCTGCGCAAAATGGAGCGCATATGCTTTCCAGAGAAGGAGAGAATGGATATTTGTAATGCGCCTGCGCACTGTGAAATGCATTTGCGTTCCACATATGATATATAAATATCTACCTTTGCTATTTGATTAAGGGCATACTGTATTGATGTCGGTTTTTGAATGTCCCTAAAGGTTAGACGACGAGCGGGGGCGCCACTTGCACAGGTTCATAGGGTGCCAACCTCCGCAGGCAAGTAGGGCAAACCTAGGTATAGTGTATTAGTAAACAGTTATATTCCCCATTGCTCATTATTATATTGTTGAAGGGAATAGGTGCAATAATGGAAAGTGTGTAGTATACCTGAGCACAAGATATTGCACTGGGAAGTGTGCAATATATCTGAGCACACGTTATTGATTATTGTTGACAATTCCGTTTATTTGTTGTCTGAATTGTATGGTCTGTTTTTTTAATTTTTGTCCTCTCCATCACGACAGGGCCCATTAGGGTGAATTAGGGAGAGCCTATGCTGAGCGGGGGCGCCACTGCGCATGACTTAGGGTGCCAACCTCTGCAGCACAGCAAGGTAGGGTACAGATGGTTTGTTAACCAGGGATATTGTGCACCCTTTATCTTTCAGCCAAACAATGGACATTGTTTTATGGCCGTGTGTGTAATGTGGTTGTTATTTTATTATATGATTTATTAAATGCTAAGTCTTATTGTGTTTATTCAGTTTATTTTTTGTATATAGTGCTTTATGTTGGTGAATAATATAGAGGTCTTAAAGGGCTAGAAAAGAGGACCTGCTATTTACTTTCTAGAAACAGCAGTCCAAAATCATTCACATAAATAATATAATTTGCATCATTTGCTGCAATACCAGACACAGCCCACAAACAGAAATTGTGTTCTTTCTAGAGAAGCTGGCCCTCTTTTCTATTCCTAAACAAACTTTAAAATAAAGAGCTTTTTTCAGACTGAAAACTGTTTTGGGTATACCTTGTTTGTTAATAATAAGGATTATTCAGAAGTAAAAGAAAGGTTGAATGATTGATATCTAATTTGTAATAATCTGGCTTACACAACACAAAAAATATTAGCATGAAGACAGACATACAGTGGGGGAAATAAGTATTTGATCCCTTACTGATTTTGTATGTTTGCCCACTGACAAAGACATGAACAGTCTATAATTTTAAGGGTAGGTTAATTTTAACATTGAGAGATAAAATATAAAAAATAAAATCCAGAAAATCACATTGTAACAAATTATATAAATTTATGTAGTTGGAAATATGGGTGGCTCTGGAAAAAATACTCAAATTAAATAGAAAAAAGAAGGACAATGTTGAGTAGTTGCATTGCAAAAACATTTTACTAACTAAACATTTCCTTTAAAAATCTTAGCTGACAACATTTTAAATATCCTGTTTATTCGAAGAAAGGACTTGAAGGTTTAACTATAGCTTCACAAATCCTGACAACAAGATGAAAAGAAACACCTATTTCCGAGGCCGGGTTTGACAATAATTGCTAGCTCAGTGCCAAGATTTGTAATCCACACACCGCTTGATTCAATTGGAAATTTCAATCAACAATTAGGTTGGCAGCCATTTGCTTCAAAACAGTGTGATGATTACTGCTAATTATTGTCATGTTGATCTGTGCTAAATACGTTTGTCATTATTTGCATCTTACTTCAAAGGGATACATTTTTATTACCTGCTAATTTGGCTGAACCAAGTGCCACTTACTATTGTGACATAGGACACAAATTTGCAGGCTTTGTATCTATCATTGTACATGCAGATATTTAAATCTCAAGCCTTACCTCTTGCTGGTGGGGTTTTTTACATTGCAAATTATCATCACAGGGTTTACCTCACTTTGTGCTCCATCTTCCCAAAGAATAAACTTCTTGTCTTGGAAGTTTTAGAAAAAGAAAATGGATTGCAATTTAACCTTCAAAGGCAAGACAATATTTGATTTCTACATGTTGGTATTGCTTTGGTCATCCCCTACTCCTCCCACTCCACCTCTGTTTCTGGCAAGCAGTGATCAGTTGGTAGAATAATCATTTAATCAGAACTGTTCTGTTTTGGTTCTGGTCTTTGGATTCTGAATTGGGAGCTCCAATCCAGTGGCGTAGCCAGAGTCTGATAGGCCCTGGGGCAAGTTTGCCTCCCATCTTCAATACACATATATACGCCATCCTTCCCGAAATTTATGTCCCTCATCCTGGTATATGTGTCCCTCATCCTGGTGTGTGCCTGTGTGAATATATATATATATATATGTGCTCAAAAAAATAAAGGGAGCACTTAAACTACAGAATATAACTCCAAGTAAATCAAACTTCTGTGAAATCAAACTGTCCACTTAGGAAGCAACACTGTTTGACAATCAATTTCACATGCTGTTGTGCAAATAGAATAGACAACAGATGGAAATTATCAAGACACACTCAATAAAGGAGTGGTTCTGCAGGTGGGGACCACAGACCACATCTCAGTACCAATGCTTTCTGGCTGATGTTTTGGTCACTTTTGAATGTTGGTTGTGCTTTCACACTTGTGGTAGCATGAGATGGACTCTACAACACACACAAGTGGCTCAGGTAGTGCAGCTCATCCAGGATGGCACATCAATGCGAGCTGTGGCAAGAAGGTTTGCTGTGTCTGTCAGCATAGTGTCCAGAGGCTGGAGGCGCCACCAGGAGACAGGCCAGTACACCAGGAGACGTGGAGGGGGCCGTAGGAGGGTAGCAACCCAGCAGCAGGACCGCTACCTCAGCCTTTGTGCAAGGAGGAACAGGAGGAGCACTACCAGAGCCCTGCAAAATGACCTCCAGCAGGCCACAAATGTGCATGTGTCTGCACAAATGGTTAGAAACTGACTCCATGAGGATGGTCTGAGCTCCCAACGTCCACAGATGGGGGTTGTGCTCACAGCTCAACACCATGCAGGACGATTGGCATTTGCCACAGAACACCAGGATTGTCAAATTTGCCACTGGCGCCCTGTGCTCTTCACAGATGAAAGCATGTTCACACTGAGCACATGTGACAGGCGTGACAGAGTCTGGAGATGCTGTGGAGAGCGATCTGCTGCCTGCAACATCCTTCATCATGACCGGTTTGGCAGTGGGTCAGTAATGGTGTGGGGTGGCATTTCTTTGGAGGGCCGCACAGCCCTCCATGTGCTCGCCAGAGGTAGCCTGACTGCCATTAGGTACCGAGATGAGGTCCTCAGACCCCTTGTGAGACCATATGCTGGTGCGGTTGGCTCTGGGTTCTTCCTAGTGCAGGACAATGTCAGACCTCATGTGGCTGGAGGGTGTCAGCGGTTCCTGCAAGATGAAGGCATTCAAGCTATGGACTGGCCTGCCTATTCCCTGGACCTGAATCCGATTGAACACATCTGGGACATCATGTCTCACACCATCCACCAACGTCACATTGCACCACAGACTGTCCAGGAGTTGGCAGATTCTTTGGTCCAGGTCTGGGAGGAGATCCGTCAGGACTCCATCCGCCGCCTCATCAGGAGCATGCCCAGGCATTGAAGGGAGTTCATGCAGGCACATGGAGGCAACACACACACAAAAGAACATCATTTCCTTGTCTCGAGTCATTTCCACTGAAGTTGGATCAGCCTGTAATTTGATTTTCCACTTTGATTTTGAGTATCATTCCAAATCCAGACCTCCATGGGATATTCATTTTGATTTACATTGATCATTTTTAGGTTTTATTGTTTTCAACACATTCCACTATGTAATGAATAAAGATTTGCAACTGAAATATTTCATTCAGTGATATCTAGGATGTGGGATTTTAGTGTTCCCTTTATTTTTTGAGCAGTGTATATCCCCAATCCTGGTATATGTTGCCTATCATGGGGCCCCATTTTGGTATATATCCCCCATCCTGGTACGTGTCCTCCATTCTGCCACACTTCTTTAATGTATAAAAAAAAATAAAACATTTTACTCACCAGGGGTTTACATAGAAGTCAGGGGGCCACATAACATAAGTATAATGCACTCCCAACAGTCCTCCATATAGTATAACGCACAGCTCATAGTGCTCCCTGTAGTGTAATAGTCCTCCGGATAGTGTAATGCACCCCCCATAGTCCTCCATATACACTGATAAGCAAAAGGGTAACAATGTTTTGAACTTTTGACTTGCAGGCTCAATATCTCACCATCCACTACTGCATCGAACTTGAGACTACTATGATTTTATAGATCATCTTGGCTATCTCATACATAAATTTGAATTGCAACTATGTTACGCCTCTGATCCCATCTAAATCCTGTGCAAAAGATTAATTGAATTTAACTCCATCAATCAAAACAATTCATTTTGCATAACTTTTATCCAATATTAAGTCACATCAGTGTGCACTAGAAACACGTTTACAAATGCTTGGATACAGCACTCTGTGAACCTTTTGTTGCTTACCCTCCTTGAGGAGTGTGTCAATGACTGCCTTCTGGACATCTGTCAAGTCAGCAGTCTTCCCCATGATTGTTTACCCCACTGAAACATACTAAGGGACATTTTTTAAAGGCTTAGTAAGCCTTTGCAGGTGTTTTTTGGTAATTCTAATTTACTGAGATAATGACTTTTGGGTTTTCATTGGCTGTAAGTAGTGATGAGCTAGTGTATTCGTTGCTCGGGTTTTGCCGAGCACACTCGGGTGACCTCCAAGTATTTATGACTGCTCGGAGATTTAGTTTTCATCGTGGCAGCTGAATGATTTACAGCTACTAGCCAGGCTGAGTACATGTGGGGGTTGCCTGGTTGCTAGGGAGTCCCCACATGTAATCAAGCAGGCTAGTAGCTGTAAATCATTCAGCTGAGGTGATGAAAACTAAATCTCCGAGCAGTCATAAATACTCGGAGATCACCCGAGCGTGCTCGGGAAAACCCGAGCAACGAGTACACTCGCTCATCACTAGCTGTAAGCCATAATTATCAACATTAACAAAAATAAACACTTGAAATAGATCACTCTGTTTATACGACTCTATATAATATATGAGTATCACTTTTTATATGGAAGAACTGAAATAAATTAACTTTTGAATGATATTCTAATTTTGTGAGAAGCATCTGTATGTTGCCGTCTGTGAACCAGATATGGATGTCCTGATGCTTTAATATTGCATCAATAAAGTTGACAATTTTTTCCGCTGAGCTGCATTTCCTTCTCTACTTACTATGATTGTTATAGTCCCTGGCAGCGACGCTGTTCCATGCTCTGGAAGAAAATAGGCAGTGATAAAGAAATGGCTTCTTTTCTTTTTTCTATGACTTTTTACTGCAGTTCCAGACAATGACTATCAGTACCATTCAGAATGGAACTCCAGAGACTCGTTCTTGGAGTTCTACATCCCCAATCTTGGGATCGTTTAAGGTGCCACCACTGGTACAAGTTACTGATAGGGGATAATTTGATTTTTTTTGTGAATTACCCTTTAAACTTTCATAGCAAAACTTTTTCCACATATTATTTGTTAAGGTCTATGTCATATTATTTGTTATGCAGATAGATACAAAGAAGACAGGCTAACGGAGCGCCAAGCTGGCGGTCAGGGGAGATGTTGATTGAGAAAAGTCTGATGCAGCTCCTGCCGGGTGCCTCAGAAGAGGAATAAACAGTGAGTTGCAAGATACTTCGGTCACATGGGAGCGCACAGGACACAGATGAAAGGGCTAAAAGTTTCTTTGTTTATTGAAATGCACAAAGCGTTTCGACGGAACAGCTCCATCTTCATCAGGTGGCAGTATACTGTTCCGTCGAAATGCGTTGTGGATTTCAATAAACAAAGAAACTTTTAATCCTTTCATCTGTGTCCTGTGCGCTCTCATGTGACCGGAGTATCCTGCAACTCACATATTATTTGTTATGGTCTGTGTGGCGAGGTTTCCAGTACAAAAAATAAAAACAACTTTTATTTTTGGATGTAGTGTGATGATGCGAAAAAGTTGGAAGGTTCAAAGATAATACAAAGGATATACCCTTCTGTCTGTTAAAGTAATGTGGAAAGCTCATTAATGTAAAGATGTCCATTTAATGAAGCTATTCTAATAGCTGGTTAGGCGAGACTTCTGGAAAAGGGTCTTGCACACCTGTTTTATCTGTTTGACCCCGTGCAGATAGGACTTTTGACATTCTGTAATATTAACCCCTTAACGGCCGCTGATACGCCTTTTAAAGGGAATCTGTCACCTCAAATTGGCGGGATATTTAAATGAGTTTTTACCGGTCCGATGGGCGGCGTTTCATCTTCATTTCTCCACCCTGTCCGTCCCTGTTGTCCGCAAGATATTAGTGAATTAGAGTATGTGTGCTCCATAGTTGGTGCGTGCGCAATACAATCTTCGCTCGTGCACGCGCAGTATGCTTTGCCCAACTGCGGGCAAAGCCGAAAAGCATTACTGCGCATGCACCCGCTGTTGTGAATTTGCTTTTTGCTCCCTCTAGTGGTTACTAGTTTTTTGACTCTGGTTTTTCTGTCATTCCTTTTATCCGCACCTGGGTCGTTAGTTAGGGGTGTTGCTATATAAGCTCCCTGGACCTTCAGTTCAATGCCTGGCAACGTAGTTATCAGAGCTAGTCTGCTGTGCTCTTGTCTACTGATCCTGGTTCCAGTTATATCAGCTAAGTCTGCCTTTTGCTTTTTGCTATTTGTTTTGGTTTTGTATTTTTGTCCAGCTTGTTCCAAATCTATATCCTGACCTTTGCTGGAAGCTCTAGGGGGCTGGTGTTCTCCCCCCGGACCGTTAGACGGTTCGGGGGTTCTTGAATTTCCAGTGTGGATTTTGATAGGGTTTTTGTTGACCATATAAGTTACCTTTCTTTATTCTGCTATCAGTAAGCGGGCCTCTCTGTGCTAAACCTGATTCATTTCTGTGTTTGTCATTTCCTCTTACCTCACCGTCATTATTTGTGGGGGGCTTCTATCCAGCTTTGGGGTCCCCTTCTCTGGAGGCAAGAAAGGTCTTTGTTTTCCTCTACTAGGGGTAGCTAGATTCTCCGGCTGGCGCGTGTCATCTAGAATCAACGTAAGAATGATCCCCGGCTACTTCTAGTGTTGGCGTTAGGAGTAGATATATGGTCAACCCAGTTACCACTGCCCTATGAGCTGGATTTTTGTATTCTGCAGACTTCCACGTTCCTCTGAGACTCTCGCCATTGGGGTCATAACAGTTTGCCAGGCCAGTATTAAATGTTTAATGCATTGCAGAAGAGGGATTATAAGAAAGAAGATTCGGAGTTTTTTTTTTTTTTTTCTTCTTCCCCTTTACCTCAGAGTGGCTATGCTTGCTGCAGACATGAATGTCCAGACCTTGATTACAAGTGTGGACCAGCTGGCTACTCGTGTGCAGGGCATACAAGACTATGTTATAAGAAATCCTAGGTCAGAACCTAAAATACCGATTCCTGAACTGTTTTCCGGAGACAGGTTTAAGTTTAGGAATTTCGTGAATAATTGTAAATTGTTTTTGTCCCTGAGACCCTGTTCATCTGGAGATTCTGCTCAGCAAGTAAAAATTGTTATTTCGTTCTTACGGGGCGACCCTCAGGATTGGGCTTTTTCGCTGGCGCCAGGAGATCCGGCATTGGCTGATCTTGATGCGTTTTTTCTGGCGCTCGGTTTACTTTATGAGGAACCCAATCTTGAGATTCAGGCAGAAAAGGCCTTGCTGGCTATGTCTCAGGGGCAGGACGAGGCTGAAGTGTATTGCCAAAAATTTCGGAAATGGTCCATGCTGACACATTGGAACGAGTGTGCACTGGCCGCTAATTTTAGAAATGGCCTTTCTGAAGCCATTAAGAATGTTATGGTGGGTTTTCCCATTCCCACAGGTCTGAATGATACTATGGCACTGGCTATTCAAATTGACCGGCGGTTGCGGGAGCGCAAAACCGCAAATTCCCTCATGGTGTTGTCTGAACAGACACCTAATTCGGTGCAATGTGATAGAAAAACCGCAAATTCCCTCATGGTGTTGTCTGAACAGACACCTGATTTAATGCAATGTGATAGAATCCTGACTAGAAATGAGCGGAAAATTCATAGACGCCGGAATGGCTTGTGCTACTACTGAGGTGATACGTTTCCTGGTTTTACATAAAATGCATGATTTGGTTGTTTTAGGGCTGCCATGGTTACAGACCCATAATCCAGTCCTGGACTGGAAGGCTATGTCAGTCTCAAGTTGGGGCTGTCGTGGTATTCATGGGGATTCCCTGCCTGTGTCTATTGCTTCTTCTACGCCTTCGGAAGTTCCGGAGTATTTGTCTGATTATCAGGATGTCTTCAGTGAGTCTGAGTCCAGTGCACTGCCTCCTCATAGGGACTGTGACTGTGCTATAGATTTGATCCCAGGCAGTAAGTTTCCTAAGGGAAGACTGTTTAATCTGTCGGTACCTGAACATACCGCTATGCGTTCATATATCAAGGAGTCTCTGGAGAAAGGACATATTCGTCCGTCTTCTTCCCCTCTTGGTGCGGGATTCTTTTTTGTGGCAAAAAAGGACGGATCTTTGAGACCTTGTATTGATTATCGGCTTTTAAATAAGATCACTGTCAAATTTCAGTATCCTTTACCGCTGTTGTCTGACTTGTTTGCCCGGATTAAGGGTGCCAAGTGGTTCACCAAGATAGACCTTCGTGGTGCGTACAACCTTGTGCGCATTAAGCAAGGTGATGAATGGAAAACCGCATTCAATACGCCCGAAGGTCATTTTGAGTACTTGGTGATGCCTTTTGGGCTCTCCAATGCGCCTTCAGTTTTTCAGTCCTTTATGCATGACATTTTCCGGAAGTATCTGGATAAATTTTTGATTGTTTATCTGGATGATATTTTGGTTTTTTCTGATAATTGGGATTCGCATGTGGAGCAGGTCAGGTTGGTCTTTAAAATTTTGCGTGAAAATTCTTTGTTTGTCAAGGGCTCAAAGTGTCTCTTTGGTGTACAGAAGGTTCCCTTTTTGGGGTTCATTTTTTCCCCTTCTGCTGTGGAGATGGACCCAGTCAAGGTCCGAGCTATTCTTGATTGGACTCAGCCCTCGTCAGTTAAGAGTCTTCAGAAGTTCTTGGGCTTCGCTAACTTCTACCGTCGTTTTATTGCTAATTTTTCTAGCATTGTGAAACCTTTGACGGATATGACCAAGAAGGGCTCCGATGTAGCTAACTGGGCTCCTGCTGCCGTGGAGGCTTTCCAGGAGTTGAAACGCCGGTTTACTTCGGCGCCTGTTTTGTGCCAGCCTGACGTCTCACTTCCCTTTCAGGTTGAGGTGGATGCTTCGGAGATTGGGGCAGGGGCCGTTTTGTCGCAGAGAGGCCCTGGTTGCTCTGTTATGAAACCTTGTGCCTTTTTCTCTAGGAAGTTTTCGCCTGCCGAGCGAAATTATGATGTGGGCAATCGGGAGTTGTTGGCCATGAAATGGGCATTTGAGGAGTGGCGTCATTGGCTCGAGGGTGCTAAGCATCGTGTGGTGGTCTTGACTGATCACAAAAATCTGATGTATCTCGAGTCTGCTAAACGCCTTAATCCGAGACAGGCCCGCTGGTCATTGTTTTTCTCCCGCTTTGATTTTGTTGTCTCGTATTTACCAGGTTCACAGAATGTGAAGGCCGATGCTCTTTCTAGGAGCTTTGTGCCTGATGCTCCTGGAGTCGCTGATCCTGTTGGTATTCTTAAAGATGGAGTTATCTTGTCAGCTATTTCTCCGGATCTGCGACGTGTGTTGCAGAGATTTCAGGCTGATAGGCCTGAGTCTTGTCCACCTGACAGACTGTTTGTCCCGGATAAGTGGACCAGCAGAGTCATTTCCGAGGTTCATTCCTCGGTGTTGGCAGGTCACCCGGGAATTTTTGGCACCAGAGATCTGGTGGCCAGGTCCTTTTGGTGGCCTTCCTTGTCAAGGGATGTGCGGTCATTTGTGCAGTCCTGTGGGACTTGTGCTCGAGCTAAGCCTTGCTGTTCTCGTGCCAGCGGTTTGCTCTTGCCCTTGCCTGTCCCGAAGAGACCTTGGACACATATCTCCATGGATTTCATTTCTGATCTTCCGCTATCTCAGGGCATGTCCGTTATCTGGGTGATATGTGATCGCTTCTCCAAGATGGTCCATTTGGTTCCCTTGCCTAAGCTGCCTTCCTCTTCCGATCTGGTTCCTGTGTTTTTCCAGAACGTGGTTCGTTTGCACGGCATCCCTGAGAATATTGTGTCAGACAGAGGATCCCAGTTCGTTTCCAGGTTCTGGCGATCCTTTTGTAGTAGGATGGGCATTGATTTGTCGTTTTCGTCTGCTTTCCATCCTCAGACTAATGGACAGACGGAGCGAACCAATCAGACTTTGGAGGCTTATTTGAGGTGTTTTGTCTCTGCTGATCAGGACGATTGGGTGACATTCTTGCCGTTGGCTGAGTTTGCCCTTAATAATCGGGCTAGTTCCGCCACCTTGGTTTCGCCTTTTTTCTGCAACTCTGGTTTCCATCCTCGCTTTTCTTCGGGTCATGTGGAGCCTTCTGACTGTCCTGGGGTGGATTCTGTGGTGGATAGGTTGCAGCAGATCTGGAATCATGTGGTGGACAACTTGAAGTTGTCACAGGAGAAGGCTCAGCGCTTTGCCAACCGCCGCCGCGGTGTGGGTCCCCGACTACGCGTTGGGGATTTGGTATGGCTTTCTTCCCGCTTTGTTCCTATGAAGGTCTCCTCTCCCAAATTTAAACCTCGTTTTATTGGGCCTTACAAGATATTGGAAATCCTTAATCCTGTATCTTTTCGTCTGGATCTTCCTGTGTCGTTTGCTATTCACAATGTATTTCATAGGTCCTTGTTGCGGCGGTACATTGTGCCCGTAGTTCCTTCTGCTGAGCCTCCTGCTCCGGTGTTGGTTGAGGGCGAGTTGGAGTACGTGGTGGAGAAGATCTTGGATTCTCGCCTCTCCAGGCGGAGGCTTCAGTACCTGGTCAAGTGGAAGGGCTATGGTCAGGAGGATAATTCCTGGGTGGTCGCCTCTGATGTTCATGCGGCCGATTTAGTTCGTGCCTTTCATGCCGCTCATCCTGATCGCCCTGGTGGTCGTGGTGAGGGTTCGGTGACCCCTCACTAAGGGGGGGGTACTGTTGTGAATTTGCTTTTTGCTCCCTCTAGTGGTTACTAGTTTTTTGACTCTGGTTTTTCTGTCATTCCTTTTATCCGCACCTGGGTCGTTAGTTAGGGGTGTTGCTATATAAGCTCCCTGGACCTTCAGTTCAATGCCTGGCAACGTAGTTATCAGAGCTAGTCTGCTGTGCTCTTGTCTACTGATCCTGGTTCCAGTTATATCAGCTAAGTCTGCCTTTTGCTTTTTGCTATTTGTTTTGGTTTTGTATTTTTGTCCAGCTTGTTCCAAATCTATATCCTGACCTTTGCTGGAAGCTCTAGGGGGCTGGTGTTCTCCCCCCGGACCGTTAGACGGTTCGGGGGTTCTTGAATTTCCAGTGTGGATTTTGATAGGGTTTTTGTTGACCATATAAGTTACCTTTCTTTATTCTGCTATCAGTAAGCGGGCCTCTCTGTGCTAAACCTGATTCATTTCTGTGTTTGTCATTTCCTCTTACCTCACCGTCATTATTTGTGGGGGGCTTCTATCCAGCTTTGGGGTCCCCTTCTCTGGAGGCAAGAAAGGTCTTTGTTTTCCTCTACTAGGGGTAGCTAGATTCTCCGGCTGGCGCGTGTCATCTAGAATCAACGTAGGAATGATCCCCGGCTACTTCTAGTGTTGGCGTTAGGAGTAGATATATGGTCAACCCAGTTACCACTGCCCTATGAGCTGGATTTTTGTATTCTGCAGACTTCCACGTTCCTCTGAGACCCTCGCCATTGGGGTCATAACACCCGCGCACTATGTCCCGCAACACAGCAAAATACTTCCGGGACATAGTGCACGGGCGCATGCGCAGTAATGCTTTTCGGCTTTGCCCGCAGTTGGGCAAAGTATACTGAGCATGCGATTGCATTGCGCACGCACCAACTACTCTCTACTCCCCTCTTATCTCCTCTTCCCACAATCGTATACAAGATTTCTCTCGCGTATCACCCCTACTCTGGAACCCTCTACCACAACACATCAGACTCTCGCCCACCATCGAAACCTTCAAAAAGAATCTGAAGACCCACCTCTTCCGACAAGCCTACAACCTGCAGTAACCACCGATCAACCAACCGCTGCACGATCAGCTCTATCCTCACCTACTGTATTCTCACCCATCCCTTGTAGATTGTGAGCCCTCGCGGGCAGGGTCCTCACTCCTCCTGTACCAGTTATGACTTGTATTGTTCAAGATTATTGTACTTGTTTTTATTATGTATACCCCTCCTCACTTGTAAAGCGCCATGGAATAAATGGCGCTATAACAATAAATAATAATAATAATAATAATAATAATAATATGGAGCACACGTACTTTAATTCACTAATATATTGCTGACAACAGGGACTGATGGGGTGGAGAAATGAAGATGAAACGCCGCCCATCGGACCAGTAAAAACTCATTTAAATAACCCGCAAATTTGAGGTGACAGGTTCCCTTTAAAGGTGGAAGTTATGGGGCCTTATTCCTCAGCACCGCTTTCTAACTATGCTAAGAAATAAGGGTATAGTGCCCCCCCAGCATCGGAAAATCTCTCGAGGACTTGATTCAGGTTGGTTTTTACTGTCCCCAGTCACGTGATTGATGAATAACAGCAATCACAAAAAAAAGTAATTTTCCATTCATTTCTATCTCTCCTCTGATATGATCTAGGTGATGGGTTTAGGGTGGTGTTGGGGTTGGGATTAGGGTTAGGCTTGGTTCACATTGCGTTTGGGCGATCCATTTAACGGATCCATTACTTAGCGGCATTAACGCTATGTAACGGATCCATTAACGCACCCATAGACTTCAATAGCATAATGCATCCTAACGCATGTCAAAATTGGCATGCATTAGCAATGATGCGTTACTTTGTGATGCACCCTCGAACGTGGTCTACTGCGTTTTCGGGTACGTTAGGTCTAGCGCACAGCTAACGGACGAGTTCACTGTGCATAGACCTCTGTTGCTAACGCATGCCAATGCATACCAATGTAATGGTACCATGCGTTAGCGCATGGGTTAGCGTGATTGTAGTAAAAAAGAGATTTTGTGCATCAGCGTTAGTGCATCTGTTTAACGGATCCGTTAAACAGATGGCACTAATGCGATGTGAACCTAGTCCTAGGGGTGTGTTGGGGTTAGGACTTTGTTAGAGTTGGAGCTAGAATTTTTTTTCCCACTGTGTAGGAACATCAGGTAGGTCTCCAAACACGACATGGTGCCCACCATAGATTCCAGCCAATTTTGATTTCAAAAATTCAATTGGTGCTACCTCCCTTCTGAGTCCTGCCATGTGCCCGAACAGTGACTTTCCCCCACATACGGGGTATCAGTGTACTCAAGAGAAATTGCACAACAAATGTTGTGGTCCAGTTTTTCCTGATACCCTTGTGAAAATAAAAAAGTTTGGGTCTAAAGTAAATTTTTTGAGAAAAAAAAGTAAAATGTTAATTTTTTGCTTCCACATTGCTTTAGTTCTCATGAAGCACCCGAAGAATTACTAAAATTCTTGAATGTGGTTTTGTGCACCTTGAGGGTTGCGGTTTTTAAAATGGTGTAACTTTTGGGTATTTTCTGTCCTGTTGACCCCCCAGTCACTTCAAATGTGAGATGGTCCCTAAAAAAAAAATGGTTTTGTAAATTTTGTTGGAAAAATGAGAAAGTCGCTAGTCAACTTTTAACCCTTATAACGTCCTAAGGCTGGGTTCACATTGCGTTAAACCCGTCCGTTAGACAGACTACGTTACACCGCGTTATGCCGCGGTGTAACACAGTCCGTTAACGCCGCCATTGAATCCAATGTCGGACGCATCGCTAGCGCACGCCCACAATGGGCGTGCGCTAGCGATGTGCCGTCATTGAGTGACAGACCCCGAGACGCGGGCTGCACCCCAGTCCGTCACCGCTAGCGCAGATAGAGCTAGCAGATGCTCTATCTTCGCTAGCGCACTGCCATACCAGCACTTGTGTTAACAGCAGCCTGTTAACGTATGTGTTGAACGGGCTGCTGTTAACGCAATGTGAAACCGGCCTTCCAAAAAAAATTATGTTTCCAAAATTGTGCTGATGTAAAGTTCACATGTGGGAAATGTTATTTATTTACTTTGGTCTGTCTCTAGAAGGATGTCTCTAAAAGGATAACAGCAAATATGATAGCAGAAATATGCCTGAAAAATAACCCCATGCTATAGATGCTTCATTTTTATTTTTATTTTTGCTATGCTTTGTTATTGCTATCAATCTGACAACTTATCTGCTTCATCCTCAGGTATGTCCGCTGGCTGCTACCCCAATCCCATCACCATCACCCAACTTTACTGATCTTCCTCACCTTGCTATTCCTTCCTGGTATGTCCGCTGGCTGCTACCCCAATCCCATCACCATCACCCAACTTTCCTGATCTTCCTCACCTTGCTATTCCTTCCTGGTGTGTCCGCTGGCTGCTACCCCAATCCCATAACCATCACCCAACTCTCCTGATCTTCCTTACCTTGCTATTCCTTCCTGGTATGTCCGCTGGCTGCTACCCCAATCCCATCACCATCACCCAACTTTCCTGATCTTCCTCACCTTGCTATTCCTTCCTGGTATGTCGGCTGGCTGGCTGCTACCCCAATCCCATCACCATCATCCAACTTTCCTGATCTTCCTCACCTTGCTATTCCTTCCTGGTATGTCCACTGGCTGCTATTACGGTTTTTTTTTTTTCCCCTGCATGTTTTCTCATTTTAATTCCTTGATGCCAATACACAGTTTGGCTTTATCTTTCCATTTGGATCTATTTCCCCTGGCATTTTCCCTTCTGACTTCTAATTAATCCCCTCCTATGTCTGTGACCAATCTCCCTGCTGCCCCTCCCTCCTGATCACACCTGGCCTATTTCCTGAGCTCTTAGGCTGTTATAAATTCAGAGACACAGGTCTGTCTGGACCTTGGTCTGTCTCTAGAAGGATGTCTCTAAAAGGATAACAGCAAATATGATAGCAGAAATATGCCAGAAATGAGCCAGAAGAGAACAGAAGGTAAGACTAACCACTGTTAATAAATGTACTAAATTTCATTCCCTTTCTGACACACTTATTATCATCATGCTGACATACGCTCTAGCAGTTTTGGCTCAATTACTCCTCACTCTCCTTTGCTATCCTCAAACCCCAGCACCCCCTAACCAAGTAATAATCTCTCCTTCCCTCCTGCCTCCCCACCTGACCTCCTCTGCTGACCTGCTTCTCAACCTCAGATCTCTCCTAATAAAAGACAAAACATGCCACCCACTCTCCTTCTCCCACCTGCTCTGTCTCTCTCTGCTTCTCCTCACTGCTGGCGACATATCTCCCAACCCTGGGCCCCCACAGCTCATACCTCCTATTACTACCTCCTCCTATCGCTCCCAACCCAATATAAACACCCGAAACCTTGCCCACCTCAAATCCGTGCCCATGACGCCCACCCCCTGCACCCTCTCTTTGGATCACTATGGAATGCCCGCTCCATCTGCAATAAACTCCAATTGATTCACGACCTCCTTACCTCTCGTAACCGTTTTTTTCTGGGCATCACCGAAACATGGCTGACACCCTCTGACACAGCCTCCCCTGCTGCACTATGTTACTGTGGCCTCCACTTCACCCACACTCCTCGCCCTGGCAACAAACATGGTGGAGGAGTGGGCCTTCTCCTTTCTTCCAACTGTACCTTTAACCCAATCCCACCTCTACCCTCCCTTATCCTCCCCTCTTTTGAAGTCCACTCTGTCCGTATCTACTCCCCCTACAACCTCCAAATGGCCGTCATATACCGACCTCCGGGTCCGACCACTGCCTTTATTGACCAATTCTCCACCTGGCTCCTTCACTTTCTGTCTGCTGACATTCCCACCATCATCATGGGTGACTTCAACATCCCCATTGACACCCACCAGTCAGCAGCCTCCAAACTCCTGTCCCTTACTTCATCCTTTGGACTTACTCAGTGGTCCTCCTCAGCCACCCACACAGACGGACACACATTAGACCTGGTCTTCACCCGTTTATGCTCCCTATCTAACTTCACAACCTCCCCTCTCCCTCTATCTGACCACCATCTACTCACTTTCTCATCCTTGTCCTCCTCACTTGTCACCCATGTCCAGCACCATGCGCACCCACGCAGGAACCTCGCACACCGAGTCACCCACACACTCTCTGACTCTATCCTACCACTGTCCTCTATATCCTCACTCCACAACACAGACACTGCCACTGCTTTCTACAATGCCACTCTTGCATAAGCTATTGATAAGGTCGCCTCTGTCATGCATAGCAGAGTGCGACGAACCAATAGACAACCCTGGCACAATAACATCACTAAAAAGCTTTGGCAAGTATCCAGAATTGCAGAACGGCGTTGGAAGAAAACGCATTCACAATATGATTTCACTGCACTCAAACAAGCAACACGCGCATTCAAATCAGCTCTCACCTCTGCTAAACAGGCCTACTTCACAACCCTTGTATCTTCCTTATCCAACAACCCCAAACAGTTGTTCAACACTTTTAACTCCCTTCTCCACCCACCACTGCCCCCTCCGAGCTCCCTAATCATTGCCGAGGAATTTGCCACGCACTTCCAAAATAAGATAGACCAAACAAGGCAAGTCTTTGTTGTCCAACCACCACACTCCCTTTGTATGAGAGACCAATGCCCAAACCCCATAACTTCACTCTCCAAAATCTCTGAAGGGGAGCTTGCTCATCTCTCCAAATCACACCTCACCACTTGTATCTCCTCCCCAACCTCACCACCGCACTAATCCCATCCCTAACCCATCTCTTCAACCTTTCACTAACTTCTGGTACCTTCCCCTCTGCCTTCAAACATGCCACAATCACACCTATCCTCAAAAAGACATCCCTTGACCCAAGCGCTATGTCCAGCTATCGCCCCCTATCTTTGCTCCCATTTGCTTCCAAATTCCTTGAGCAGCACGTCCATGCTGAACTTTCCTCTCACTTTGCATCTAACTCTCTCTTCGACAACCTACAATCTGGCTTCCGTCTCCACCATTCCACTGAGACTGCCCTGACCAAAATTACTAACGACTTACTTACAGCCAAAGCTAACAGACAATTCTCTATACTCCTCCTCCTAGACCTGTCCTGTGCCTTCGACACAGTTGACCACTGCCTCCTACTACAGATCCTCTCTTCCTTTGGGGTCAAAGACCTTGCTCTATCTTGGATCTCCTCATACCTTGCCAACCGCACATTTAGCGTTTTCTACTCCCATACTACCTCTTCATCTCGCCCCCTCTCTGTTTGAGTCCCCCAAGGCTCTGTCCTAGGACCCTTACTCTTAATTTATACACTCGGCTTGGGACAACTCATAAGGTCCTATGGCTTCCAGTACCATCTATGTGCCGATGACACTCAGATCTACCTCTCGGGCCCAGATGTCACCTCTCTGCTCTCCAGAATCCCAGAGTGTCTATCAGCCACATCCTCCTTCTTCTCCTCTCGCTTCCTCAAGCTCAATGTGGACAAATCTGAACTCATTATCTTTCCTCCATCACGCATATCTTCCCTACCTGATCTATCTATCAAAATAAATGAAATCACACTTTCCCCTGTCCCCAAAATCCGCTGCCTCGGAGTAACCCTTGACTCTGCCCTGTCCTTCAAACCGCACATCCAAGCTCTCGCCACCTCCTGTCGCCTCCAGCTCAAAAATATTTCCAGAATCCGTCCTTTCCTCAACCCACACTCTACCAAAATGCTCGTGCATGCCTTAATCATCTCACGCCTCGACTACTGCAACATACTCCTCTGTGGCCTACCTTCTAACACTCTCACACCCCTCCAGTCCATCTTTAACTTTGCTGCCCGACTAACTAATCTCTCTTCTTGCTACACTCCTGCTTCCCCTCTTTGTAAATCCCTTTACTGGCTCCCAATTTCCCAGCGTATCCAGTTTAAATTACTAACACTGACCTACAAAGCTATCCATAACCTTTCTCCTCCATATATTTCCACACTAATCTCTCAATATCTTCCCTCACGTAATCTCCAGTCCTCCCAAGACCTCCTCCTCTCCTCCATGCTTATTCGATCCTCACCCAATCGCCTCCAAGACTTCTCCCGAATATCACCCATCCTCTGGAATTCAGTGCCCCAGCACGTCCGGTTATCCACTACTTTTGGATCTTTCAAAAGAAACCTGAAAACCCACCTCTTCAAAGAAGCTTACAGCCTGTACAGACCACACGGCCACCTCAACACCATTGGAGCTACTGCAACCCTCGACCTACTGTCTCCTTAATCCTGTAGAATGTAAGCCCACAAGGGCAGGGTCCTCTTCCCTCTGTACCAGTCTGTCATTGTTAGTTTTGTTTACTGTAAGTGATATTTGTATTTTGATGTAACCCCCTCCTCATGTACAGCACCATGGAATCAATGGTGCTATATAAATAAATAATAATAATAATAATAACTATTTTGTGTGACATGACTCACTTTAAGGGCACAAAAATTAAAAGGTTTGAAAATTGCAAGACTTTCTACATTTTTGCCAAATTTCCATTTTTTTTAAAATAAATGCAAGTCATATAGAAGAAATTTTACCACTAACATGAAGTACAATATGACATGAAAAAACATCTCAGAATCAGTGTATTCCATTGAAGAACTATAACCTCATAAAGTGACAGTGATCAGAATTGTAAAAATTGGCTTGGTCATTAAGATCAAAATTGGCTCAGTCCCTAAGGGGTTAAAAGCCTCCCAGGTGTTACCAAATGAGCAAAAGGGCCTCCTATTATTTCAACTTGGATGCTAGTAATAGTATGAAGCAAAAGTCCAGTGCTACTCAATCTAAGGCCGGGGTCACACTTGCGAGTTTAATATGAGAAACTCAGAGAACGGAGCGTTTAGCTGCATAGAAATACATGCAGCCGCACACTCGGTCCCTAGTGACAGTGCCAGGACTTGATGCACGAGTTTCTCGCATTGAACTTGCAAGTGTGACCCCGGCCTAAGACAGAAGAGCTCAAGGAGAAGATGTCAAACTTGGGAATGTGGTTTTCTATCATATCATTCAGTATTTGCATGTAAACAGCTGATTGAATGCTTTCAGGAGAAAGTGTGTACAATTTGATTGCTTACACTTACACACAATAATAGTTCTGCATAGATTTAACCCCTTAACAGCCGATACGCCTTTTCACTGTGGCAATTAAGGGTTCTTAAACCACAGCGCCGCTTTTTAACGGCGCTGTGGAAAAAGTGTATAGCACCCCCCAGAGTCTGAATTTCTCCGGGGTCTCAGCTGCCGGGGGTGTCCCTGGGTCCTCCTGCTTCCCCCCACAGCCGCCAGCATCTTTTACCGGTAAGAAAACGGCAAGTGCATGCGCAGTGCGCCCGCCGAGTTCTGGCTGACATCCGGCAACAATAGGAGATTTTTCCTATTGGTTCTTTTTGATCACTGTGATAGACCCTAAAAAATAGTAAATAAACCCCCCATTTATCACCCTCTCAGTTAGGTAACAATAATGAAATAAAAAATATATTTTATCTCCATTTTTCCATTAGGATTAGAGTTGGGCTAAAGTTAGGGTTAGAGTTGGGGCTAAAGTTAGGGTTAGGGTTGGGGCTAGGGTTAGGGTTGGGATTAGGGTTAGGGGTGTGTCAGGGTTAGATTTGTGGTTAGGGTTATTGTTAGGGCTGTGGTTGGGATTAGGGTTAGGGGTGTGTTGGGGTAAGGGTTAGAGTTAAAATTGGGGGGTTTCCACTGTTTAGGCACAACAGGGGCTCTCCAAACGGGACATTGCATCCGATCTCAATTTCATCCAATTTTGCGTTGAAAAAGTGAAGCGGTGCTCCTTCCCCTCTGAGCTCTGCCATGTGCCCAAACAGTGGTTTACCCCCACATATGGGGTATCGGCATACTCAGGACAAATTGGACAACAACTTTTGTGATCCAATTTCTTCTATGACCCTTATGAAAGTAAAAAAATCGGGGGCTAAAAAATCATTTTTGTGGAAAAAAATATTTTTTATTTTCACGGCTCTGCGTTATAATCTTTAGTGAAACACTTGGGGGTTTGCTCTGCAAACGCAACATGACACCTGCAGACCATTCCACCAAAGTCTGCATTTCAAAACAGCACTCCTTCCCTTCCGAGCTCTGCCATGCACCCAAACAGTTGTTCCCCCCACATATGGGGTATCGGCATGCTCAGGACAAATTGGACAACAACTTTTGTGATCCAATTTCTCGTGTAACCCTTGTCAAAATAAAAAATCGGGGGCTAAAAAATTATGTGGATAAAAAATATTTTTAATTTTCGCGGCTTTATGTTATAAACTTCTGTGAAGCACTTGGGGGCTCAAAGTGCTCACCACACATCTAGATAAGTTCCTTGGGGCGTCTAGTTTCCAAAATGGTGTCACTTGTGGGGGGTTTCCACAGTTTAGACACATCAGGGGCTCTCCAAACGCGACATGGTGTCCGATCTCAATTCCTGCCAATTCTGCATTGAAAAAGTAAAATGGCGCTCCTTCCCTTCCGAGCTCTGCCGTGCGCCCAAACAGTGGTTTACCTCCACATATGGGGTATCAGCATATTCAGGAGAAATTGCACATCAAATTGTGTGGTTCATTTTCTCTTTTTACATTTGTGAATATAAAAAACTGGTTCTGAAATAAAATGTTTGTGAAAAAAGTTAAATGTTCATTTTTTCCTTTCACATTGCTTCAGTTCCTGTGAAGCACGTGAAGGGTTAATTAACTTCTTAAATGTGGTTTTGAGCACCTTGAGGGGTGCAATCATTAGAATGGTATTCACTTTTTTGGGTATGCTGTCATGTACACCCCTCAAAGTGACTACAAATGTGATGTGGTCCTAAAAGAAATGGTGGTGTAAAAATGAGAAATCGCTGGTCAACTTTTAACCCTTCCTAGCAAAAAAAAAAATTGTTTCCAAAATTGTGCTGATGTAAAGTAGACATGTGGGAAATGTTATTTATTAATACATTTGTGTGACATCTCTGTTATTTAAGGGGGTAAAAATTCAAAGTTTGAAAAGTTTCAAAATTTTCGCCATATTTCCATTTTTTCATAAATAAATGCAACTCATATCGAAGAAATTTTACCACTATCATGAAGTACAATATGTCCCGAAAAAACAATCTCGGAATCAACGGGATCTGTTAAGGCGTTCCAGAGTTATAACCTCATAAAGAGACAGTGGTCAGAATTGTAAAAATTGGCCTGGTCATTAAGTACAAAATTGGCTCCGTCACTAAGGGGTTAAAAACATTCAGTCATGGGATAAACAAAGTACACTCCATTGAATTATATGGTCTTAGGAACATAGAAAATATGCTTCTATTTAATTTTTTTCATGTAGTTACAACCTCAGATAACCAGAACCTCAGATTAATAAAAGCACATTATATAAATAATGACAAGGTGTAATATATAATAAAAATTAGGTCTTAATGCAGAAGCAGTGAGTGAGAAATTAAACTCATATTTAATGCTTCAAAAGGAATTAAAAGGAGAGTAGCAGCCAGATACTGCTAATAAAATGCCCTTGATTAACTGTTCATCAGCAAATTAGACATTTCTTTAAAAGCAAAGCAGTTTTGGTAGTTTTTCTATCTGAAGTTTTCAGTTGTGTGTTAATACAATGACAAATAGGAAAGACAGCATTCAGCAATTTGTTGCTGCCCATCAATCTGGGAAGGGTTGTAATGCCATTTCCAAAAAAACCTGAAGTACACCATTCTACAATGAGAAAGATAATTTCCAAGTGGAAAACATTCAAACAATTGAGAATATTCTCAGTTGCTGACATCCTAGCAAATTCACTCCAAGGTCAGACAATACAATTTTGAGAGACATTGCAAAAAACCCAAGAGCTACAGCTCTGATTCTAAAGGCCTCTAGTTCAGGGCAGTTCAAATAGAAAAACGCTGAAGAATTGTGGCTTGCTTGTCAGGCTTGCCAGGAGAAAGCATCTTCTTTCTTAAAAGAATATACCAGCACATCTAAAGATTGCAAAAATGCATCTGAACAAACCACAACATTTCTGGATCAATGACCTTTGGAAAGACAGTACCAATGTGGAGAAGTTTGGCCCTAATGCCCTATACCATATTTGTCAAAAAACAAAGACAACCGTACAAAAACAGATACAAACTCTAAGGCACAATCGTGGAGGGGATCATGATTTGGACTTGTAACCACAGGACCTGGGTAGGGTACCTTGCACTCATTGAGTTAACCGTGATCTCTTCTGTATATCAAAGTATTTTAGAGTCAAATGTTAGGCCATATATTTAAAAGCTAAAACTTAGTCAAAGCTGGATCATGCAAGAGGACAATGTTCCAAATCACAGCAGCAAATCTACATCAGAATGGCTGAGAAAGGAAAGAATCAATCAAGATCAAGAATGGCCCAGTCAAAGTCCACACCTCAACTCACTTGAAATGTTGTGTCAAGACCTTAAGTAAGCTGTGCATAAGTGAATTCTCACAAGCGTAATTAATTTAAGTAACGTAAAGAAGAGTGGATCTCCAGAATTACTGTATTTTTTGGACTATAAGACCCATTTTTTTCCCAAAAAGTTTTTGGGGAAAATGGGGGTGCGTCTTATAGTTGGAATATATTTACAAATCGGCACCAGGAGTCGGGCGATTCTGCGGCGGTCCCGGCCCGACACTGCTTGGCGATGATCACAAGCTGGTGTAGCAGGTGCGTCAAGTTCGGCGGTGGTCCTCTGTGGTGCGGGGAGGCTCCGCCAGCATCTTGTCAAAGCCTGGAGGCCCCACATATCCATTGCTGCTATGCAGTGGCCTCCGTGAAAATAGCCACCGGGGGCGGCGCATTCTCAGATTGAGATCTCAACAACGAGATCTCATGTCCTGCTGAGATCTCAATCTGAGCATACGCCACCCCTGGCGGCCATTTTCCCGGAGGCCACCGCATCGCAGCAATGGATATGTGGGGCCTCCAGGCTTTGACAATATGCCGGCGGAGCCCCCCCAGCACAGAGCACCAACCGTCGCACCAGCCAGGGATTTTCCGGAAGCCATCGCATCACATCAATGGTTATGTGTGGCCTCCGGGGTTTCACAAGATGCCGACGGAGCTTCCCCGTGCCACAGAGCACTGTCCGCCGCACCAGCCAGGGATTTTCCAGAGGTCGCAGGAATGGATATGCGGGGCCTCTGGGCTTTGACAAGATGCCAGCGGAGCTCCCCCTACATCACAGAGCACCACTACTGCACCAGCCTGGGATGGGAGTCATATTTCTGAACCACTGAACACCCCCTGTGACCCCTGTCATGATCTCTGCAGGCAGAGATCATAGCAAGCCTATAGAGGGACAAGCTCTCGGAAGATGGAACTATACTGACCATGAACTAAGCCTGCCGCGCAACTAGAAATAGCCAGGTAGCATTTCCTATTTATCGCTAGATGCCCAGCTCTGGCCTAAGACCTAAATAGCTAGCAGAGGGAAATATAAGACCTGGCTCACCTCTAGAGAAATATTCCAAAGAAGACAGTAGCCCCCCACATATAATGACGGTGAGTTCAGATGAAAACAACAAACGCAGCAGGAAAATAGTCTTAGCAAATTTGAGGTCCGCTTACTAGATAGCAGAAGACAGATAGTATACTTTCATGGTCAGCAGAAAAACACTAACAAAACACCATCCAGAGATTACCTTAAACTCTGGCATTAACTCATAACGCCAGAGTAGCAATCCCTGATCAACGAGAGCTTTCCAGACACAGTAACAAAACTTCAGCTGTGAACTGGAACAAATAGGCAAAACAAAACATGGACAAAAGTCCAACTTATCTAGTAGTTGTCTAGAAGCAGGAACAAGCACTGAGAGGCATCAGATAACATTGTTGACCGGCAAGAAACCACCAGAGAAATGAGCTTAAATAGCGACACCCACTACTGATGGAACCAGGTGAAACAGGAAAGAGGATGACAAGTCCAATTCCACAAGCGGCCACCGGGGGAGCCCAGAATCAAAATTCACAACAGTACCCCCCCCTCAAGGAGGGGGCACCGAACCCTCACCAGATCCACCAGGGCGACCAGGATGAGCCCTATGGAAGGCACGAACAAGATCAGAAGCATGAACATCAGATGCATTGACCCAAGAATTATCCTCCTGGCCGTAACCCTTCCAGTTGACCAGATACTGGAGTCTCCATCTGGAAACACGAGAGTCCAAAATTTTCTCCACAACGTACTCCAACTCACCCTCAACCAACACCGGAGCAGGAGGCTCAACTGAAGGTACAACAGGTACCTCATACCTGCGCAATAACGACCGATGAAAAACGTTATGAATGGAAAAGGACGCAGGGAGTTCCAAACGGAAAGAAACAGGATTAAGAATCTCCAATATTCTATAAGGGCCGATGAACCGAGGTTTAAACTTAGGAGAAGAGACCCTCATAGGGACAAAACGAGAAGACAACCACACCAAATCTCCAACACAAAGCCGAGAACCAACACGACGATGACGGTTGGCAAAACGCTGAGTCTTCTCCTGGGACAACTTCAAATTGTCCATAACCTGCCCCCAGATGTGATGCAATCTCTCCACCACCGCATCCACTCCAGGACAATCCGAGGATTCCACCTGACCGGAGGAAAATCGAGGGTGAAACCCCGAATTACAGAAAAACGGGGACACCAAGGTGGAAGAGCTGGCCCGATTATTGAGGGCGAACTCTGCCAATGGCAAAAAAGCAACCCAATCATCCTGGTCAGCAGAGACAAAACACCTCAGATATGTCTCAAGGGTCTGATTAGTCCGCTCGGTCTGGCCATTAGTCTGAGGGTGAAAAGCAGATGAAAAAGACAAATCTATGCCCATCCTAGCACAGAATGCCCGCCAAAATCTAGACACAAATTGAGTACCTCTGTCAGAAACAATATTCTCAGGAATACCGTGCAATCGGACCACATTCTGAAAAAACAGAGGAACCAACTCAGAAGAAGAAGGCAACTTGGGCAGAGGAACCAAATGGACCATTTTAGAGAAACGGTCACAGACCACCCAGATGGCAGACATCTTCTGGGAAACAGGCAGATCTGAAATAAAATCCATCGAGATGTGTGTCCAAGGCCTCTTAGGAATAGGCAAGGGCAACAGCAGTCCGCTAGCCCGAGAACTACAAGACTTGGCCCGAGCACAAACGTCACATGACTGCACAAAGACTCGCACATCTCGTGACAGGGAAGGCCACCAGAAGGATCTTGCCACCAAATCCCTGGTACCAAAAATTCCGGGATGACCTGCCAATGCAGAAGAATGTACCTCAGAGATGACTCTGCTGGTCCAATCATCCGGAACAAACAGTCTATCAGGCGGACAACGATCCGGTCTATCCGCCTGAAACTCTTGCAAGGACCGCCGCAGATCAGGAGAAACGGCCGACAAAATTACTCCCTCCCTAAGGATACCTGTGGGCTCAGAATTACCAGGAGAGTCCGGGTCAAAACTCCTAGAAAGGGCATCTGCCTTAACATTCTTAGAACCCGGTAGGTATGACACCACAAAATTAAAGCGAGAAAAAAATAAAGACCAGCGCGCCTGTCTAGGATTCAGGCGTCTGGCAGTCTCAAGATAAATCAAATTTTTGTGGTCAGTCAATACCACCACCTGATGCCTAGCCCCCTCGAGCCAATGGCGCCACTCCTCAAACGCCCACTTCATGGCCAAAAGCTCCCGATTCCCAACATCATAATTCCGCTCTGCGGGCGAAAATTTGCGAGAAAAGAAGGCACAAGGCCTAATGACGGAGCAGTCGGAACCTTTCTGCGACAACACTGCCCCAGCTCCGATCTCCGAAGCGTCAACCTCAACCTGAAAAGGCAGATTCACATCAGGCTGACGCAACACAGGGGCAGAGGCAAAACGGCGCTTAAGCTCCTGAAAGGCCTCTACAGAATGAGGGGACCAATTAGCAACATCAGCGCCTTGTCTGGTCAAATCAGTCAGTGGTTTAACGACATCCGAAAAACCAGCAATAAATCGGCGGTAAAAGTTGGCAAAGCCCAAAAATCTCTGAAGACCCTTAAGAGAGGAGGGCTGAGTCCAGTCACAAATAGCTTGCACCTTGACGGGATCCATCTCAATGGAAGAGGGAGAAAAAATATACCCCAAAAAGGAAATTTTCTGGACCCCAAAAACGCACTTAGACCCCTTCACACATAAAGAATTAGACCGCAGAACCTGAAAAACTCTCCTGACCTGCTGGACATGAGAGTCCCAGTCATCAGAAAAAATCAGAATATCATCCAGATATATTATCATAAATTTATCCAGAAAATCGCGGAAAATATCATGCATAAAAGACTGGAAAACTGAAGGGGCATTAGAAAGACCAAAAGGCATGACCAAATACTCAAAGTGGCCCTCGGGCGTATTAAATGCGGTCTTCCACTCATCCCCCTGCCTGATCCGCACCAAATTATACGCCCCACGAAGATCAATTTTAGAGAACCACTTAGCACCCTCTATACGAGCAAACAAATCAGTAAGCAATGGCAATGGGTATTGATACTTAACAGTGATCTTATTCAGAAGCCGATAATCAATACATGGTCTCAAAGAGCCGTCTTTTTTTGAGACAAAGAAAAACCCAGCTCCCAAGGGAGAAGAAGATGGACGAATATGTCCCTTTTCCAAAGACTCCTTGATATATTCCCGCATAGCAGCATGTTCCGGCACAGACAGATTAAACAAACGACCCTTTGGATATTTACAACCCGGTATCAAATCTATGGCACAATCGCACTCACGGTGCGGAGGTAACGACCCAAGCTTGGGTTCGTCAAAGACGTCTTGATAATCAGAGAGGAACTCAGGGACTTCAGAGGGAATGGACGACGAAATAGAAACCAAAGGTAAGCCCCCATGAATACCCTTACATCCCCAGCTCAACACAGACATTGCTCTCCAGTCCAAGACTGGGTTGTGAGACTGCAACCATGGCAATCCCAGTACCAAATCGTCATGTAAATTATACAGCACCAGGAAACGAATAATCTCCTGGTGATCCGGATTGATACGCATGGTTACTTGTGTCCAGTATTGTGGTTTATTATTAGCCAATGGGGTGGAGTCAATCCCCTTCAGAGGAATAAGAGTCTCCAAAGGCTCTAAATCAAAACCACAACGATTGGCAAAGGACCAATCCATAAGACTCAGAGCGGCGCCAGAGTCAACATAGGCGTCCGTGGCAATGGATGACAAAGAGCAAATCAGGGTTACAGACAAAATAAACTTAGACTGAATGGTGCCAATGGAAACAGACTTATCAAGCTTCTTTGTACGCCTAGAGCATGCTGATATAACATGAGTAGAATCCCCACAATAGAAACACAATCCATTCTTCCGTCTAAAATTCTGTCGCTCGCTCCTGGACAGAATTCTATCACACTGCATACTTTCTGGCGTCTTTTCCATAGACACCGCCAGATGGTGCACCGGTTTGCGCTCCCGCAGACGCCTATCAATCTGAATAGCCATTGTCATGGACTCATTCAGACCTGCAGGCACAGGGAACCCCACCATAACATCCTTAACGGCATCAGAGAGACCTTCTCTGAAAGTTGCCGCCAAGGCGCACTCATTCCACTGAGTAAGCACAGACCATTTACGGAATTTTTGGCAGAAAACTTCAGCTTCGTCTTGCCCCTGAGATAGTGCCATCAAAGTTTTTTTCTGCCTGAAGTTCCAAATGAGGTTCCTCATAAAGCAAGCCCAAGGCCAGAAAAAACGCATCCACATCGCGTAACGCAGGATCCCCTGCTGGCAATGAGAAGGCCCAATCTTGAGGGTCACCCCTGAGCAAGGAAATCACAATCCTAACCTGCTGAGCAGGGTCTCCAGCTGAACGAGACTTCAGGGACAAATAAAGCTTACAATTATTTCGGAAATTCTGGAAGCTAGCTCTATTCCCTGTGAAGAACTCCGGCAAAGGAATTCTCGGCTCAGATACCGGAGCATGTACCACAAAATCTTGTAAATTTTGTACTTTCGTGATGAGATTATTCAAACCCGCAGTTACACTCTGGAGATCCATGATTGTCAGGTGCACACAGAGCCATACAGAGATTAGGAGGAGAGAGAGAAAAAAGACTGCAGCAAGGCAGACTGGAGGAAAAAAAAAAAAAAAAAAAAAAAATTCCAGCAGACTTCTTATAACTCTCCTTTCTCAACCTGGGTCTTTAACACTTTATTGGCCGGTCAAACTGTCATGATCTCTGCAGGCAGAGATCATAGCAAGCCTATAGAGGGACAAGCTCTCGGAAGATGGAACTATACTGACCATGAACTAAGCCTGCCGCGCAACTAGAAATAGCCAGGTAGCATTTCCTATTTATCGCTAGATGCCCAGCTCTGGCCTAAGACCTAAATAGCTAGCAGAGGGAAATATAAGACCTGGCTCACCTCTAGAGAAATATTCCAAAGAAGACAGTAGCCCCCCACATATAATGACGGTGAGTTCAGATGAAAACAACAAACGCAGCAGGAAAATAGTCTTAGCAAATTTGAGGTCCGCTTACTAGATAGCAGAAGACAGATAGTATACTTTCATGGTCAGCAGAAAAACACTAACAAAACACCATCCAGAGATTACCTTAAACTCTGGCATTAACTCATAACGCCAGAGTAGCAATCCCTGATCAACGAGAGCTTTCCAGACACAGTAACAAAACTTCAGCTGTGAACTGGAACAAATAGGCAAAACAAAACATGGACAAAAGTCCAACTTATCTAGTAGTTGTCTAGAAGCAGGAACAAGCACTGAGAGGCATCAGATAACATTGTTGACCGGCAAGAAACCACCAGAGAAATGAGCTTAAATAGCGACACCCACTACTGATGGAACCAGGTGAAACAGGAAAGAGGATGACAAGTCCAATTCCACAAGCGGCCACCGGGGGAGCCCAGAATCAAAATTCACAACAGACCCCGCTCCACCAGCGCTACTGATCCCCCCAGGTAAGCTGTCAGACTGTAAGATGGACCCCCATTTTACACATTAATTTTTTTCCCTATTTTCCTTCTGAAAATTTTGGGTTCATCTTATGGTCCGGTGCGCCCTATAGTCCAAAAAATACGGTATATGAGATACTGTGTACTGTGCACACGTTCAGGTTTTTTCGCGTTTTTTTTTCGCGATAAAAATGCAATAAAACTCATTAAAAACGCATACATTATGCATCCTATCATTTAGAATGCATTCTGCATCTTTTGTGCACATGGTGCGTTTTTTTCCGCAAAAAAACGCATCGCGGTAAAAAAAGCAGCATGTTCATTAATTTTGCGGATTTTACGCGTTTTCCCCGCAATTCTAGGCATTTAGGAAAAAACGCACAAAAAACGCGTCAAAAACGCATTTCGTCCTGAGATCTTGGGAGACAAGATCTTGTTGCCGAGATCTCAATCTGCACATGCGCCGCCTTAGTCTGGCAGCCATGTTCCCGGACGCTAAAGCATCGAGCCAATGGAAGTGCGGGGCTCCGGGCTTTCACAAAATGTCGCCAGAGTCCCCGCACCACCGAGCACCGCTGAGCCTGCAGCACCAGCCTTGGGATGGGATTTCCAGGAGACCACCCCTTCACAGCAATGGATGCACTGGGGCTCTGGGCTTTCACAAAATGTCGGCGGAGTCCCCGCACCAATGAACACCACCGGACCTGCTACACCAGTCTGGGTCATATCATAGCTGGACCACCAAACACCCCCTGTGACTCCGCTCCACCAGCGTTGCTGATCCACTCCAGGGTAAGCTGAATTCAGGACTGTAAGACGGGCCCCCATTTGACGCATTTATTTTTTCCCCATTTTCCTTCTGAATTTTGTGGTGCGTCTCATGGTCCGGTGCGTCTTATAGTCCAAAAAATAAGGCAATTGTAAGACCTTTTAAGGGTCAGATGTTTTTTAATTATGTACGGATATGTAAAAGCATAGGATTCAAACATGGTATACTTAGTTTTTCACATGACTATGCATAGGAAAGGCTTCCAATGTGTGTTGGTGTGATACGCAAGATAGAAAACTATATAAAACTAGGTGATCAGCAGCTGAGCTGACCAGCGAGTCCCCATGAATAAATGCTGAAAAATTCACAATGACATCACAAGACTCATAACATCATAGGCTAAAATAGTTCTAAATCAGAATTCTAAGATCTCTTGAGTTGCCTGAGCTTGACAGCTGAGGAGTGCAAGTCCAGTTATGTACACGCACATCACAAAATTAGACATCATGACTTTTGTTTAGAATTTTGTAGTACCACTCAATATAAATTCCAAATACAATATACAGTTTTGTGAACAAGTGTTTGCCCCTTCCTGATTTCCTATTCTTTTGTATGTTAGTCACACTTAAATATTTCAGATCACCAAACAAATTTAAATATTAGACAAATATAACACAAGTAGAGATGAGCGAACCTTTCAAGGTTTGATTCACCGAACATCCCGATGTTCTCCAAACATATTCACCAAACAGTTCTACAAATGTACCCGAGTCCCATTAAATTCAGTGGAAGGCCAAACCAAGCCTCTGACACAACACCTTAAGTGGTGACAAAAAGCTTCCCAAACAGCTAAAATTAGGGGCAAACACCATGAAAAGTGGAATCAATTGACCCAACATAAGTTTCATAGAGTACTAACTATTGGTAGAAAAATATAAGGAAAGTAACACAGGTAGTTGACTAATCAATTGACCCACAGTCGAACATATTATAATGGCACAGAAGCAGTCATCCATAGGCCATGCATGAGGTATCAGGGTCTGAGCCAGCATTTACAGCATTAAATTGAACTTTCAATGAAGATCTGGTGGTTAAGGGAGCGGTGTAAGGCTTATTTGCTGGGAGCCCTGATACCTCATGCAACAACTCAATTTTTTCCCCAGCCACACTCAGATGGTACAAACATCAGTTTCATACTACTATTGATAGAGAAATGTAAGGATAGTAACACAGGTAGTTGAGTGAAAGTAAGTTCGGGCCTGCCTGTCTGGGAGCCATACTTCTACAGGCAACACACATGAAGGAGACCCAACTTAAATTCTCTACATTTAAAAAAAATTATTGTCACACACCACTAAAGTGGCATCAAGTTCCACAAAGTATAAACAGTTGTCACACAGTGTAGGAAAGACTAAGTGCAAGATGAAGGGATAAGGGGGAGGGAGCCCAATACTAGAGTAGCGGGTAGTGGAGACCCCTAGGCAGATCTAACATCACCCTGTCTGTCCTAAGAGTCTATATACTGTAGGTTCTACACCTATTGCCAAGCAAAATATTTGATCCCTGCCTCACCCTAGCAGTAAGCCCTGCTTTTGAGGGATGGGGTAGAACGCTGGTCGTTCCCCCACTATAACTAAACACAGATGTTATACGCAAACAAGGGGGACACTTAGCTTGAATAGACTCAGAGAGAAACACATACATCCTCCAAACACCAAAGAGGAAGATAACTGACTGCTATAGCTCCAAGCTTCAACAGGTAAATGGAAATATCACTGGCAACTCCCAGCAGCAAGCTGGAAGTTTTAAACACCCGGTCCAGGTGTGTCAATTAGAGCAAAGGGAAGACTGCCACTGGGTCCTTGAGTTAGAAGGACAAGAAAAAATTCTGCAAAGCAAACTGCTGAGACCTTCTGCAGTCAGATGCACAGCGACTGTCTGCAGCCTCTGACACACCCATGACAACAATATAATAGGCCTCTGAAACACCTTCCACTACAGGCAACCCACAAGATGGAGACCCAACTTGGAGTCTCCACATTTCAAAAAATGATTTATAACATCAGCAGCAGAAGCAGGCACAGAAGCCACAACAAAGATGGCACAGACTTCAATAACGCAAGATCAATGCATGACACTAAAAATGATGCCTAGCCTGACCAGTCTGCGACTGGGGTGCAAAAGCCATTGGAGATCCATGACTTGTTCATTTTGATAAAAGTTATGCGGTCTACACTTTCAGGGGATAGGCAGATGCGCTTATCTATCAGGACACTACCAGAAGTGCTGAAGACACGTTCTTAGAGAACGCTGGCTGCCCGGCATGACAAAACCTGCAAGACTGACAAGCAAGCTAATGGCATAAGCATTAGCAGCAGCAGTGTAAGTGGCATAAGCAATTTCTTTGAGTCATTTCACACACTTTTTAGACCAGTCCATGCACCAGCAGAATAGAGTATAAGTCTTGACATGTTGTGAACGACTGGAGAGGATGGTGCAGGAGTATTTTGAGCTCAATATGAATGCCATCAGGGGGAATTTGGACCCTTTTGCATTTTGGTCTTCAAAATGAACAACACTCTTATACCTAACAATTTTTAAAAGGAAATATGGTCTCCTAATTGCTCCCTGCAACCCAGTTTTATCCTAAATTATTTGAATTAGTAATTACGGCCTCCTGGCTGAACCCCTATATTAGGCCTAATGATTTTTAAAAGGAAATGTGGCCTTCTGATTCCTCACTGCAACACAGTTTTATCCCAAATGATTTGAATGAGCAAATACAGCCTCCTGGATGAACCCCTATATTAGGTCAAATGATTTATAAGAGGAAATGTGGCCTTCTGATTCCTCACTGCAACACAGTTCTATCCCAAATGATTTGGATTAGCAAATAGGGACTCCCGGCTGAACCCCTATATTAGGCCTAACGATTTTTAAGAGTAAATGTGGCTTTCTGATTCCTCAATGCAACACAGTTCTATCCCAAATTAATTGGATTAGCAAATAGGGACTCCTGGCTGAACCCCTATATTAGGCCTAACGATTTTTAAGAGTAAATGTGGCTTTCTGATTCCTCACTGCAACACAGTTTTTGTCAAAATGATTTTGATTAGCATATGGGGCCCCCTGAGACTGTAACACAATTTTAACATAATCTAGTTAGATGCTGGGAGATCGATTTTACACAAGACAGGATCCTATCTAGCTAACTGACAAGTTCACTTTCAGCAGCAGCAGGAGCAGTAGCAGGAGTGGCCTGCTTTTTATAAGGACAGAGACATGTGACTTCAGTAGTGAATCACAGAAGACCATTTGTCATGATTGGCTGTTGGAATGTACACACCTTAAGTTATTAAATAAAAAAAAAAAATTACACTTCGCAGCTACTCTGACCTAGACACACCCTCTCCCCTCATAATACACGTCCACCCCACTCATCATACAGCACCACTATTCCAGACAAAGTCAAAACAAAAGTGATCATTTACCGAACTGTTACCAAATTTTGTTGACTTTGAGGAAAAATGCTCGGGAAACTGAACACAAATCAGAATGTGCTATGTTCTTGCCTAATTTAAGATTGGCGAATGTTCGCTCAGCTCTAAGCACAAGTAAACAGAAAATGGAGTTTTTAAATAAAGGTCTTTATTATTAAGGGAAAAAGAAATCCAAACCTACTGGGACCTCCCGGCCCTGTGTAAAAAAACTGATTTCACCCCCCCCTTCCCCTTAAAACATAAATTAACTGTGGTTTATCATATCTTTGGAAATATGAGTTTAAATTCCCTAGCCAAACGCAGGTCTGATTACTGCCACACCTGTTCTCAATCAAAAAATCACTTAAATGAGACAAACTTTTTGAGATCTATCAATCTGGAAAAGGTTATAAAGCCATTTCTTAAGCTTTGGGACTCCAGGAAATCACAGTGAGAGGCATTATGAACAAATGGTGAAAACATAGATCTGCGGTAAACCTTCCCAGGAGTGGCTGGTTGACCAAAATTACCGCAAGATTACTGCAACGACTCATCCAAGAGGTCACAAAAGATCCCACAACAACATCCAAAGAACAGGCCTCACTTGCCTCAGTTAAGGTCAGTGTTCTTGACTCCACTGTAAGAAAGAGACTGGGCAAAAATGGCTTACATGGCAGAGTTCCAAGACGAAAACCGTTGCGTTTTGAGTGTACTTGTGTTATCTTTGTCTGATAATTACATTTTTTGGTGATCTGAAACATTTAAGTGTGAAAAAGATGTAAACAAATAGGAAATCAGGAAGGGGACAAACACCTTTTCACACAACTGTACATTCTAAAAGTCATTTGTTTAATCAAAACCTTAAAGGGGATCTGTCACCAGGTTTTTCCTGCACCATCTAATAGCAAGATGTACAGGCAGAACCCCTTCCGGTGATGTATAACATGCTGAGCTGTTTGCTGCAGTTCTGATAAAATCACAGTTTTATCTGCTGCAGATCTACCAGTTCTCTAAACGCTGAGCTCCCCCCATACACCCAACTGATTGGTAGCTTTATGTGTGCACTGTGCATAGGCAGAAAGCTGAAAAATCAGTGATGGGTAGTGCAGTTATGTAGAGCTTATTAATATGGTAGACTACATTACAGCAGGTTTACTAGTCCAATAGTTATAATCTCTTGCTGATGAAACTGTTCTTTTATCAAAACTATAGTAATCATACCAGATGTTGACAGCTATAATCAGGACCTCTGTCTTTACATTATGCCCATGTCAGATTAGGTGGAAAAACCTGGTGACAATTTCCCTATCAAAGGTTTGACCACTGCTGGACAAACCTTTAATCAATTCAGGGTCCCATATAAAATATAAACAATTTATACTTACCTTCCGTAGTTATGTCATTCCAGCGGGTAACATTGTATTTCATGACCGCTACAGCCTATTAATATCTGCTAAATGGTTGCAGCCTTTACTATTTCACAGACAGCATTGTTTTTATTTTCTATGGGTCCCTGAATTGATTAGGCAGAGCTTGTCAACAAACAATTTAACCCATATCGTGCATGGAACCAATGAGTTCTGCTATCTTAACCTGTGGAATATTGGCTCATAATGCTGGAAAACAATCTCACAGCACTTCACGGAAAGCAAGTTTTCATGAACATCACAGCACTATGGGATTCAAGTTAGAAAACTAACTCATCCATGAAAGCATCCAGAAGCCTTTTTTTTGTCTGCCAATCTTTTTAGCACTTTAGCAAGAAGCTCCATCGTCCAGACATGCTGACAAGATATGAGTGAAAGATGAGGGGTGTGATTACAGAACTCTCACCGTTTAGTGATTGTTGACTACTCGCAGGTTGCTGCCGCCCAAATGACTGGAAGCAAGTGTCACGGGTTTACCGCAGAAGCCAGAAGACCGCAGCGTCTGAGTTCTACTCCTGTGCTGAATAGAAGCACTTCACCTTCTTATTAAATGGTGTAAATTTCTTTGGGCACTGCAGGGGTAAATCTGCTCTGTTGAGAGCTCTTGGAGCTAAGGCTCTGTGCTGTGCACTGTTAGCCATTCCCATCCCCTATATAATATGGGTCCTGACTGACACACTGTCAGGACTCTGAACATTTTTTACCTTTTGTGCATTACTGCCCTTTTCCAAGATGGCGTCTTTGGTCTCATGTGCACTGTGTCTTCCTGCTATAAAACTCCACCCTAGCCTTCAGTCTGTGCTAGAGTATTCTACCTTGCATCCAGCTCCTGACCTCCGATTACTCCCTGGCTATATACCTGCTCCTGTGAACCTGTGTGGTGATCCTGCTACTCTGCTCTGAGTTCCGGCTGCATACACCAGTTTCCAGTAATCCTCCTTCATCTGCTGCTCGTGTTACTTCCATCTGCATTTGCTGGACATGTAAGCTGTTTCTGCTCTGCAAAAACCTGAGACTATTAACCAGGCCTCCCTGGTTGAGCTAAGATATGATTTGAACTGCCTTATAAGCTTATCTATCTGTGTTTGGACTAAGACAATGATTTATTCGTGTCAAGTATCCTCAAGAATAACTGTGCTTCATAGACTTTCTGCTTGATTGCATTTTCCTCTGAAGTTTCCTATAGACTGCTAAGCTGCTTTTAATATTTACACCAAGTGTTGTGGACTTGAGTTTCTCTCTGCACCTGTTTGAATCACCGTGTGATAATATAGACTTTACCACTTATAAAACTGTGTCCTATAGTTGTCTTGTTCCACGCAAAGAGTCTCCTGAGGTATCCCCTATAATTATTACAGCTTTTCAGGTTTCCATTCACTTTTTTTGCGGTGTGTTACCCTAGCTCTAAACACTATTTAGCAGTAAAAAATAAATATATAGTCCACATATTGAAGAGTCTGGTATCTCAGTCAAACGCCAGATGTATCTGTGGCTTTCAAATTGTGGCATTTCAGGGCTACATTCCACTGTATTTTTGGTCTTTTACCTGATTTCTATACACTATTTTTAGGCCAAAATAAAAACACAGGCCACATATTTTACAGTGTGGTATCTCTGTGACACGCCTCATGTATTTTTGGTCTACAAAGTGTGCTTTTCAGGCTTCCATTCACCTTTTTTTGCTGTGTATTACCCTAGCTCTAAACAGTAAATACTATTTTGGGGTGATTTTTTTTTAAATAAAAGGCCACATATATTACAGTGTGGTATTTTCGTGACACACCTCATCTATTTGTGGCCTAGAAAGTGTGCTTTTGAGGCTTCCATTCACCTTTTCTGGATGTGTTTTACCCTAGCTCTAAACACTATATATCAGTAAAAAAATAAATATACTGGCCACATATTTAAGAGTCTTGTATCTTGGTAAAATTATGTTTTAAGTTGTTATGGCTACTTCATGACTGTGTCTTAAATGCACCAACTACTACCACCATCTTCATATTCTGCCTAGAGGCAGTCACTGCGCAGATAGAAAGTCTGAGTAGCAGAGGGTGAATGCTTGGCCGGTGTTGGACTCTGTCTCTGGATTATGAAGGTGAACTCTAGATTAAATCATGACTAGAAAAGCCAGAGGAAGAGCACAGGGCCAGTACTCGCAACTACTGAAGCCTTGTGTTCCTTTGCCGGATTCTGACAATCCATCACCTACTAATACTGAACTTGTTGGACGAAGATGTCAAAAAGGAGACCCTGCAGTTTCTGGAACAGAAGCTAGATATTTTGACATTTCTGCTGTTTTTCAAGAGGTGTCAATTGGAGAGCCTGGTGGTCGTAGATGTAACTTCAACTATATGGGTGTTTCCACTAGACAATCAATCCAACATGTTATTGAATAAAAATGGTGTTTTTCTCTCAACTCTCTTCAGCTGTACACAAACTATATCAAATTGGTAGCTAGACCACATTGGTTGTTGTCACAGTATCATGTTGACTCCAGTCCACAGATGTTATGTAGATCCCTAATCTCACCTCTACTTTACCAGCATGATGAATAAATAGGAAAAGCACGTGGTATTGATAGATCTATATATATTCAGAAGCCTTGAATAAGAAGATGAATATATTGTGAAGCAAATAGGTCTGAATAATTATCACCAAAATGATGTTATAGAAGTCAGAAGTTCAGAACATTCACAACCAATCTGTGGGGAAATTATTTAATTACCACCGAAATTTTGATTGGCTTGCACGCACAACAGCGAAAGAAGCAGTGGTATCACCCACAGACACTGTTCATGTAGCCTGGTGTACATCAATGATAATATACTTGGCACTCAGGAGAACTTTGTAGTGAAGTAAAACATTATTTATTCAGTGCATCCAGTTCAACATGAACGTTTTCGGTCCAAACATAGGACCTTCATCAGACAGGATTTTTGAATACTGTAATATATATATACAAAAATACAAAAGAATATTTTTAGAGACAAAATTCATGATGCACATTAAGGACACAATATTCAAAATTATATAGTACAAAAAAGCAAAACAACAAATATCACTAGTAAAGTGATCAGGCAACAATAGTGACGGACTTTGGTGAATCCTGACTCGGAGCGTGAGATGTGAGCTTCATTTCGAAGAGACAGAGAGCTGTGAATGTGTCGATAAGATTATGAAAAGGTGACCATGCTGGGTCTGGATAAGGGCCTGCCAGAGTGGAGAGATACTGGTGAGATTGCCCCTGAATCATGCAGGGTGAGCTGCCTAAAACACAAGAATACAGACACGTGAAGTATTTAACAACATATGAAGCAAAAAGGTAAACCAAGACATCTGACTGCCATATATAAGAGTAAGTACTAGAGTATAAAGCGTATGTGACCACCGGAGTTGCGTATGGACCCCCTGTACATCAAGAGGCTACCAAACGTCATGGTGACATGCTGAGGGTAGGTGTAAGCAGTTACCCAAGGAGTAAAGCGACTATATACCTTGAATACACGATATGTCTGTATGGGCCCAAGGCTGGTGCCACTGTGCTTGAGCCAATCAGAAAACACTGGAACATCCTAACAAAAAGCTATCCCAATATTCCGGAATTCACTAGACCCTTCCTTCCATGTTTCAAACGAGCAAAAAACCTCAAAGATAGACTTGTAAAGGCTGACATTGGCTCAAGCACAGTGGTCCCCAGGCAGACTTTCCTTCAAACTCAAAGACAGGGGACATTCCCCTGTTTGAATTGCCTTCAGTGCAGCAACATACAGAGGGGTTCTGTTGTTTTTCACCCACAAACTGGCAAGGCAATTCCCATTAAAGGATTTTTTACTTGTGAATCCACTTTTGTGGTGTATCTTATAAAGTGCCCATGTGGTTTGGCCTATGTGGGGGAGACTACCCAAATGGTGAGGGATAGAGTGGCCCAACATAAGTCCACAATCCGATGCAAAAAGACACATCTCCCCCTCCCTTATCACTTTTCCGAAAAAAATCATACCATCGCCCAGCTCCGATTCCAGGTTCTTGAACAAATTGATATCCCTAGGAGAGGTCAGAACCGTACCAAGATGCTCCAGAGAAGAGAAGCTTTCTGGATCTACACATTACAGACCTTAGAACCAAAGGGATTAAATAGGGACTATGACGTCTCAGCTTTTATGTAAAACTGTAAATATTATATTATGATTCCTGTTATACTGTGCATGTTGTATTAATTTTGTCTGTTTCCTTCTTTTATATCCTCACAGAATCGCTAGCTGCACTACTAGGCACTGGGCACCAACTATCCTTCACATGGTATAGTATTTCCACACCAAGCCAGTTTAATATAGAGTATTTAGATTACCACTATATCACAGCTGTGTGACCACCATTAGGTATTTTCCAATCTGCTGTGTATATGCAGCCCCCACACGCATCCTTCTTGCTATTTCATTCCTCTTTCATATGCTGCAGTGCCCACAATTAGTTCAATCCCCTTATGGTACAGTTGGCCCCCACATGCAATTTTTCCTGCGGTTTTTATTCCTCATTTACATACACTACAGTGCCCACAACATCTCCCTCAGTGGCCTCGTCGTTCATGCCTCAGCTGCGCGGCGCTTTGGTATACTTCATGTGATGGATACAGGCGTCAGTGCGCTTGCAAATCTGCCCAGCGCTCCCCTCGTTCCTGCGCATGCGCGGCTGGCACAGTCATGTGACGCCGATGACGCAGTGGGTCAGCTGACCCCCTGTTGGCGCACACATAAACCCGGAAGTACCGCTGGAGGATCAGCGTCTCCGGGAGGATTCTCTGCACGGCGCCATTCTTCTCCTCTGCAGCACCAGGTACAGCGGCGCCCAGTCTCCCCTCCATTGTTATTTATTGTGCCCGGACTACTCATCTTATTGGGACCACCTTGATTTATTCATTCCTTTCAGCGCTCTTCTCATCAGCGAGCACCTCGCCCATCTGCAGCGCAGTTCCATATATCATAAAAGGTATTGTGTCCCGTTGCTCAGGATATACCAGGGTTCCCCTATAGTGCCTGTTGGCAATTTTCCTACACCCTGCATTTACTTCTTATGACCGGACTAGTTATTTATGTGGCACTACCCTCATTTCTTGCAGCGCTCCCTGCACCAGCGAGTTATCTCGCCCTTTGGCAGCGCATCTTCACAAACTGTACGAGGTAATGTGTCCCCCTGTCTTATACGTACCATGGGTCCTCTGTAACACCTATTGGCAATTTTCTCATACTGGCCACATGATGTCCTTCTCCTTAGGCGGCACCATACCTCCTGGACTTTGTCTGACATTGGCACCAGCCTTGGGCCCATACAGACATATCGTGTATTCAAGGTATATAGTCGCTTTACTCCTTGGGTAACTGCTTACACCTACCCTCAGCATGTCACCATGACGTTTGGTAGCCTCTTGATGTACAGGGGGTCCATACGCAACTCCGGTGGTCACATACGCTTTATACTCTAGTACTTACTCTTATATATGGCAGTCAGATGTCTTGGTTTACCTTTTTGCTTCATATGTTGTTAAATACTTCACGTGTCTGTATTCTTGTGTTTTAGGCAGCTCACCCTGCATGATTCAGGGGCAATCTCACCAGTATCTCTCCACTCTGGCAGGCCCTTATCCAGACCCAGCATGGTCACCTTTTCATAATCTTATCGACACATTCACAGCTCTCTGTCTCTTCGAAATGAAGCTCACATCTCACGCTCCGAGTCAGGATTCACCAAAGTCCGTCACTATTGTTGCCTGATCACTTTACTAGTGATATTTGTTGTTTTGCTTTTTTGTACTATATAATTTTGAATATTGTGTCCTTAATGTGCATCATGAATTTTGTCTCTAAAAATATTCTTTTGTATTTTTGTATATATATATTACAGTATTCAAAAATCCTGTCTGATGAAGGTCCTATGTTTGGACCGAAAACGTTCATGTTGAACTGGATGCACTGAATAAATAATGTTTTACTTCACTACAAAGTTCTCCTGAGTGCCAAGTATATTATCATTGATGTACTACGGGTTGGACACCTAACTTGAGCACCTCCCAGATACCCAGAGTGCCGTGCTTTACTATATTACATGTAGCCTGGTGTTCGGCCAACAAAGTTGGGTGCTTTGCTGATATGTTTGCTGGTGATGTTTAGGCTAGTAGTTTTGCTACCCCTACTGATGTGGGCATGGCCGGTGGTGCAAATGGCCTTTTTGTGATTATCGGAAGAGTCTTTAACCCCTTCACCCCCAAGGGTGGTTTGCACGTTAATGACCGGGCCAATTTTTACAATTCTGACCACTGTCCCTTTATGAGGCTATAACTCTGGAACGCTTTGACGGATCTTGGCGATTCTGACATTGTTTTCTCGTGACATATTGTACTTCATGTTAGTGGTAAAATTTATTCAATATAACTTGCATTTATTTGTGAAAAAAATGGAAATTTGGCGAAAATTTTGAAAATTTTGCAATTTTCCAACTTTGAATTTTTATGCCCTTAAATCACAGACATATGTCACGCAAAATACTTAATAAGTAACATTTCCCACATGTCTACTTTACATCAGTACAATTTTGGAACCAAAATTTTTTTTTGTGACGGAATTATAAGGGTTAAAAGTTGACCAGCAATTTCTCATTTTTACAACACCATTTTTTTTAGGGACCACATCTCATTTGAAGTCATTTTGAGGGGTCTATATGATAGAAAATACTCAAGTGTGACACCATTCTAAAAACTGCACCCCTCAAGGTGCTCAAAACCACATTCAAGAAGTTTATTAACCCTTCAGGTGTTTCACAGGAATTTTTGGAATGTTTAAATAAAAATGAACATTTAACTTTTTTTCACACACAATTTATTTCAGCTCCAATTTGTTTTATTTTACCAAGGGTAACAGGAGAAAATGGACCCCCAAAGTTGTTGTACAATTTGTCCTGAGTACGCTGATACCCCATATGTGGGGGTAAACCACTGTTTGGGCGTATGGCAGAGCTCGGAAGGAAAGGAGCGCCATTTGACTTTTCAATGCAAAATTGACTGGAATTGAGATGGGACGCCATGTTGCGTTTGGAGAGCCCCTGATGTGCCTAAACACTGAAACCCCCTAGAAGTGACACCATTTTGGAAAGTAGACCCCCTAAGGAACTTATCTTGATGTGTGGTGAGCACTTTGACCCACCAAGTGCTTCACAGAAGTTTATAATGCAGAGCCGTAAAAATAAAAAATCATATTTTTTCACAAAAATGATCTTTTCGCCCCCAATTTTTTATTTTCCCAAGGGTAAGAGAAGAAATTGGACCCCAACAAATGTTGTGCAATTTGTCCTGAGTACGCTGATACCCCATATGTGGGTGTAAACCATTGTTTGGGCGCATGGCAGAGCTTGGAAGGGAAGGAGCGCCATTTGACTTTTCAATGCAAAATTGACTGGAATTGAGATGGGACGCCATGTTGCGTTTGGAGAGCCCCTGATGTGCCTAAACATTGAAACTCCCTACAAGTGACACCATTTTGGAAAGTAGACCCCCTAAGGAACTTATCTAGATGTGTGGTGAGCACTTTGACCCACCAAGTGCTTCACAGAAGTTTATAATGCAGAGCCGTAAAAATAAAAAATCATATTTTTTCACAAAAATGATCTTTTTGCCCCCAATTTTTTATTTTCCCAAGGGTAAGAGAAGAAATTGGACCCCAAAAAATGTTGTGCAATTTGTCCTGAGTACGATGATACCCCATATGTGGGTGTAAACCATTGTTTGGGCGCATGGCAGAGCTTGGAAGGGAAGGAGCGCCATTTGACTTTTCAATGCAAAATTGACTGGAATTGAGATGGGACGCCATGTTGCGTTTGGAGAGCCCCTGATGTGCCTAAACATTGAAACTCCCTACAAGTGACACCATTTTGGAAAGTAGACCCCCTAAGGAACTTATCTAGATGTGTTTTGAGAGCTTTGAACCCCCAAGTGTTTCACTACAGATTATAACGCAGAGCCGTGAAAATAATTTTTATTTTTTTTCTCAAAAATGATTTTTTTAGCCCCCAGCTTTGTATTTTTACAAGGGTAACAGAATAAATTGGACCCCAAAATTTGTTTTCCAATTTGTCCTGAGTACGCTGATACCCCATATGTGGGGGGGAACCACTGTTTGGGCGCATGACAGAGCTCGGAAGGGAAGGAGCGCCATTTGGAATGCAGACTTAAATGGATTGGTCAGCAGCCGTCACATTGCATTTGCAGAGCCCCTGATGTACCCAAACAGTACAAACCCCCCACAAGTGACCCCATATTGGAAACTAGACCTCCCAAGGAACTTATCTAGATGTGTTTTGAGAACTTTGAACCCCCAAGTGTTTCACTAAAGTTTATAGCGCAAAGCCGTGAAAATAAAAATTCTTTTTTTTTTCACAAAAATGATTTTTTTAGCCCCCAGTTTTGTATTTTCACAAGGGTAACAGGATAAATTAGACCCCAAAAGTTGTTGTCCAATTTGTCCTGAGTACGCTGATACCCCATATGTGGGGGGGAACCACTGTTTGGGTGCATGACAGAGCTCGGAAGGGAAGGAGCGCCATTTGGAATGCAGCCTTAAATGGATTGGTCTGCAGGCATCACGTTGCATTTGCAGAGCCCCTGATGTACCCAAACAGTACAAACCCCCCACAAGTGACCCCATATTGGAAACTAGACCTCCCAAGGAACTTATCTAGATGTGTTGTGAGAACTTTGAACCCCCAAGTGTTTCACTACAGTTTATAACGCAGAGCCGTGAAAATAAAACATCTTTTTTTTCCCACAAAAATGATTTTTAGCCCCCCAAATTTTTATTTTCCTAAGGATAACAAGAGAACTTGGACCCCAGAAGTTGTTGTTCAATTTGTCCCGAGTACGCTGATAACACATATGTTGGGGTAAACCCCTTTTTGGGCGCACGGGAGAGCTCGGAAGGGAAGGAGCACTGTTTTACTTTTTCAACGCAGAATTGGCTGGAATTGAGATTGGACGCCATGTCGCGCTTGGAGAGCCCCTGATGTGCCTGGACAGTGGAAACTCCCCAATTCTACCTGAAACCCTAACCCAAACACACCCCTAACCCTAATCCCAACGGTAACCCTAACCACACCCCTAGCCCTGACACACCCATAATTCTAATCCCAACCCTAATCCAAACGTAAATGTAATCCAAACCCTAACTTTAGCCCCAACCCTAACTTTAGCCCCAACCCTAACTTTACCTCCAACCCTAGCCCTAACCCTACCCCTAACCCTAAACGTGACTGAAATACGTGGCACTGAAATACGTGGCACTGAAATACGTGGCACTGAAATACGTGGCACTGAAATACGTGATACGTGGCACTTAAATACGTGGCACTGAAACACGTGGCACTGAAATATGTGATACGTGGCACTGAAATACGTGGCACTGAAATACGTGGCACTGAAATACGTGGCACTGAAATACGTGGCACTTAAATACGTGGCACTTAAATACGTGGCACTGAAATATGTGATACGTGGCACTTAAATACGTGGCACTGAAATACGTGGCACTGAAATACGTGGCACTGAAATACGTGGCACTTAAATACGTGGCACTGAAATATGTGATACGTGGCACTTAAATACGTGGCACTGAAACACGTGGCACTGAAATACGTGATACGTGGCACTGAAATACGTGGCACTGAAATACGTGGCACTGAAATACGTGGCACTGAAATACGTGGCACTGAAATACGTGCAACTGAAATACGTGGTACTAAAATATGTGGCACTGAAATACGTGATACGTGGCACTGAAATACGTGATACGTGGCACTGAAACACGTGGCACTGAAATACGTGATACGTGGCACTGAAATACGTGGCACTGAAATACGTGGCACTGAAATACGTGGCACTGAAATACGTGGCACTATGACTGTCAGAAAATGTTCATTAAACGGTTAGGGGTGAGGTTAGGGGTAGAGTTAGGGTTAGGGTTTGGATCCCTTTATCACCTTGATGGTGGTGGGTGGCTTTTCAGTGTGTTTTCTGGTTTTTTTCGATAAAAACGCATGCGTTTTTAACGCAAACAAACGCATGTGCTTAAAAACGCAAGAAAATACTGCAGGTTGTATTTCTGAAAATGAACGCATGCAGAAAAAAAACGCATGCGTTTGAAAACGCGACCAAACGCGTACAAAAAAACCGCATGCGTTTTCAATGTTAAATATAGGGAAAAAACGCATGCGTTTTTTTTGTGCAAAAAACGCTGCAGACAAAAACGCAAATGTGAAACCAGCGACGCTTTTTATAGCAAAAAAGTTTTTGCGTCTCCACATTTTGAGACCTATAATTTTTCCACATTTTGCTCCACAGAGTCATGTGAGGTCTTGTTTTTTGCGGGACGAGTTGACGTTTTTATTGGTAACATTTTCGGACACGTGACCGTTTTTGATCGCTTTTTATTCCGATTTTTGTGAGGCAGAATGACCAAAAACCTGCTATTCATGAATTTCTTTTGGGAGAGGCGTTTATACCGTTCCGCGTTTGGTAAAATTGATAAAGCAGTTTTATTCGTCGGGTCAGTACGATTACAGCGATATCTCATTTATATCATTTTTTTATGTTTTGGCGCTTTTATACGATAAAAACTATTTTATAGAAAAAATAATTATTTTGGTATCGCTTTATTCTCAGGACTATAACTTTTTTATTTTTTTGCTGATGATGCTGTATGGCGGCTTGTCTTTTGCGGGACAAGATGACGTTTTCAGCGGTACCATGGATATTTATATCAGTCTTTTTGATCGCGTGTTATTCCACTTTTTGTTCGGCGGTATGGTAATAAAGCGTTGTTTTTTGCCTCGTTTTTTTTTTTTTTCTTACGGTGTTTACTGAAGGGGTTAACTAGTGGGGCAGTTTTATAGGTTGGGTCGTTACGGACGCGGCGATACTAAATATGTGTACTTTTATTGTTTTGTTTTTTTTATTTAAAGAAATGTATTTATGGGAATAATATATATTTTTTTTTATTTATTTAGGAATTTTTTTTTTTATTTTTTTTTACACATGTGGAAAAAAATTTTTTTTACTTTTTTACTTTGTCCCTGGGGGGGACATCACAGATCATTGATCTGGCAGTGTGCACAGCACTCTGCCAGATCGACGATCTGCTGTGCAGGGCTGCAGGCTTACCAAGTGTCTGCTCTGAGCAGACACTCAGTAAGCCACCTCCTTCCCTGCAGGACCCGGATGCCGCGGCCATCTTGGATCCGGGACCTGCAGCCAGGAAGGAGGTAGGAGACCCTCGCAGCAACGCGATCACATCGCGTTGCTCCGGGGGTCTCAGGGAAGCCCGCAGGGAGCCCCCTCCCTGCGCGATGCTTCCCTATACCGCCGGTACACTGCGATCATGTTTGATCGCGGTGTGCCGGGGGTTAATGTGCCGGGGGCGGTTCATGACCGCTCCTGGCACATAGTGCCGGATGTCAGCTGCGATATGCAGCTGACACCCGGCCGCGATCGGCCGCGCTCCCCCCGTGAGCGCCGCTGATCGGTGATGACGTACTATCCCGTCGGCGGTCATACGGGCCCACCCCACCTCGACGGGATAGTACGTCAAATGTCGGGAAGGGGTTAAAAAACAACCAGACTGTTACAGCGACATTCAGTATCTTCATCTCACACACCACCTCCTCTCCTCGAACCCTGTCTTTCGGTGTTCCCCTAGGCTCAGTTCTAGGACCCCTACTCTTCTCCATCTACACCTTCGGCCTGGGACAGCTCATGTAATTGCACGGGTTGCAATATCATCAGTACGCCGATGACACAAAGATCTACCTATCTGTACCTGACATCTCCTCCTTAGTGACCTAAATCACACGTCTTCCCGCTATTTCATCTGTCTTGTCTGCTTGCTTTCTAAAAGTGGACATGGACAAAATGTAATACATCATCTTTCAACCATCTCACGCTAAATAGACATGAGAGCTGTGCATGCATCATTCGGTACCACTTTAGTAAGAGGGAAAGCTTGCCAAAGAGAAAATGATTTTCCAGACATTCACGGCCTTTTAGGCACATTTTTGGCAGCGGTGATCTTCATCTACTTGGTGTGGATGTGGTAAATTTCAAAGTCGTCATCAATACCATCATCACCCATATCTTGTAAAGAGGAAATCTGGTGTTTCCCAGGGACCTGGTTATCTACTTTAGTGGCATTCCTTTAACGGTGTTCATGTTCATTACACTAGAACAAATAATTTTCGACTGTGACATTGGATATTATTGGTAATATGTATGGGTGAAGATGAAGAAGCTTGGGCCACGGTTGTGTTTATAGTTAGGGACAGTGCACTCCTCTTTAAACTTAGTATTTCACAAACATCCATCAGGTTGTTTGGTTTTACTCCAACCCTCATCTGCTTTCTCTAATTCAGCATGTCATGAACATGTTGCACTTTGCCCTTTAGACAGACACGTGCGTCTTTGGCACCATATTTTTGACGAGCATATTTTAGGCCTCACATGCTCATCTATTACACCGATATTCTCACGGGCATGAAACACATTCTGGTAATTGGTGGTGGGGTGGCTAAACGATTAATCATTGTAGGCTGTATCCTGGATCTCAGACCTCCAATAGCCCCCACTGTTACTAATCATGTATGTTCCCATTCCTGTCAGCACCATTGCCCTTTTCCTGATCACTTCATTCACCAATTCGTCCGCCATATTTTTACTTAAGACCTGCACCTTCCCAGCAGCAACTGTGTAGGAAACCACTTTGCAGTTTTGCTAGGTGTTTATGATGCTCATAAAAAAAAAAAAAAATTAAATATATCCCCCATGGGGAAATGTTTGTCAACCCATACACTTAGCATACGGGCTTTTCAAGTCTAGAAGACCTGCTCCTTTAAATTGTGACTTTTTTTAATGATGCCTCCTCCACGTCTCATCATCCACCGCCACTAGAACACCAGGGTGAACGTGTTCTACGCTGCAACAGCCAGCCAGTTTTTTGGCAAGGGTGTCTATGATCCCCATAAAAAAAATTTAAAAAAATGTACCCCCCATGGGGAAATGTTTGTCAGCCCATACACTTAGTGTATGGGCATTATGAGTCTAGGAGACCCGCTCCCTTGTAATGGAATTTTTTTTTTATAAGGCCCTCTTCCATGTTTCTTCCAAGGGGGGATTGGGGTGCGTGCAAATTTGGGTCAAGGCGGCCTTTGCATTCAGTGCATAAGGAAACTGTATGGCAGGACCAACTGAAGACTGTGAAGTGGGTTTTCCTGTGGCCATCCAGTACCTGGGTTAAAAGGCTTATTGCAGTGCTTATGACTTGATAGCTGGGCAGGCCTTGCATTCAATGCAACATTTTTTCGGGAAGCCCTCCTGTACCTCTCGTGAAAGGGGTATTGGGGTGCGTTGTAATTGTTGGCAGCCCAGCCACTCACTGCATAGGCAATAACAGTATAGGAGACCCACTGCTTAATAATGGCCTTTTAAGAATATTAATGCCTGATGACCCTCTAAAAATAGGCTTTGTGAGTTTAAATGTCCTTCCTTCATAAATGAAGCAAAATGTGTCTCCTTATGTGTCACACACCACATGGCTATCTAGGGTTGTTAAATGTTACAATGACATTTCCCAGTGAATGCATTTGTATTGAAAGCAATGTTAAAGTTGAAAAACACATCAGAAACGTTGCGTGTGCACATAGCCCAAGTGGTGGAGGAATATTTTGGTCTGGGGTAAATTATTTTGCCTTATACACAAGTCATTAGCCTGGAAAGGATGTACCTTAACATATTTCCCAGCAAAATCCATTTTTTGTATGTTTTTTGGTGCATCTGTAAAAATGGCGTGAAACTCTGACAACATTGCTTACAGCTGTGACCTAGGAGTCAGAAATGCTTCCAGGGGTGATCCCCATGATGTTCCTGTGTCATTTGAGCAGTGTTTCCATCATTTTCTGATGTTTTTAGACCTTAAAAGGATCCCGGGGGGATCGCGGTAAAAATACTCAGGTTTCCCATAGACTTACATTGGGCTCGTTGCTCGGGTCAAGTACCCGAGTATTCCAATTTGCTCGACCCAAACAACGAGTACCCAAGCATTTTAGTGCTATCTCATCACTATTAAATACATGTACAAAAAAGCTGCACATGCCCTGCACTAATTGTATATGTCACTGACATCTACAGTATATATCTATCTATTCTTTGTGTATATACTGTATGTAATCCATCTATTCTTTTTAAATATTTTTATTGAAATTTTTCATAAGAAATGGTAGTTGATAAAGGGAAGGGAAGATGGGGAAGGGGTTAACATTGGAAAAAAAAGGGTGAGGGAAAAGGGAATCAATATAATTAGAGAACCAAATATCAATCTCGAATAGACAAGAACAAAAATGCATTAAATATGATCTTTTGAATAGAATATACTACAATTTTTCTTATGCAATGTATTGGAAAGAGATATAAAGTAACAATCTTTGTCCACTTTGCATGACTACAAGAGATTTACTCTTTACAAAACTTGTCATTCCAAATCTTCCATTTTTTCAGATATTTTCTAATACCATTGGTGTTGGCAGCAAATCTCCATTCTAATGCACTATGCTGATAGATTTTATCTAGAATATCTGTAAAGCTGGGTGAATCCGATTTTTTCCACCAGAGTGCTATTGTACTTTTGACTACTAGAAATATATGTATTAGGATGTATTTGACCTGAGGATCAATTCCTTCCATGTCCAGAGAAAGGAGAGCCCTCTGGGGAGTAATCACAACATTTTTAACAAATAAATTAATATGAAATGAAACTTTTGACCATAGAGGTTTTATTTTCGGGCAGCCCCAGAAAAGATGAAAAAGATTTCCTTGATATCCGCACTTCCTCCAGCACAAAGGAGAGTGATCCTGATATATATGCGCAAGTCTAATTGGTGTGTAGTACCAACTTGTGATCACCTTGAAGTAGAACTCCTGTAGAGCCATTGAAATGGTAGACATGTATGTATCCTTAATGGCCTTGTCCCATTGCTCAACTTGTAAAGAAATGTTGAGGTCCGATTCCCATTTTTTCATGTACATATTTTTAAAACAAGAGGTATCTCTATTGAAGTGTGACTGTAGAGGTTATTTAGACTCCATATATGTTTGTTCTTTACACTACACAGTAATGAAGAAAGAATTTCTAAATTTAATGGTTGGCTAGTCAGTAATTTCTGTATATGCTGTTTTAGGGTTAAAAAGAATATTAATTCAGATGAGGGTAAGTTAAATTTAGTCTTAATTTCGCTAAAGGTGAGAAAATTCATCCCGTTATAGATATGTCCAACTTTTTTAATGCCTGATTTGGCCCAAATTTCTGAAAGTGGAAGATCATATATCAATGCCAATAGATGAAGATGAAATTTCATAATTTGCTCTGATTTGTCAAAAATTTTTCTTGGAGGTTTAAGAAGAGTTTTCCAGGCCTGTATTATAGCCTTGAAAATGGGATGAGATGATTCCTTTTTTGGTTTGTGAAATAAGAAACTGAAAAAAGTATCCTGTGCTAAATTAAGATTATTAATGTCACTTTCGATTTGGAACCATGCTGGGTATAGTTTTTTATCAAACCACCGTTGGCTTTGTTTTACTAGGGAAGCCAGATAATAAGCATGGACATTTGGGAGGCCAGCCCTGCCATTACATTTGTGTTTGCACAATAAATCTGAAGACAACCTGGCCCGCTTACCGCCCCATATGAATGAGTTTATCATAGTTTGAAGTTTATGAATAAATTGGTAGGGGAAGGTCACTGGGAGAGTTCTTAAAAGATAAAGTATCTTGGGTAGAATGATTGTTTTGATAGTCATTGTTCTCCCGAATAAAGAAAGTTCCGATTGAGCAAATTGAGAGATGTCAAGAGAAATTGTTTTAAAAATGTTATCAGCGTTAGTTTTTATTATATTTTGTAGTCTGTTTGTTAAGATTATTCCTAAATACACTATTTTGTCGCCCTCCCCAGCTAGATTTATCTGATCCCTCAATTCTGCAACATGTGATTTATTCATATTAAAAGTTAAATATTTAGATTTATGTGGATTTATCTTAAAATATGATATCTTGGAGAATGTGTCTAACTCTGAAGAGAGCGCTTCAATCGAGGCTGCTGGATTAAGTAGTGTAAGAAAAATATCATCTGCATACATGCTAATTTTAAATTGACAGGCTTGGATATCAATTCCAAGAATATCTATATTGGATCTGATTCTCTCCGCCAAAGGTTCCATTGCAAGGACAAACAGCAGGGGTGACAAAGGACACCCTTGACGTGTGCCATTGGAAATGATGAACGGATCCAGTTTATCCTGTCAAAAGCCTTTTCAGCATCTAGGTTAGAAAGGCTGCTTTTGAATTTGAATTTTGGATAATGTTGATTAAATTGATCACCCTCCTGGTCCCATCTGATGCTTGGCGTCCATCAGTGAATGCCATCTGGTCATCTACCAGCAAACGTGGGAGAATATTTTTTAATCGATCCGCCAAAATCTTGGAATAAATTTTTGTATCACTATTTGTTAGTGAGATTGTATGGTAGTCTTGCATCCTCTCAGGATCCCCCCCAGTTTTGGGAATCATAACGATAATTGCTTCTTGCATCTCTTTAGGAAAGGAACCCTGAGAGGAGGCAAGAGCAAAAATAGAAGCTAAGTTCGGGGCTAGAATTTTTGAAAAAGATTTAAAATATTCATTGGAAAATCCATCTGGGCCCGGTGTTTTTTGATTCTTTGATTTATTAATAGTATCGATTATTTCTTTTTCTGTAAAGGGACTATTAATAGATATTATGTCAAATGGAGTTATTTTGGGGAGGTTAATACTAGATAGGAATGCATTAATGGAGTCTGGGTCGATACTGGGTGTGCATCGGTCATCTTTCAAATTGTATAATTGACGAAAAAAGTCTGCAAAAGAGCTAGCAATGTCTTTGGGATGAATCATAACTTCACCTGACGAGGAAATAATTTTGTTAATTCTTCTGTTGATATATATATCATATATTTGGTAGGCTTGTTTAATAATGTATACCCTTTGAATTTTGAGGCCTTTATAACATAGTCATATTCTTGGAAAATCTCGGATTTCAATTTTCGCCTCAACTCCAAGATTTCCGCCTGTATATTTGAAGATGGTATTTGCAGATTGTTTTGCTGTAATTCTTTTGTATTGATTTGGATCTGTAGGTTAGCAATCTTTTCCCTGTTTTTCTTTTTATATCTTGCAGCTAATTGTATGAGACTTCCCCTGAGGACTGCCTTGTGGGCGTTCCACAGTGTAAATGCATTTATATCTTCAGACACATTCTGTTTGAAGTAATTATTTAGTATTGTCTCTATTTCCTGCTTATAATCTGGAATTTTAAACAGTGTAGGATTACATTTCCATAGGTAGTTATTTCCGAGTGGGGGTCCTAGAAGAAAATCTGCTAACACTGGGGCATGATCTGAAATAGTTTTTTTTAAAATTTGAATACTCTTAAATTTAGAGAGGGCAAAAACATTTATCAAAATTAAATCTATACGGGAAGATGTTTTATGCACGTCAGAATAGTGAGAATACTCACGGGAAGAAGAATAAGGACATCTGAATATGTCGTAGAGTTCATTTTGGATCAACCACTTTTTTAAAACTGGCGCCTTGTAACGGACTAGAGAGGAGGAATCCATAATGCTATCAGGCACAATGTTAAAGTCTCCTATCCATATGATATCTCCTAATTTAATTTTATTCACTTTTTTATGTAGATTATTTAAAAAGGAAATGTGATTTGTGTTTGGAGCATATACATGCACCACTGAACAAGGTTTGTTGTTTAAATAACAAGTAAGGATATGGAACCTGCCCAAATGGTCTGTTACTTCATCAACAAGTTGGAATGGAACATCGCTACTTATTAAAGTGACGACACCCCCTTTTTTAGACGAATAGCGATTTAAAGATATGTGGAAATTTTTTGTGCTGAAAAGTTGGATGATTGTCTTTCGCTAATTTCACCTCCTGTAGACATACAATATTGGCACGAGAACGAATAATCTCTTTCCAAATGGTAAATCTTTTATTAGGGCTGTTGATGCCTCTAGCATTATAAGAAAGGATTTTCATTATTAATTATGAATGAAACAAAACTGAGCGATAAAAATAAATACAACAAAACTGGTAGTTGGCCTATCTAAAACTAGCCAAAATACACAAGAACTAACTTAGGGGATCTCCTGGAGGACTCCAAATTTATTGAGTCTCACCTAAGTGTGGGGTATACAAGACTTGTGGCTGAGGCCCACAAAGACACCTCAGAGTTAGAGGTCTATTGAAAGAATGAAATTATGAAAATAATAATAAGCTTATTTTCTAATGTTTATCTTTAAAGGCAGGTTCTTCCATGAGGAATTTAATAAATCTCAAGCCTTCTTGAGGCGTAACGATCGGATAATTTTTGCTGTTGTACCACACTAAGAGTTTTGTTGGGAAGCCCCATCTATAGGGCACTTTGAGGTCTCTAAGTTTAGCTGTTATGTCTTTAACCCCTTCGCGACATGCGCCGTACTAGTACTGCGCTGCCGGCACTGCACTTGTGCCAGCAGCAGTAGTAGCACGACGCACCGATCACCGCGGTCTCACGCTGAGCGCTGCGGTGATCGGGTGCGGGTGTCAGCTGTATATGACAGCTGACACCCCGCAGCAATGCCCACAATCGGCCCTAGCGCCGATCGCGGGCATTTAACCCCTTTGATGCCGCTGTCAGTAGTGACAGCGGCATAGAGGGGGAACGCGCAGGGACAGGGGCTCCCTGCGCTCTCCCACCGGAGCAACGCGATGAAATCGCGTTGCTCCGGTGATCCGAAAGGAGTCCCCGGATCCAAGATGGCCGCGGGACTCCTTCCGGGTCATGAAATGACCTGGCTAGCCGGCGCCTGCTGAGAGCTGCAGAGAGCAGGCGCCGGAAAGCTTCCTAAACTTGCCTGTCAGATCGTTGATCTGACAGAGTGCTATGCGCACTGTCAGATCAACGATCTGATCTAATACAGTGATGTCCCACCCTGGGACAATAGTAAAAAGTAAAAAAAAAATATATAAAATGTATAAAAAAAAATAAAAAAAATCCCCAAATAAAGGGAAAAAAAACATTTCCCAGTAAATCCATTTATTTATGTAAATAAAAAAAAAAAAGTACACATATTTGGTATCGCCGCATCTGTAACGACCCGCTCTATAAAACTATCCCACTAGTTAACCCCTTCAGTGAACACCGCAAAAAAAAAACAAGGCAAAAACAACGCTTTATTATCATACAGGCGAACAAAAAGTGGAATAACACGCGATCAAAAAGATAGATATAAATAACCATGGTACCACTGAAAACGTCATCTTGTCCCGCAAAAAAAAAACCGCCATACAGCATCATCAAAGAAAAAATAAAAAAGTTATAGTCCTCAGAATAAAGCGATGCAAAAATAATATTTTTTTCTATAAAATAGTTTTTATTGTGTAAAAGCGCCAAAACATAAAAAAATTATATAAATGAGGTATCGCTGTAATCGTACTGACCTGAAGAATAAAGCTGCTTTATTAATTTTATCACACGTGGAATGCTATAAACGCCCCCCCTAAAAGAATTTCAGGAATTGCTGGTTTTTGTTCATTCCGCCTCCCAAAAATCGGAATAAAAAGTGATCAAAAAATGTCATGTCCCCGAAAATGGTACCAATAAAAACGTCAACTCGTCCCGCAAAAAACAAGATCTCACATGACTCTGTGGGCAAAAATATGGATAAATTATAGCTCTCAAAATGTGGTGATGCAAAAACTATTTTTTCCAATAAAAAGCATCTTTTAGTGTGTGACGGCTGCCAATCATAAAAATCTGCCAAAAAAACGCTATAAATGTAAATCAAACCCCCCTTCATCACCCTCTTATTTAGGGAAAAATAATAAAATTTTAAAAAATGTATTTATTTCCATTTTCCCATTAGGGTTAGGGTTAGGGCTAGGGTTAGGGCTAGGGTTAGGGCTAGGGTTAGGGTTGGGGTTAGGGCTAGGGTTAGGGCTAGGGTTAGGGCTAGGGTTAGAGTTTCAGTTAGAATTGGGGGGTTTCCACTGTTTAGGCACATCAGGGGCTCTCCAAACGCGACATGGCGTCCGATCTCAATTCCAGCCAATTCTGCTTTGAACAAGTAAACCAGTGCACCTTCCCTTCCGAGCTCTGCTGTGCGCCCAAACAGTGGTTCCCCCCCATATATGGGGTATCAGCATACTCAGCACAAACGGGACAACAACTTTTGTGGTCCAATTTCTCCTGTTACCCTTGGGAAAAAAAAATGTGGGGGCTAAAATATCATTTTCGTGGAAAAAAAATATTTTTTATTTTCACGGCTCTGCGTTATAAACTGTAGTGAAACACTTGTTGGTTCAAAGTTCTCACAACACATCTAGATAAGTTCCTTGGGGGGTCTAGTTTCCAATATGGGGTCACTTGTGGGGGGTTTCCACTGTTTAAGTACATCAGGGACTCTGCAAATGCAACATGACGCCTGCAGACCAATCCATCTAAGTCTGCATTTCAAACGGCGCTCCTTCCCTTCCGAGCTCTGCCGTGCACCCAAACAGTGGTTTCCCCCCTTGGGAAAAAAAAATTGCGGGCTAAAACATCATTTTGTGGAAAGAAAAAATAATTTTTTAATTTTCACGGCGCTACATTCTAAACTTTAGTGAAACAATTGGGGGTTAAAAGTGCTCACCACACATCTAGATAAGTTCCTTAGGGGGTCTTCTTTCCAAAATGGGGTCACTTGTGGGGGGTTTCTACTGTTTACGCACGTCAGGGGCTCTCCAAACGCGACATGGGTTCCAATCTCAATTCCAGCCAATTTTGCATTGAAAAGTCAAACGGCGCTCCTTCCCTTCTGAGCTCTGCCATGCGCTCAAACAGTGGTTTATCCCCATATATGAAGTATCAGCGTACTCAGGACAAATTGCACAACAACTTTTGGGGTCCAATTTATCCTGTTACCCTTGGAAAAATAAAAAATTTGGGGCGAAAAGATCATTTTTTGTGAAAATAAATATGAAATTTTTTTTTACGGCTCTACATTATAAACTTCTCTGAAGCACTTGGAGGTTCAAAGTGCTCACCACACATCTAGATAAGTTCCTTAGGGGGTCTACTTTCCAAAATGGTGTCACTTGTGGGGGTTTCCACTGTTTAGGCACGTTAGGGGCTCTCCAATCGCGACATGGGTTCCGATCTCAATTCCTGAAAATCTTGCATTGAAAAGTCAAATGGCGCTCCTTCCCTTCCGTGCTCTGCCATGTGCCCAAACATTGGTTTACCCCAACATGTGGGGTATCGGCGTACTCAGGACAAATTGTACAACGATTTTGTGGTCCAATTTCTCCTGTTACCCTTGGTAAGATAAAACAAATTGGATCTGAAGTAAAAAAAAAGTTAAATGTTTAATTTTTTTTAAACATTCCAAAAATTCCTGTGAAGCACCTGAAGGGTTAATAACATTTTTGAATGTGGTTTTGAGTACCTTGAGGGGTGCAGTTTTTAGAATGGTGTCACTTTTGGGTATTTTCTGTCATATAGACCCCTCAAAGTCACTTCAAGTGTGAGGTGGTCCGTAAAAAAAATGGTTTTGAAAATTTTGTTGCAAAAATGAGAAATCGCTGGTCAACTTTTAACCCTTATAACTCCCTAACAAAAAAAATGATGTTTCCAAAATTGTGCTGATGTAAAGCAAACATGTGGGAAATGTTGTTTATTAACTATATTATGTGATATATCTCTCTAATTTAAGGGCATAAAAACGAAAAATTTGAAAATTGCTAAATTTTCATAATTTTCGACAAATTTCTGTTTTTTTTCACAAATAAATGCAAGTCATATCGAAGAAGTTTTACCACTATCATAAAGTACAATATGTCATGAGAAAACAATGTCAGAATCACCAGGATCCGTTGAAGCGTTTCAGAGTTATGACTAGGGTTGAGCGAAACGGGTCGGCAATTTTCAGAAGTCGCTGACTTTTGGCAAAGTCGATTTTCATGAAACCCGACCCTACCCCTGTGTGGGGTCGGCCATGAAATCGGCGATCTTCTGAATCTGGAATCGGAATTCCGATACGGATTCCCGATATGTTTAAGATATCGGGAATTGGTATCGGAATTCAGATTTAAGTGTAAAATAAAGAATTAAAATAAAAAATATCGCTATACTTACCCTCTGATGCGCCCCGGTACTAAGCGGGAACCTTCCTTCCTTAGAATCAGCCTTCCAGGACCTTGCGGTGACGTCGCGGTGACGTTGCGGCTTGTGATTGGTCGCGCGGCCGCCCATGTGACCGCTCGCGCGACCAATCACAAGCCGCGACGTCACCGTGACGTCACCGAAGGTCCTGGAAGGGCTGATTCTTAGGAAGGAAGGCTGCCGGAAAGAAGCAGGGCGCGTCCGAGGGTGAGTATATACCTAATAGGAATATACTCACCCTCGGCTTCTTTCCGGCAGCCTTCCTTCCTAAGAATCAGCCCTTCCAGGACCTTCGGTGACATCACGGTGACGTCGCGGCTTGTGATTGGTCGCGCGAGCGGTCACATGGGCGGCCGCACGACCAATCACAAGCCGCGACGTCACCGCGACGTCACCGCAAGGTCCTGGAAGGCTGATTCTAAGGAAGGAAGGTTCCCACTTAGTACCAGGGCACATCAGAGGGTAAGTATGGCGATATTTTTTATTTTAATTCTTTATTTTACACTTAAATATGGATCCCAGGGCCTGAAGGAGAGTTTCCGCTCCTTCAGACCCTGGGAACCATTGGAAACCCAATGCACTGCATTGGGTTTCGAGTTTCGGCCGACCCCGACCCCGACTTTTTTATAGGATCGGCCGATTTCACTCGACCTGACTTTTGAAAAAGTTGCGTTTCGTGAAACCCGACCCGATCCTATAAATGTAAAGGTCGCTCAACCCTAGTTATGACCTCATAAAGTGACAGTGGTCAGAATTGTAAAAATTGGCCCTGTCACTTAGGTGAAAACAGGCTTCGGGGTGAAGGGGTTAAAGGATCTACGCTCATCCATCGTCGCTTTGGAGAAGTCTGAGAACAATTTTATGTTCCTATACGGGTCAGGGAAGGAACCTTTTTCCCTGATGCCTTTCAAAATCTTTTCTTTTGTATCGAAGAAATGTACTGGGTATCCCTGGGCTTGTCTTGGGGTATCCCCTTAGGACGTGGTAGGCGATGGATACGGTCAATGTTCAGTTGTAAGTCAGAGAGATTGGGGACCAGTTTTTTGAATAGATTTTTAGTGTAGTTTGAGAGGTCACCTTGCGGGACGGATTCAGGAATGCCTCATATCTTTAAGTTATTTCTTCGATTACGATCTTCGAGGTCTGTTAACTTATTTTTGAGGTTAAGGATCTCAGCTTGAAGATTATAATTCTGTTTGGATAGGTAAATGGTGTCTTTTTCAACAAGAGTTAATCTTTTTTCATTCTTCTCGAATCTTTGAATGAAATTGTTGCAAGTTTCCTGCAGGGTTTTGCTCTGTAATTCAAATCCTATCCTCATAGATTCATTAAATGACCTAAAAAGGCTAGGGAAGAAATCTTCAGTGGCAGGCTTGTTAGAACTGAGAAATTCATCCAGGTTAATTAAAGGCGGTGGGATCTCTGCTATTGGTGGCACCTCTATGTGATCTCTTTTAACTCTTTGTCTGTGCTATTGTTCGGTGAATAGTCATCAGACTGATTGTCCAAATCTTCAGTGGAAGGGTCATTTTTACTCCCATTGTCACTAGGACCTTTTCTTTTAAAAGATCTGGAAGTATCCATTTCATTAGGTGAGATGGTATTTAGAATTGGAAGTTTGTACACTCCATTGGGGTCTCCTTTACGGGTTGACATGCTTATCGGCAATTTGGATGTTGAATTTTTCCGTATACTCCCTTCCTTTGTAGCTTTACTGTATGTTAGGAATGAGGATTGTTTTATAAATGTAGAACTTGGTTCCTCTGACTTAACAGGGGACCTTGATCTAGTAGGACTAAGTGAGTTGGGGAAATCTTCATAAGATTTAGAGTGAGCCCTTTGTAGAGATTGTCTACTTATTTGGGATTTATTTTTTGTTTTCCCTGTTCCTGTCTCCATTTTGGTCGGTCTCATTTATTGACACTTGGATAGATATAATAGTATGATACAATTAATAATAGTATATAGCCCTTGGAACTCAATATACAGGTAATTGCATGTGAATATTGCTGTATGATACAATATATTGATACAAGAATAGCTGTCAGTCAAACAAATAAAGTTGGTAACCTGAAACACAAGATACTACACACTAAGGATCAGCATGCGAAGCTTACAAGTTAAAGTAGGCAGATAATTACCTCATAGGCCTCTCAAGTTTTGTAAAGAGTAAATAGGGTAATGTACCTTTTAAATCTAGAATCTTTGATGTGGCAGCTTAATGAGATTTATATCCGGCCAAGGAAGAGGTTAAAGATTAAATAAACAGCCTGTGTAACGTACAATGGGAGTATAGGAAGTTTCTTGATTCCTTGATCAGGATGAAGAAAAGAATACAATGATTCCTATTCCTCAAATTTGCCCAAACAAACTGTGAGTAATAGAGCTGAGCCTATGGATGACAGTAGGATTAGAAGATAAGGTGAGTAAAGTCTCTGACCAGATTGTTATATATTAAAAGAACAAGGCTCTAAGCTGCAGTTGATTAATATTATGTATCATAGGACACTTATAAGTCCCCTAATTAAATATATATGGAGCTTGGATGCCACTAACCAAAATGAAATAGGAACTATAAGGTATAAACTTATAAGGCACTATTTCTGAGATGGTCTATATACAACCCCTAAACCCTCTCCATTTTCATTCTAGATACAAGTAACCTTTAAAGTTCTCTGAAAGCCGTCAATTCCTTATGGGACTGAATCCCAAGACACCACCCAGGCAACCAGAGTAGCCTTTATTGTTTCAAAATGTCTTCACCTTGAGATTCTTATCTGGTTGATAAGGAAACAGCATCCTACAATGATGGGTGCTTTTTAAAAAAAAAAACTATCCTCCTCCTCTCTGGTGTTCCAAAATTTCAGTCTCCTTCGGTGTTCTGTCTTCAGACAATTCAGCCCCTTTGATCTTAGATAAGCGATGTATTTGTATTGATGGTCGGTGTGGAAGCAAGTGCCTGAGGTGCTCCTGGACCTATAATCTTGCTGAAGCAGGAGCTTGCCGCAGTAAGTCAAATGGAGCGGCCGGAACAACTTTCTACCTCAGGTGAAAATGCTGTTGAGCTGTGCGGTATTCCAGCTGGGTTTTACTGGTAAATCTCGGTTGTGCCACCTCTAATCTTTCAGATATATGTGTCAAAATGACAGGATGATAAATCTAAGTTGTCCACTAAGTGAAAACTAGGTGCACTGGTCATCAATTTAATTATATCCTGCAGTCAAAAATATATGAAGTGGGTATCCCTCCTCCTTTACACCGCAGGGAAGAATGCAGTTTCAGTGCACAAGAGACCCAAATAAAAATAAATCTCAGCAATATGGGCACCCAAATGACCAGGGATAGCTGTCCAATTGGCTCTTAGGTGGAAAATGCAAGCACTGACCTTAAAGTTGAATCCTGGTGTGAAAAAAAAAAATAGGTAAAGGAATCCCTCCGCTTTTCACAATGTCGTCTCCGGGTTTATCTCCTACATTCTATGAAGTAAAAATTCTTGATTGAAAGAGTTTTTTGACAGTAAAATGTTCCAATTCTGTTGTAGAGGGATAATAACTCAATAAAAGTTATAAAGAAATGCCTCTTGTGGATTTTTTTCGTCGCTTTTTGGGTTCTTTAGTGGGAGCTCAGAGCTATTACCTCCTACATCGCCAGAGCTCAGGCCACGCCCCTCTTTTTTTTTTTTTTTTCAGGCCTTAATCCATCTATTCTAACCTGTCGGGTCCTGCTGTGATTTTACTGTACGTGGCTGCTGAATTGTCGGCTTTTCATCCATCTATCTATCTATATATCTATCTATCCATTCATCTATTATTTATAAATGCACTGCTCAAAAAAATAAAGGGAACAGAATATAACTCCAAGTAAATCAAACTGCTGTGAAATCAAACTGTCCACTTAGGAAGCAACATTGTTTAACAATCAATTTTACATGCTGTTGTGCAAATGGAGGAGACAACAGATGGAAATTATTGTCAATTATCAAGACACACTCAATAAAGGAGTGGTTCTGCAGGTGGGAACCACAGACCACATCTCACTACCAATGCTTTCTGGCTGATGTTTTGGTCACCTTTAAAAGTTGGTTGTGCTTTCACATTCGTGGAAGCATGAGACGGATTCTGCAACCAACACAAGTGGCTCAGGTACTGCAGCTCATCCAGGATGGCACATCAACGCGGGCTATGGCAAGAAGGTTTGCTGTGTCTGTCAGTGTAGTGTCCAGAGGCTGGAGGTGCTACCAGGAGACAGGCAAGTACACCAGGAGACATGGAGAGGGCCATAGGAAGGCAGCAAGCCAGCAACAGGACTGCTTCCTCAGCGTTTGTGCAAGGAGGAAAAGGAGGAGCACTGCCAGCGCCCTGCAAAATGACCTCCAGCAGTCCACAAATGTGCATGTGTCTGCACAAACAGATAGAAACCGACTCCATGAGGATGGTCTGCATGCCCGACATCTACAAATGGGGGTTGTGCTCACAGTCCAACACCGTGCAGGACACTTGGTATTTGCCACAGAACACCAGGATTGGCAAATTTGCCACTGGCGCCCTGTACTCTTCACAGATGAAAGCAGGTTCACACTGAGCACATGTGACAGACGTGACAGAGTCTGGAGACGCCGTCGAGAGCGATCTGTCTTCAACATCCTTCAGCATGACCGGTTTGGCGGTGTGTCAGTAATGATGTGGGGTGGAATTTCTTTGGAGGGCCGCACAGCCCTCCATGTGCTCGCTAGAGGTAACGTGACTGCCATTAGGTACTGAGATGAGATCCTCAGACACCTTGTAAGACCATAAGCTGGTGCGGTTGGCCTTGGGTTCCTCGTAATGCAGGAAAATGCCAGAAATAATGTGGCTGTAGTGTGTCAGCAGTTCCTGCAAGATGAAGGCATTGAAGCTATGGACTGGCCCGCCTGTTCCTCAGACCTGAATCCGATTGAACACATCTGGGACATCATGTCTCGCACCATCCACCAACGCCACGTTGCACCACAGACTGTCCAGGAGTTGGCGGATGCTTTAGTCCAGGTCTGGGAGAAGATCCCTCAGGAGACCATCCGCCACCTCATCAGGAGCATGCCCAGGCATTGTAGGGAGGCCACACACACTACTGAGCATCATTTCCTTGTCTTGAGGCATTTCCACTGAAGTTGGATAAGCCTGTAACTTCATTTTCCACTATGATTTTGAGCATCATTCTAACTCCAGACCTCCGTGAGATATTAGTTGTGATTTACATTGATCATTTTTAGGTTTTATTGTTCTCAACTAGTGTTGAGCGATACTTTCCGATATCGGAAAGTATCGGTATCGGAAAGTATCGGCCGATACCGTCAAAATATCGGATCCAATCCGATACCGATACCCGATCCCAATGCAAGTCAATGGGACGAAAATATCGGAATTAAAATAAACCCTTAATAAACTTGTAGGTTCATTCTACATGAAGGAAAACAACTAAGAATAATGTAGGATGTATTGGGGGACGTGGCGGAGATATTAAAGGGACAGAGGTTTAGCCCAATGTAATAGAATAGCAGGATTTTTTATTTTTTTTTATGAAGTTCGGCGTTAGAAAGAATTTGACTATGTTATTTTTTTTTTTTTTTATGTCAGATATTGATGTTTCACTACTTCCACGCCCTTCACCTTCTTTTTTACTTCTCCCACGCTTTCTTCTTAATTATCCTCATCATCAGCTTCTTTGACATCAACTTCTTCACCTTATTCATCTTCTTCTTCATCTTCTACCTATTATTTTTTGGGTTACATTGTTCATATTCTTTTTATTTTACTATTATCTTCATCATATTCAACTTCTTCATCATATTCTTATTTGTGACAGGCATTCCCGTAGTTGTTATCTATAAAAGTTTGAAGATTACACCTTCCGTTCTGCCTGTCACAAACCAGTTACATTTGTCCGCGTTCAGTTTGGCCTGCAGCATCAGGCTTTATCCAGGGGCACCACGAGGAGGAACGGACTCACCCCCATACACTGCTTAGTCTTCTTCTGCTTATAATTTACATAATATTTTTTTGCTCTGATATTTTGTGTTATGCTTAATGTCCTTCTGCTCTTTGTTCTGCAGCCTCTTGTTCTTCTGCTTCTCGGTCTTCCAGGTCGTCGTCGTCTCCAGGGTCGTCGTCTCCGGGGTCGTCGTCATCGGGGTGGTCTCCGGGGTCGTCGTCATCGGGGTGGTCTTCAGGGTCATCGTCTCCAGGGTCGTCGTCATCACGGTGGTTGTCGTCTCTGGTGTCGTCGTCATCTTAGGGGTGTTCTTCCGGGTCATCGTGTTTAGTCTCTTGAACTTGGAAATGTAGCAGAAGGTACAAGAAGGCTGAGAAAATGCCGAGAACCAGCTGATGGAACTGGAACTCGGATGGCTACCCGAAGGTCCAAGAGCCAATGGAACTACCGAGGACCAGCTGACGTTACTGGAACCCGGTTACTAAGCAGGAGGTACCCGTGCCTGAAAGCACTACCAAGGACCACCTGACGTTGGTGGAACTCGGATACCCAGAGGGAGGCACCTAAGCCAAAGGCTCTGCCCGGAACCAGCTGACGGTACTGGAACCAGGATGGGGAGCAGAAGGTACAAGAGCAAAAGACACTGCCGAGAACCAGCTGACGGTGCTGGAACCCGGATGGGTAGCCGAAGGTCCAAGAGCCAATGGAACTACCGAGGACCAGCTGACGTTACTGGAACCCGGTTACTAAGCAGGAGGTACCCGTGCCTGAAAGCACTACCAAGGACCACCTGACGTTGGTGGAACTCGGATACCCAGAGGGAGGCACCTAAGCCAAAGGCTCTGCCCGGAACCAGCTGACGGTACTGGAACCAGGATGTCGAGCAGAAGGTACAAGAGCAAGTGTCTGCGTGGCTTTTGCAGGACACGTTGCCGGCTGCACAGCAGGGGAACAGCTGGCGGTGCTGGACCCCACTGACACATTGGCGAGGTGTTTGGCTCTGTGCAGCCAGCACTTCCGGACAGCAACGAGCGGTGTTGTAGCCCGGGCTCTGCAGGGGGAGCAGAGTGTAGGCCGAAGCCTACTTGAACCAATTTCAAAGGTAACCTTTAACCCCCCCTCAGGGGTTAGAAAGTAGAAGAGCCACAGCTTATGCAGCAGTAGTGCTGCACAAGTCAAAGGTTGCTCTTTTAATTTCGCTCCTTGCACACGCTGAATGAAACACGTATAACATTTAGCCCTTTATACAGTCAAACTGTGTTGGAGGCGCGAGTTCCCTTTGTAATGAGACGCAGCACAGATGTCAAGAATCCCACCTTGGTGCTGGGTGCAGCCTCCTGAGCGTTGTTATTTGCTGTACAGGAGTCTGCGCTGTCGTGTTATCCCCTGGCCTAGCGCCGTTAGCGCTGCCCATCTTCTGACCTCATTTAATGTTGGCCGGTGCGGTTCGCGATGCCCATGAATCACAGCCCCGCAGTGTATTGACATAGTTTAAACACTGCGGGGCTGGGATTCATGGCCTGGCGCAGTACATATGTTCGCCTCTCGCTTGGGTTCTTACACCCGCTTCAGACTATGCGGCGTCATCTGATCCCTTATCGCATGCCACGGCCATGAAGCCGCACAGTCCGAAGAAGGCGGAAGGAGAGGAGGGACAGGCGAACTGATGCACTGATCCTGCCCATCAATCACACCCTCGCAGTCCCAATAAATAAGACACCGAGGGGCGTTGTGTGGGTCAGGGCGGCCGCAGAGGCGCAGGCAGCCAAACCATGATGCCAGAAGACGGGCAGCGCTACCAAGGGGGTTGCAGCGTGTCATTACAAAGGAAAGTCACACCACCGGGACGGTTAAATGGTCACACAGAGGACACATTGCAGACGTGTTTTCAGTTCCACATGTGCGAGGAGAATACGTTTCTGAGCCACCTTGCACACATGCAGCATTACCGCTGTACAAGGTGGCTGGATAACGTAAAAACGCCTGGGGGAGGGGGGACAGGTTCCCTTCAATTTCAGTTCTTGTGTCTGCGTGGCTTTTGCAGGACACGTTGCCGGCTGCACAGCAGGGGAACAGCTGGCGGTGCTGGACCCCACTGACACATTGGCTGGTGTTTTTCTCTGTGCAGCTAGCACATCTGGGCAAAAACTGGCGGTGTGTTAGAGCCCAGGGACAGCAGGAGGAGGAGCAGGAGGAGGAGGAGCAGGGGGAGGGGAGTGTAGGCCGAAGCCTGCACAGGCGGCAGCTTTGGGTGTGTTGTGTCTGCGTGACTTTTGCAGGACACGTTGCCGGCTACACAGCAGGGGAACAGCTGGCGGTGCTGGACCCCACTGACACATTGGCGAGGTGTTTGGCTCTGTGCAGCCAGCACTTCCGGACAGCAACTAGCGTTGTTGGAGCCCGGGCTCTGCAGGTGGAGCAGAGTGTAGGCCGAAGCCTAATTGAACCGATTTCAAAAGTCACCTTTAACCCCCCCTCAGGGGTTACAAAGTAGAAGAGCCACAGCTTATGCAGCAGCAGTGCTGCGCAAGTCAAAGGTTGCTCTTGTAATTTTTCTCCTTGCACACGCTGAATGGAACACGTATAACATTCAGCCCTTTAGACAGTCAAACTGTGTAATGGAGGCGAGAGTTCCCTTTGTAATGAGACGCAGCACAGGTGTCAAGAATCCCACCTTGGTGCTGGGTGCAGCCTCCCGAGCGTTGTTATTTGCTGTACAGGAGTCTGCGCTGTCGTGTTATCCCCTGGCCTAGCGCCGTTAGCGCTGCCCATCTTCTGACCTCATTTAATGTTGGCCGGTGCGGTTCGCGATGCCCATGAATCACAGCCCCGCAGTGTATTGACATAGTTTAAACACTGCGGGGCTGGGATTCATGGCCTGGCGCAGTACATATGTTCGCCTCTCGCTTGGGTTCTTACACCCGCTTCAGACTATGCGGCGTCATCTGATCCCTTATCGCATGCCACGGCCATGAAGCCGCACAGTCCGAAGAAGGCGGAAGGAGAGGAGGGACAGGCGAACTGATGCACTGATCCTGCCCATCAATCACACCCTCGCAGTCCCAATAAATAAGACACCGAGGGGCGTTGTGTGGGTCAGGGCGGCCGCAGAGGCGCAGGCAGCCAAACCATGATGCCAGAAGACGGGCAGCGCTACCAAGGGGGTTGCAGCGTGTCATTACAAAGGAAAGTCACACCACCGGGACGGTTAAATGGTCACACAGAGGACACATTGCAGACGTGTTTTCAGTTCCACATGTGCGAGGAGAATACGTTTCTGAGCCACCTTGCACACATGCAGCATTACCGCTGTACAAGGTGGCTGGATAACGTAAAAACGCCTGGGGGAGGGGGGACAGGTTCCCTTCAATTTCAGTTCTTGTGTCTGCGTGGCTTTTGCAGGACACGTTGCCGGCTGCACAGCAGGGGAACAGCTGGCGGTGCTGGACCCCACTGACACATTGGCTGGTGTTTTTCTCTGTGCAGCTAGCACATCTGGGCAAAAACTGGCGGTGTGTTAGAGCCCAGGGACAGCAGGAGGAGGAGCAGGAGGAGGAGGAGCAGGGGGAGGGGAGTGTAGGCCGAAGCCTGCACAGGCGGCAGCTTTGGGTGTGTTGTGTCTGCGTGACTTTTGCAGGACACGTTGCCGGCTACACAGCAGGGGAACAGCTGGCGGTGCTGGACCCCACTGACACATTGGCGAGGTGTTTGGCTCTGTGCAGCCAGCACTTCCGGACAGCAACTAGCGTTGTTGGAGCCCGGGCTCTGCAGGTGGAGCAGAGTGTAGGCCGAAGCCTAATTGAACCGATTTCAAAAGTCACCTTTAACCCCCCCTCAGGGGTTACAAAGTAGAAGAGCCACAGCTTATGCAGCAGCAGTGCTGCGCAAGTCAAAGGTTGCTCTTGTAATTTTTCTCCTTGCACACGCTGAATGGAACACGTATAACATTCAGCCCTTTAGACAGTCAAACTGTGTAATGGAGGCGAGAGTTCCCTTTGTAATGAGACGCAGCACAGGTGTCAAGAATCCCACCTTGGTGCTGGGTGCAGCCTCCCGAGCGTTGTTATTTGCTGTACAGGAGTCTGCGCTGTCGTGTTATCCCCTGGCCTAGCGCCGTTAGCGCTGCCCATCTTCTGACCTCATTTAATGTTGGCCGGTGCGGTTCGCGATGCCCATGAATCACAGCCCCGCAGTGTATTGACATAGTTTAAACACTGCGGGGCTGGGATTCATGGCCTGGCGCAGTACATATGTTCGCCTCTCGCTTGGGTTCTTACACCCGCTTCAGACTATGCGGCGTCATCTGATCCCTTATCGCATGCCACGGCCATGAAGCCGCACAGTCCGAAGAAGGCGGAAGGAGAGGAGGGACAGGCGAACTGATGCACTGATCCTGCCCATCAATCACACCCTCGCAGTCCCAATAAATAAGACACCGAGGGGCGTTGTGTGGGTCAGGGCGGCCGCAGAGGCGCAGGCAGCCAAACCATGATGCCAGAAGACGGGCAGCGCTACCAAGGGGGTTGCAGCGTGTCATTACAAAGGAAAGTCACACCACCGGGACGGTTAAATGGTCACACAGAGGACACATTGCAGACGTGTTTTCAGTTCCACATGTGCGAGGAGAATACGTTTCTGAGCCACCTTGCACACATGCAGCATTACCGCTGTACAAGGTGGCTGGATAACGTAAAAACGCCTGGGGGAGGGGGGACAGGTTCCCTTCAATTTCAGTTCTTGTGTCTGCGTGGCTTTTGCAGGACACGTTGCCGGCTGCACAGCAGGGGAACAGCTGGCGGTGCTGGACCCCACTGACACATTGGCTGGTGTTTTTCTCTGTGCAGCTAGCACATCTGGGCAAAAACTGGCGGTGTGTTAGAGCCCAGGGACAGCAGGAGGAGGAGCAGGAGGAGGAGGAGCAGGGGGAGGGGAGTGTAGGCCGAAGCCTGCACAGGCGGCAGCTTTGGGTGTGTTGTGTCTGCGTGACTTTTGCAGGACACGTTGCCGGCTACACAGCAGGGGAACAGCTGGCGGTGCTGGACCCCACTGACACATTGGCGAGGTGTTTGGCTCTGTGCAGCCAGCACTTCCGGACAGCAACTAGCGTTGTTGGAGCCCGGGCTCTGCAGGTGGAGCAGAGTGTAGGCCGAAGCCTAATTGAACCGATTTCAAAAGTCACCTTTAACCCCCCCTCAGGGGTTACAAAGTAGAAGAGCCACAGCTTATGCAGCAGCAGTGCTGCGCAAGTCAAAGGTTGCTCTTGTAATTTTTCTCCTTGCACACGCTGAATGGAACACGTATAACATTCAGCCCTTTAGACAGTCAAACTGTGTAATGGAGGCGAGAGTTCCCTTTGTAATGAGACGCAGCACAGGTGTCAAGAATCCCACCTTGGTGCTGGGTGCAGCCTCCCGAGCGTTGTTATTTGCTGTACAGGAGTCTGCGCTGTCGTGTTATCCCCTGGCCTAGCGCCGTTAGCGCTGCCCATCTTCTGACCTCATTTAATGTTGGCCGGTGCGGTTCGCGATGCCCATGAATCACAGCCCCGCAGTGTATTGACATAGTTTAAACACTGCGGGGCTGGGATTCATGGCCTGGCGCAGTACATATGTTCGCCTCTCGCTTGGGTTCTTACACCCGCTTCAGACTATGCGGCGTCATCTGATCCCTTATCGCATGCCACGGCCATGAAGCCGCACAGTCCGAAGAAGGCGGAAGGAGAGGAGGGACAGGCGAACTGATGCACTGATCCTGCCCATCAATCACACCCTCGCAGTCCCAATAAATAAGACACCGAGGGGCGTTGTGTGGGTCAGGGCGGCCGCAGAGGCGCAGGCAGCCAAACCATGATGCCAGAAGACGGGCAGCGCTACCAAGGGGGTTGCAGCGTGTCATTACAAAGGAAAGTCACACCACCGGGACGGTTAAATGGTCACACAGAGGACACATTGCAGACGTGTTTTCAGTTCCACATGTGCGAGGAGAATACGTTTCTGAGCCACCTTGCACACATGCAGCATTACCGCTGTACAAGGTGGCTGGATAACGTAAAAACGCCTGGGGGAGGGGGGACAGGTTCCCTTCAATTTCAGTTCTTGTGTCTGCGTGGCTTTTGCAGGACACGTTGCCGGCTGCACAGCAGGGGAACAGCTGGCGGTGCTGGACCCCACTGACACATTGGCTGGTGTTTTTCTCTGTGCAGCTAGCACATCTGGGCAAAAACTGGCGGTGTGTTAGAGCCCAGGGACAGCAGGAGGAGGAGCAGGAGGAGGAGGAGCAGGGGGAGGGGAGTGTATGCCGAAGCCTGCACAGGCGGCAGCTTTGGGTGTGTTGTGTCTGCGTGACTTTTGCAGGACACGTTGCCGGCTACACAGCAGGGGAACAGCTGGCGGTGCTGGACCCCACTGACACATTGGCGAGGTGTTTTTCTCTGTGCAGCTAGCAGTACCGGGCCCCAACTGGCGGTGTTGGAGCCCAGGGTCAGCAGGAGGAGCAGGGGGAGCGGAGTGTAGGCCGAAGCCTGCACTCGAGCAAGTTGAAAGGAAACCTTTAACCCCCCCCCCCCCAGGCGTTTGTAGCTGAAAGAGCCATTGTGTACAGCACTAATGCTGGAAAAGGTAAACTTAGCTCTTTTAATTATGGTCCTTGCACATGCGGAACCTAACAGTTATGAAATGTGTCCCCTCACAGCGTTAAACCGTCCGGTAGGTGGAACTTTCCTTTGTCGTGTGACGCAGCACAGCCATCATTTTTACCCCCTTGGCGCCGTGCGCCGCCTCCTCAGCGTTGTTTTAATCTGTCCCGGAGCCTGGGCTGTTAGGTTAGCCCTTGGCCATGCACACATTTTGCGCTGCCCGTCTTCTGACATCATTTGGTGTCAGGCTGGCTGCGCCTGTGCGGGTGCGCTGGCCGAGATCCCGCCTCGCAGTGTCGTCTAATGTAATCCCACCGCGGGCCTGTGATCCGTGCCCGTGCGCAGTGCATATCCTCTCCTCTCACTCCCCTCCCTACGGCTTTTTCAGACTGTGCGGTGTCACGGCCGTGGCATGCTATTAGGGACCAGCTGACATCGCACAGTCTGAAGAAGCCGTAGGGAGGGGAGTGAGAGGAGAGGATATGCACTGCGCACGGGCACGGATCACAGGCCCGCGGTGGGATTACATTAGACGACACTGCGAGGCGGGATCTCGGCCAGCGCACCCGCACAGGCGCAGCCAGCCTGACACCAAATGAGGTCAGAAGACGGGCAGCGCAACATGTGTGCATGGCCAAGGGCTAACCTAACAGCGCAGGCTCCGGGACAGATTAAAACAACGCTGAGGAGGCGGCGCACGGCGCCAAGGGGGTAAAAATGATGGCTGTGCTGCGTCACACGACAAAGGAAAGTTCCACCTACCGGACGGTTTAACGCTGTGTGGGGACACATTTCATAAGTGTTTGGTTCAGCATGTGCAAGGAGCATCACGAAAAGAGGCACTTTTTCCCTTTGCATCATTACTGCTGCACAAGGTGGCTCCTTCAGTAACAAACGCCTGTGGGGGGGGGGGGGGTCAGGTTCCCTTACATTTAACTTGTTGTGCCTGCGTGGCGGTCGCAGTACACGTTGCCGTATACACAGCAGGGGAACAGCTGGCGGTGCTGAACCCCACTAACACATTGGCGAGGTGTTTGGCTCTGTGCGTACAGCACTTCTGGACGGCAACTGGCGGTGTTGGAGCCCAGGGGCAGGTGGAGGAGGAGGAGGTTGGAGGAGGTAGGAGGAGGTAGGAGGGATTGCCACACACACAGCAGGGGAACAGCTGACGTTACTGAACCCCAATAACAGAGGAGGGACTGTTGACTGTGCGTACAGCACTTCTGGACGGCAACTGGCGGTGTTGGAGCCCAGGGGCAGGTGGAGGAGGAGGAGGTTGGAGGAGGTAGGAGGAGGTAGGAGGGATTGCCACACACACAGCAGGGGAACAGCTGACGTTACTGAACCCCAATAACAGAGGAGGGACTGTTGACTGTGCGTACAGCACTTCTGGACGGCAACTGGCGGTGTTGGAGCCCAGGGGCAGGTGGAGGAGGAGGAGGTTGGAGGAGGTAGGAGGAGGTAGGAGGGATTGCCACACACACAGCAGGGGAACAGCTGACGTTACTGAACCCCAATAACAGAGGAGGGACTGTTGACTGTGCGTACAGCACTTCTGGACGGCAACTGGCGGTGTTGGAGCCCAGGGACGGGTGGAGGAGGAGGAGGTAGGAGGAGGTAGGAGGGATTGCCACACACACAGCAGGGGAACAGCTGACGTTACTGAACCCCAATAACAGAGGAGGGACTGTTGACTGTGCGTACAGCACTTCTGGACGGCAACTGGCGGTGTTGGAGCCCAGGGACGGTTGGAGGAGGAGGAGGTTGGAGGAGGTAGGAGGGATTGCCACACACACAGCAGGGGAACAGCTGACGTTACTGAACCCCAATAACAGAGGAGGGACTGTTGACTGTGCGTACAGCACTTCTGGACGGCAACTGGCGGTGTTGGAGCCCAGGGGCAGGTGGAGGAGGAGGAGGTTGGAGGAGGTAGGAGGAGGTAGGAGGGATTGCCACACACACAGCAGGGGAACAGCTGACGTTACTGAACCCCAATAACAGAGGAGGGACTGTTGACTGTGCGTACAGCACTTCTGGACGGCAACTGGCGGTGTTGGAGCCCAGGGACGGGTGGAGGAGGAGGAGGTTGGAGGAGGTAGGAGGGATTGCCACACACACAGCAGGGGAACAGCTGACGTTACTGAACCCCAATAACAGAGGAGGGACTGTTGACTGTGCGTACAGCACTTCTGGACGGCAACTGGCGGTGTTGGAGCCCAGGGACAGGTGGAGGAGGAGGAGGTTGGAGGAGGTTGGAGGAGGTAGGAGGGATTGCCACACACACAGCAGGGGAACAGCTGACGTTACTGAACCCCAATAACAGAGGAGGGACTGTTGACTGTGCGTACAGCACTTCTGGACGGCAACTGGCGGTGTTGAAGCCCAGGGACGGGTGGAGGAGGAGGAGGTTGGAGGAGGTAGGAGGGATTGCCACACACACAGCAGGGGAACAGCTGACGTTACTGAACCCCAATAACAGAGGAGGGACTGTTGACTGTGCGTACAGCACTTCTGGACGGCAACTGGCGGTGTTGGAGCCCAGGGGCAGGTGGAGGAGGAGGAGGTTGGAGGAGGTAGGAGGAGGTAGGAGGGATTGCCACACACACAGCAGGGGAACAGCTGACGTTACTGAACCCCAATAACAGAGGAGGGACTGTTGACTGTGCGTACAGCACTTCTGGACGGCAACTGGCGGTGTTGGAGCCCAGGGACGGGTGGAGGAGGAGGAGGTTGGAGGAGGTAGGAGGGATTGCCACACACACAGCAGGGGAACAGCTGACGTTACTGAACCCCAATAACAGAGGAGGGACTGTTGACTGTGCGTACAGCACTTCTGGACGGCAACTGGCGGTGTTGGAGCCCAGGGGCAGGTGGAGGAGGAGGAGGTTGGAGGAGGTAGGAGGAGGTAGGAGGGATTGCCACACACACAGCAGGGGAACAGCTGACGTTACTGAACCCCAATAACAGAGGAGGGACTGTTGACTGTGCGTACAGCACTTCTGGACGGCAACTGGCGGTGTTGGAGCCCAGGGACGGGTGGAGGAGGAGGAGGTTGGAGGAGGTAGGAGGGATTGCCACACACACAGCAGGGGAACAGCTGACGTTACTGAACCCCAATAACAGAGGAGGGACTGTTGACTGTGCGTACAGCACTTCTGGACGGCAACTGGCGGTGTTGGAGCCCAGGGACAGGTGGAAAAGCAGAGGAACACAATGTAGGCCGAAGCCTGAGAAAGTCGAAAGGGAACCTTTAACCCCCCCCCAAGGCGTTTGTAGCTGAAAGAGCCAGCTTGTGCAGCACAAAAGATGCAAAAGGAAAAGGTGGCTCTTTTCATCATGCTCCTTGCAAACACAGAACTAAACACTTATAAAATGTGTCCCCTGCAACCGTAAAACCGTCCCGGAGGTGGGACTTTCCTTCGTAATGTGACGCAGCCCAGCCGTCATTCCTACCCCCCCGGCGCCGCGCACCGGCTCCTCAGCGTTGTTTTATTCCGTCAAGGAGCCTGCGCTGTTATGTTATCCCGTGGCCAGGCACACTTAGCGCTGCCCGTCTTCTGGCATCATTTGGTGTCTGGATGGCTGCGCCTGTGCGGCCGCGCTGGCAGAGAGCCCGCCTCGCAGTGTCTTCTGATTTAATCCCACTGAGGGCCTGGGATCCATGGACATGCGCACTGCATATCTGAACCTCCACCTCTCACTCATCTCCCTATGGCTTCTTCAGACTGTGCGGTGTCACGGCCGTGGCATGCTGTTAGGGACCAGCTGACACCGAACAGTCTGAAGAAGCCATAGGGAAATGAGTGAGAGGTGGAGGTTCAGATATGCACTGCGCATGTCCATGGATCCCAGGCCCCCAGTGGGATTAAATCAGAAGACACTGCGAGGCGGGCTCTCTGCCAGCGCGGCCGCACAGGCGCAGCCATCCAGACACCAAATGATGCCAGAAGACGGGCAGCGCTAAGTGTGCCTGGCCACGGGATAACATAACAGCGCAGGCTCCAGGACGGAATAAAACAACGCTGAGGAGCCGGTGCGCGGCGCCGGGGGGGTAGGAATGACGGCTGGGCTGCGTCACATTACGAAGTAAAGTCCCACCTCCGGGACGGTTTTACGGTATCAGTGGACACATTTTATAAGTGTTAAGTTCTGCGTGTGCAAGGAGCTAAACAAAAATAGCTACCTTTTCCTTGGGCAGCATTACTGCTGCACAAGGTGGCTCTTTCAGTAACAAACGCCTTGGGGGGGGGGGACAGATTCCCTTACATTTCAGTTGTTGTGTCAGCGTGGCGGTCGCATGACACATTGCCGGCTACACAGCTGGGGATCAGCTGACATTACTGAAACCCAATAACACTGGGTCGTATGTTTTGACTGTGCAGACGGCACGTCTGAGCCTCAACTGGCGGTGTTGGAGCCCAGGAATTTAAGTTCAGGTGGTAGAAAGATGAACACAACAGGAGACCTGGATAACGTATACAGTGACCTAATTATTCAATCAGGAGGAGGAGTGGCAAATTCCGGCGAGATCCAGGCCTTGTTCATTTTCAGGAAAGTAAGCCGGTCAACGTTATCGGAGGATAGTCGCATGCGACGGTCAGTTAGTACACCACCTGCAGCACTAAAGACACGTTCCGATAATACACTGGCCGCAGGGCAAGACAGCACCTCCAATGCATACTGGCTTAGCTCTGGCCATGTATCCAGCTTTGAGACCCAAAACTTGAAAGGGGAAGAGCCGTCTGGGAGTACAGCAAGAGGGCAAGACATGTAGTCTGTCACCATCTGACGGAACCGTTGCCTCCTGCTGACTGGAGCCGTCTGTGATGGTGTAGACTTTTGTGGCGGGCACAGAAAACTGTGCCACAGTTCGGCCATACTGGTCTTGCCTTGGGCAGAGGCACTGCTTCTGCTCCCTCTTTGTGCAGAGCCTCCACCACGGCCTGGACGCACTGAGCTGCTTTGGAATGCACTAGCAGCACTTCTCTCAGTTGGAATGGAGAAGATGATGGAATTGACCAGTGTGTCTTGGTACTCCCGCATTTTTCGCTCCCGGTTCAACGGTGTGATGAGGCTTTCTACGTTGTCCCGGTAGCGAGGATCGAGGAGGGTGAACACCCAATAATCAGACATGTTGAGAATGTGGGCGATGCGGCGGTCGTTTCTCAGGCACTGCAGCATGTAATCCACCATGTGCTGCAGACTGCCAACTGCCCAAGAAACGCTGTCCCCTGCTGGAGGCGTGATCTCTGCCCGCTCGTCATCACCCCACCCTCGCTGTACACACTGAGTACTGGACAATTGTGTAACTCCCTCCTCTGGACGGATGTCTTCCTCCTCCATTGACTCCTCCTCATCCTCCTCACAAACGGTCCCCTGCCTACGCGTTTGTGAGGAACCACGTGGCGCTGACTGTCCAGAAGATGATGGAAATGGTGAATCCTCATCCTCCACCTCTTCCACAACATCATCCCTTAGCGCTTGCAGTGATTTTTCAAGCAGGCAGATAAGGGGGACAGTCATGCTGACTAGTGCATCATCTGCACTCGCCATCCGCGTGGAATAATCAAAGGGACGCAAAACCTGGCAGACGTCATTCATAGTGGCCCACTCTGTGGTTGTGAAGTCTGTACGGCGCTGACTGCGACTTTTTTGCGCCTGAAGCAGCTGGTACTCCATTACAGCTTGCTGCTGCTCACACAACCGCTCCAACATATGTAACGTGGAATTCCACCTGGTAGGTAGGTCACATATGATGCGATGTTCCGGCAGGCGGTGTCGGCGCTGCAGAGCCGCAATGCGCGCTTTTGCCGTGCTGGAACGCCGCAAGTGAGCACACTCTAGGCGGACCTTGTGCAGCAGTGCATCAAGATCCGGATAGTCCCTCAAAAAGCTCTGCACGACCAAATTGAGCACATGTGCCAGACATGGGATGTGAGTGAGGTTGCCGAGGCCCAGAGCTGCCACCAGATTTCGGCCATTATCACACACTACCATGCCTGGCTGGAGATTCGCTGGCACAAACCACACATCGCTCTCCTGCTTGATGGCATTCCAGAGCTCCTGCGCTGTGTGGCTACGATTCCCCAAGAAAATTAATTTCAAGACGGCCTGTTGACGTTTGGCCACGGCTGTGCTCATGTCGGTCGTAACAGGTACACGTTCATCACGGGTCCATGTGGAGGTGGACTGTGACGGCTCCTGCAGCGATGATTCTGAGGAACTGGTGTAAGAGGAGGAGTCAATGCGTACAGAATGGATTCCTGCAATCCTTGGAGTGGGCAGGACACGTCCTGCGCCACTCGCACGGTCTGTACCCGGCTCAACGACATTAACCCAATGGGCAGTGAGGGAAAGGTATCGCCCCTGTCCATGTTGACTGGTCCACGCATCGGTGGTGAGGTGGACCTTGCTACTGACGGCGTTCAGTAGCGCGTGTTTTATGTGTCCCTCCACATGCTTCTGCAGGGCAGGGACGGCTTGCCTGCTGAAGTAAAAGCGGCTGGGCACTTTGTACTGTGGGACTGCCAATGACATGAAGTCACGGAAGCTGTCAGTCTCCACCAGCCTGAATGACAGCATTTCCAGTGACAGAAGTTTGGCAATGCCTGCAGTCAGAGCCTGTGCTCGTGGGTGGTTTGACGAGAAAGGCCGCCTTTTCTCCCATGCCTGTACTACCGATGGCTGTAGACTGGGCTGGGAGTGTGTGGATGACTGGGAAAGTGGCGCTGCGGGTGGAATTACAGCGGGTCTCTGGACAACAGGGGCAGAGGTTCTTCCACGGCGATCCTGGGAGGACGCCGAACCAGCTGCGTGTGAGGTAGAGGAAGAGGCAACACGAGCTGAAGAGGTGGTAGCTGCCACTGTTGGTTGGCCTACCTCTTCAGTGTGTTTTTCTAACTCCGCCGGGTGCCTGTTGCGCACATGTTTCCACATGTTGGAGGTATTGAGGTTGCTGACATTTCGACCTCTTTTGACTTTTTGATGACACACGTTGCATCTGACATAGCAAATGTCATCTGCAACTGTGTCAAAAAAGGACCAGGCACTGCAAGTCTTGGGAGCGCCCTTTTTGGCTTTTGGAAGAGACATGCTCCTAACGGGTGCCAAAGCGGAGGCTGCAGGATCCGCAGTCTTCCCCCTCCCTCTCCCTCTTTGGGCCGTACGGGGAATCTCTTCCTCAGAGCTGCTCCCACCACCTTCCTGTCCCTCACGCCAAGATGGGTCGAGGACCTCATCATCTACACTACCCTCTGCCCCCAACTGCTCCTCCTGGGTAGTCTCAGCAGCAGAGCACGCACCAGTAAGTGGCACCTGAGTGTCATCATCAGCTGATGCGGCCTGCGATGTGGTGACCGGAGCCACTGGCCCACCCGCCTCTTCAGAGGAAGACAGAAAAAGCTGTTGGGCATCACTGCACCCTGCCTCTTCTTCCATTTCTCCAATGCTGCTTGGCTGGCCCCCTGTTTCCAAGCCAAGAGATTCAGAGAACAGAAGTAGAGACGGCTCCTGTCCTGGGCTCTCTGTCTGCCTGGGCAATTTGGCAGGTGGTGAAGAGACAGATGGCTGCTCTCCAGTGCTCTGTGTCTGAGAGGATGTGGCACTAATGGAAGTTGATGCATTAGCTGCCATCCATCCGACAACAGCTTCAATTTGTTCTTCACGCAGCAGCGGTGTACGGCGCTCGGACACAAAGCTTCGCATGAACGACTGTTGCCTGGTGAAAGTGGGTGCTGATGAGTCACCGGTGCCCGCAGCAGGCACAGAATCCCCACGTCCCCTCCCTGCTCCGCGACGGCTCCCACGCCCCCGTGCCTTACTCACTGCCTTCTTCATCTTGGTTGACTGATAAAGATAAGCAGAAAAGTACTAACGGATTTGTGTGCTTATTCCTGAGCAACTCCTCCTAACAGGTATAAGAAGCACTAATTATCTAAAGTGTGGACTAGACACAAATATGAGCTAATGTGGCCTACAGAAATGTAAAGTGGTGTAACTGGTGTGTTTGGTGAACTTTATTATTTATTTATTTTTTGGGGGCTGAACTGACAACAGATAGAGCTGCAGTCACACGGAGACCGTGCAGACAGACGTAAACGGCGCTACAAGGCCCAAAAACCCTCCTCTACTTTATCCTATGTAGTGTTTTTCCACAAATTAGCTGGAGACGGGTGGAAAGACACTAATAGGATTTTTTTGAATAAATTAGCAGCAGACTACACTATTTTGAAAAAAAAGAAAATTGATTTGGCGGTATGACGCAGTGAAAAACCCTGAGCTGGAGACAACCAGGCTATAGCTGCTCACAGATTACAGGGCGAGCTGCAGTCACACGGAGACCGTGCAGACAGCCGTAAACGGCGCTGCAAGGCCCAAAAACCCTCCTCTACTTTATCCTATGTAGTGTTTTTCCACAAATTAGCTGGAGACGGGTGGAAAGACACTAATAGGATTTTTTTAAATTAATTAGCAGCAGACTACACTACTTTGAAAAAAAAGAAAATTGATTTGGCGGTATGACGCAGTGAAAAACCCTGAGCTGGAGACAACCAGGCTATAGCTGCTCACAGATTACAGGGCGAGCTGCAGTCACACGGAGACCGTGCAGACAGCCGTAAACGGCGCTGCAAGGCCCAAAAACCCTCCTCTACTTTATCCTATGTAGTGTTTTTCCACAAATTAGCTGGAGACGGGTGGAAAGACACTAATAGGATTTTTTTAAATTAATTAGCAGCAGACTACACTACTTTGAAAAAAAAGAAAATTGATTTGGCGGTATGACGCAGTGAAAAACCCTGAGCTGGAGACAACCAGGCTACAGCTGCTCACAGATTACAGGGCGAGCTGCAGTCACACGGAGACCGTGCAGACAGCCGTAAACGGCGCTGCAAGGCCCAAAAACCCTCCTCTACTTTATCCTATGTAGTGTTTTTCCACAAATTAGCTGGAGACGGGTGGAAAGACACTAATAGGATTTTTTTAAATTAATTAGCAGCAGACTACACTACTTTGAAAAAAAAGAAAATTGATTTGGCGGTATGACGCAGTGAAAAACCCTGAGCTGGAGACAACCAGGCTACAGCTGCTCACAGATTACAGGGCGAGCTGCAGTCACACGGAGACCGTGCAGACAGCCGTAAACGGCGCTGCAAGGCCCAAAAACCCTCCTCTACTTTATCCTATGTAGTGTTTTTCCACAAATTAGCTGGAGACGGGTGGAAAGACACTAATAGGATTTTTTTGAATAAATTAGCAGCAGACTACACTACTTGGGAAAAAAAAAAAAAAAAGGAACAGTATGAGGCAATGAACCACCCTCCCTGAACTGAATACAACCAACTATGGATGGCCTATGTGGCTGCACTCAGACTGGAGACTGGGCTGCACTCACACACACACACACACAGACCCTGCAGATCGCTGTGAAAACAGCGCTACAAGGCAAAAGCAAGGTGAATAGTAGGTGAACACAGCGGTTGCTAAATTAGCCTTTGGAAAGCACAAAGAAGCAAATCGCTATCTCTAAACTGTCCCTCAGTCAGCAAACAGCGTCCTGTCACTAACTGAATTCACAGCAGAGTGATCGCAAAATGGCGCCAGCGACTTTTAAACTGCATCATGACATCATTACACCAGCCAATCACAGCCTTGCCAGTAGTTTCATGCCCTCCATGCTAAACAGGATGTGCCCACACTTGGAATCAATCTCATTGGCTGAATTTCTGCTTTTTGAATCTTAGAACTTCCGATTCCGGTATCCGATACGCGGCAAGTATCGGAATCCCGGTATCGGAATTCCGATACCGCAAGTATCGGCCGATACCCGATACTTGCGGTATCGGAATGCTCAACACTATTCTCAACACATTCCACTATGTAATGAATAAAGATTTACCACTCTAATATTTTATTCAGTGATATCTAGGATGTGGGATTTTAGTGTTCCCTTTATTTTTTTGAGCAGTGTACATTGCTGCTCCTGTGTACCAGCTTCTTGGCTATCCCTAACTATGTTACCTGCCGATGCTGCCCGAAGGTTTTGCAATACCACTACTCCAACCCAGGTTAGTCCATAACACACAGGTCCCAGGGGAGCCCTACCTTTGATTCTTTAACTGCTATACTGAGATATGGACTTATGGATTACTGGGTTGAGTCTTCATAGTAGCCGCTGACCAAAACAGGAGGAGGATTTCTAACAGGATGAACACATTGGGTATCCAGAAGGAAATAGAAAGCTTTAAATAAATGGCTACAAGACTAATGACTGCATACCATGCTTTTTATTTTTTTTATATATTACACATAAAAAATAAAACATTTTCTAAATATAATTAATTAAAAAATCGCTAGGTAGAGATATTCACTTACCATGGGCAGTGAAGCAGCAGTGAAACCTCTACTCATGAAGAAAGGCGATGTCCCCGGCAGCAACCTGTATAGTATCAGTCCCTCTACATTCTCTCATTAAACGGTGAGATCTTGCAATAGTTTGGGAAATCTTGCTATTTAGTGAAGGGAGAATATAGAAGGATTCAGGAGGAGACACATGCGTTAAAGGGACTGCGTTAACGCAAGTGCCAAAATGTGATCGCGCTAGCACAGATAGAGCTAGCAGATGCTCTATCTGTGCTAGTGGTGACAGACCTGGAAACGCTGCAGCCCGCGTCCCAGGGTCCGTCACTCAATGACGGCACATGGCTAGCACACGCCCATTTTGGGCGTGCACTAGCGATGCGTCCGACATAGGGCTTAATGGTGGCGTTAACGGACTGCATTAGATCGCGTTATGCCACCGTGTAATGCAGTCCGTCTAACGGACTGCCTATAAAGTAATGTGAACCCAGCCTTACACTGTGCAGTTGCTGCTGCTGCAGATAGCCTTTGACAGAAATCTTCAGGCTGGACAAGACACCTGTACCAAACCGTGACAGTTTTTGGCACTGGTGCAATTGGTTGATTCCACGGTGTCAGAGTAAGGGTATCTGTCATAAAAAAAATACAGTCCAGGTACAACAGAATCCGGCTGCTTAAGCAGTTCATCACTGTTTGCTGAAGTGTGTCAGACTGGCGCAGTGACCGTAAAAATGATAAAATATCTGGTCCATCATGTCATAATTAATGTAATCACTGCTTTCTCAGGTCAGATCTGGAGTTGGCAGATGTCTGAAAAGTGAGAACTTTGCCAAGCAAGGAACAAAGTTTATCCTAGTAATGTTCAAATTTTGACCTCCTTTCATGAGTCAGAAAAAAGCGAGGGTTTAAAAGCATGACTACACAATAACTATCCCTTTGCTAGATGTTAAAAATAAGTCTGTCATCCCAAAAGCAATTGGGAATATAGCTTGCCATGCATACCAACATGACTCAGGGTACTGTTGGTTCTTTTTCTGCAACCTCAATGCAATGTTGTTGGCATAGCCAGTGTGATCATCAGCACTTTCATGAAAATTGTCAGCTCATCCCTTTCCCGTGCCTGGGATAATAATAATAATTATCTTTATTTATATAGCGCCAACATATTATGCAGCGCTTTACATTTTAACAGTTTCAAACACAACAGTCATAAGTAACAACATTAACAATACAATAATTAAAGCAACATAAGATGACCCTGCTTGTGAGAGCTTACAATCTACAATGAGGTAAGGAAGATACAAAGTACAGATGTGTATTTACAATGATCTATTTACAATGATGGTCCAGCCGTCTTCAGGGAGTGGGGGATATATGGAAGTAGTGAATTGGGCTACACACAAACATAAAATGACTTTGATTAGGGAACGTGATAGGCCGCTCTGAACATATGTGTTTTGAGGGAGCGCCTAAAACTATGAAAATTGTGAATGGTCCTAATATCTTGGGGTAGAGCATTCCAGAGGATTGGCGCAGCACAGGAGAAGTCTTGGAGTCGGGAGTGGGAGGTACGGACTAGCGCAGAGGTTAGTCGAAAGTCATTTGCAGAGCGCAGAGGTCGGTTAGGCCGATAGACAGAAATGAGGGAGGAGATGTAAGGGGGTGCTGCATTGTGAAGAGCTTTGTGGGTGAGAACAAGTACTTTGAATTGGATTCTATAATGAATGGGCAGCCAGTGTAACGACTGGTGAAGAGCTGACGCGTCCAAGTAACGAATAGCTAGATAGACAACCCTGGCTGCTGCATTAAGGGTAGACTGGAGAGAGGAAAGTTGAGTAAGGGGGAGGCCAATTAATAATGCGTTGCAGTAGTCCAGGCAAGAGTGCATCAGGGCGACAGTGAGGGTTTTTGTTGTTTACATAGTGAGAAAAGGGCAGATTTTAGAGATGTTCTTTAGGTGTAAGTGACAAGAGTGGGCAAGAGATTGTATATGGGATGTGAAGGAGACATCGGAGTCAAAGGTAACACCCAGACAGTGCGGACTGTGAAGGGTCTAGGAGGGAGTGAATGGAGAGGTAACGGGTAAGGCGGGAGTAGACTAGGCGCTCCAAGAGTTTAGAGATGAAGGGGAGGTTGGAGACCGGTCTGTAGTTATTTGTGCAGGATGGGTCGAGGGCGGGTTTCTTTAGTAACAGAGTAATGATAGAGTGTTTGAAGGAGGACGGGAAAATGCCTGAGGAGAGTGAGAGATTAAAGATTGCAGTTAGGTGAGTAGTGACGACTAGAGAGAGAGACTGGAGGAGATGAGAGGGAATGGAGTCGATAGTGCATGTAGTCGGACGAGAAGAAGAGAGGAGCCTGGAGACTTCTTCTTCTGTGATGGGATCACATGTGGAGAGTGAGCCAGGGGAGATGCAGGGAGGGATGGGAGTCACTGAACTTGGTGATTGGGAGCGGATTTCCGGACGGATATTGTCTATTTTCTCTATAAAGTGGGTTGTTGGATAGTGAGGAGATCAGAGTGGTGAAGTAGGTCTGTTTGGCGAGGTGAAGGACAGAGCTATAGATTTTTAACATAAATTTGAAGTGCATGAAGTCTTCTGGTGTGCGAGTTTTCCTCCATAAGTGTTCAGCACTCCTAGAGCATCGCTGGAGAAATCGGGTTTGCGATGTGAGCCAGGGCTGTTTTACTCTGTGTTTGGAGGTTCTGATGGTGAGGGGAGCTACTTGGTCCTGGGTGCTTTTAAGAGTGTCATTGTAGTGATGTACCGCCAGATCAGGACAGGAAAAAGAGGAGATTGGGGACAGTGATGAGTGTAAGAAGTCTGAAAGTGTATGAGGGTTAATGGCTTGTAGGTTTCTGACTGAATGATAGGTAGGAGGGTGCTGGGATGAGCGAGGATTTGTGAGCATGAAGGAGAGAATGTTGTGGTCAGAGAGGGGAAGCGGTGAGTTATTTAGGTAGAAGATTGAACACAGCCAGACAAAGACCAGGTCAAGGGTGTAACCGTCCTTGTGTGTCTCAGAGGTTGAGAGCTGTGATAGGCCGAGCGAAGTGGTTAGTGATAAAGGCTGGGATGCAGATGTAGAATAGAAGTGGGGCTGTTTATGGGGATGTTGAAGTCTTCCAGGATAAGGTTTGGGAGTTCTGAGGACATGAAGTGCGGCAGCCAGGCAGAGAAATGGTCCAGGAAGTGGGTGGGTGAGCCTGGGGGCCGGTATATGACCGCTACTCTGAGGGAGAGGGGACAGAAGAGCCTGATGGTGTGGACCTCAAAAGAAGGGTATAAGAGTGATGGAGCTGGGGTGATGACCTGGAAGGTGCATTGTGGAGACAGGAGTGTGCCGACTCCACCACCAGGTCTGTTTGTGGGTCTCGGGGAATGGGAGAATTGTAGGCCACCATGGGAAATGGCTGCTGGGGAGACAGTGTCAGAATCCTGGATCCAGGTTTCAGTGAGGGCCAATAGATTTAGAGAGTTGTTCGGAAAGTAGTTGTGCAGGAAAGGAAGCTTGTTACATACAGACCGTGGATTCCAAAGGGCACAATTAAAAGAAGGAGAGGAGGGAGTGCAAGTAATATTAATAATGTTAGAATGGTTTTGATGTGAGGTAGGGTAGCAGTTGAGGTTGTGGGATGGTGGACCAGGGTTGGGGGAGATGTCTCCCGAAATCAGTAGGAGTAGGAAGATAAAAAGCAAAATTTTTTTGAAATTGTAAGAAGTTTCTTTGTGCAGTATGTTTGGGAAAGACGGGCTGAGGTTTTTCAGGAAGGTGAGAAGTGCATGGGAGCTGTACATGGGAGAGGGAAAGAGAGAGGAGCTGATGTATATGAGTGGTGATGGAGGGGGGATTGGGCGGTGGATGTGGATGGTAAGGGTACATAGGAGGATAGGAATATAGCACATGGATATAAGGGAGATTAGAGTGTGGGTTACCTGACTCCTGCCCTGACTAACTGCCATGGAATAGCTGCCCTATAACTTGATGCCTAGCTAATTCAATGCTTTGCTGAATGCGTGCGACCCCACACATGCGTGCACACCTAAGAATGAGTCTAAATTTATAGGCCCCCAGTGCAGGGAGAGGACAGCGGGATTATGGGAGCTGGTTAGTTATAAATTAGGGACAGCTGCTCAACACATCCTGGTGTGGATAGATGATCAAAGAAGCAGTCCTGATTACATCTCTATACTAAACACCTCTCCTGTGATAAACATCTACAGAGACCCCCCTGGAGCTACAACAGTGAGTACTGGGATAACTGTTGTGAATTTGCTTTTTGCTCCCTCTAGTGGTTACTAGTTTTTTGACTCTGGTTTTTCTGTCATTCCTTTTATCCGCACCTGGGTCGTTAGTTAGGGGTGTTGCTATATAAGCTCCCTGGACCTTCAGTTCTATGCCTGGCAACGTAGTTATCAGAGCTAGTCTGCTGTGCTCTTGTCTACTGATCCTGGTTCCAGTTATATCAGCTAAGTCTGCCTTTTGCTTTTTGCTATTTGTTTTGGTTTTGTATTTTTGTCCAGCTTGTTCCTAATCTATATCCTGACCTTTGCTGGAAGCTCTAGGGGGGCTGGTGTTCTCCCCCCGGACCGTTAGACGGTTCGGGGGTTCTTGAATTTCCAGTGTGGATTTTGATAGGGTTTTTGTTGACCATATAAGTTACCTTTCTTTATTCTGCTATCAGTAAGCGGGCCTCTCTGTGCTAAACCTGGTTCATTTCTGTGTTTGTCATTTCCTCTTACCTCACCGTCATTATTTGTGGGGGGCTTCTATCCAGCTTTGGGGTCCCCTTCTCTGGAGGCAAGAAAGGTCTTTGTTTTCCTCTACTAGGGGTAGCTAGATTCTCCGGCTGGCGCGTGTCATCTAGAATCAACGTAGGAATGATCCCCGGCTACTTCTAGTGTTGGCGTTAGGAGTAGATATATGGTCAACCCAGTTACCACTACCCTATGAGCTGGATTTTTGTATTCTGCAGACTTCCACGTTCCTCTGAGACCCTTGCCATTGGGGTCATAACAGTTTGCCAGGCCAATATTAAATGTTTAATGCATTGCAGAAGAGGGATTATAAGAAAGAAGATTCTGAGTTTTTTTTTTCTTTTTCCCCTTTACCTCAGAGTGGCTATGCTTGCTGCAGACATGAATGTCCAGACCTTGATTACAAGTGTGGACCAGCTGGCTACTCGTGTGCAGGGCATACAAGACTATGTTATCAGAAATCCTAGGTCAGAACCTAAAATACCGATTCCTGAACTGTTTTCCGGAGACAGGTTTAAGTTTAGGAATTTCGTGAATAATTGTAAATTGTTTTTGTCCCTGAGACCCTGTTCATCTGGAGATTCTGCTCAGCAAGTAAAAATTGTTATTTCGTTCTTACGGGGCGACCCTCAGGATTGGGCTTTTTCGCTGGCGCCAGGAGATCCGGCATTGGCTGATCTTGATGCGTTTTTTCTGGCGCTCGGTTTACTTTATGAGGAACCCAATCTTGAGATTCAGGCAGAAAAGGCCTTGCTGGCTATGTCTCAGGGGCAGGACGAGGCTGAAGTGTATTGCCAAAAATTTCGGAAATGGTCCGTGCTGACACATTGGAACGAGTGTGCACTGGCCGCTAATTTTAGAAATGGCCTTTCTGAAGCCATTAAGAATGTTATGGTGGGTTTTCCCATTCCCACAGGTCTGAATGATACTATGGCACTGGCTATTCAAATTGACCGGCGGTTGCGGGAGCGCAAAACCGCAAATTCCCTCATGGTGTTGTCTGAACAGACACCTAATTCGGTGCAATGTGATAGAAAAACCGCAAATTCCCTCATGGTGTTGTCTGAACAGACACCTGATTTAATGCAATGTGATAGAATCCTGACTAGAAATGAGCGGAAAATTCATAGACGCCGGAATGGCTTGTGCTACTACTGTGGTGATTCTACACATGTTATCTCAGCATGCTCTAAACGTATAGCTAAGGTTGTTAGTCCTGTCACCGTTGGTAATTTGCAACCTAAATTTATTCTGTCTGTAACTTTGATTTGCTCACTGTCATCTTATCCTGTCATGGCGTTTGTAGATTCAGGTGCTGCCCTGAGTCTCATGGATCTCTCATTTGCTAAGCGCTGTGGTTTTACTCTTGAACCATTAGAAAATCCTATACCTCTTAGGGGTATTGATGCTACACCATTGGCAGCTAATAAACCGCAGTATTGGACACAGGTTACCATGTGCATGACTCCTGAACACCGCGAGGTGATACGTTTCCTGGTTTTACATAAAATGCATGATTTGGTTGTTTTAGGGCTGCCATGGTTACAGACCCATAATCCAGTCCTGGACTGGAAGGCTATGTCAGTCTCAAGTTGGGGCTGTCGTGGTATTCATGGGGATTCCCTGCCTGTGTCTATTGCTTCTTCTACGCCTTCGGAAGTTCCGGAGTATTTGTCTGATTATCAGGATGTCTTCAGTGAGTCTGAGTCCAGTGCACTGCCTCCTCATAGGGACTGTGACTGTGCTATAGATTTGATCCCAGGCAGTAAATTTCCTAAGGGAAGACTGTTTAATCTGTCGGTACCTGAACATACCGCTATGCGTTCATATATCAAGGAGTCTCTGGAGAAAGGACATATTCGTCCGTCTTCTTCCCCTCTTGGTGCGGGATTCTTTTTTGTGGCAAAAAAGGACGGATCTTTGAGACCTTGTATTGATTATCGGCTTTTAAATAAGATCACTGTCAAATTTCAGTATCCTTTACCGCTGTTGTCTGACTTGTTTGCCCGGATTAAGGGTGCCAAGTGGTTCACCAAGATAGACCTTCGTGGTGCGTACAACCTTGTGCGCATTAAGCAAGGTGATGAATGGAAAACCGCATTCAATACGCCCGAAGGTCATTTTGAGTACTTGGTGATGCCTTTTGGGCTCTCCAATGCGCCTTCAGTTTTTCAGTCCTTCATGCATGACATTTTCCGGAAGTATCTGGATAAATTTTTGATTGTTTATCTGGATGATATTTTGTTTTTTTCTGATAATTGGGATTCGCATGTGGAGCAGGTCAGGTTGGTCTTTAAAATTTTGCGTGAAAATTCTTTGTTTGTCAAGGGCTCAAAGTGTCTCTTTGGTGTACAGAAGGTTCCCTTTTTGGGATTCATTTTTTCCCCTTCTGCTGTGGAGATGGACCCAGTCAAGGTCCGAGCTATTCTTGATTGGACTCAGCCCTCGTCAGTTAAGAGTCTTCAGAAGTTCTTGGGCTTCGCTAACTTCTACCGTCGTTTTATCGCTAACTTTTCTAGCATTGTGAAACCTTTGACGGATATGACCAAGAAGGGCTCCGATGTAGCTAACTGGGCTCCTGCTGCCGTGGAGGCTTTCCAGGAGTTGAAACGCCAGTTTACTTCGGCGCCTGTTTTGTGCCAGCCTGACGTCTCACTTCCCTTTCAGGTTGAGGTGGATGCTCTTTCTAGGAGCTTTGTGCCTGATGCTCCTGGAGTCGCTGATCCTGTTGGTATTCTTAAAGATGGAGTTATCTTGTCAGCTATTTCTCCGGATCTGCGACGTGTGTTGCAGAGATTTCAGGCTGATAGGCCTGAGTCTTGTCCACCTGACAGACTGTTTGTCCCGGATAAGTGGACCAGCAGAGTCATTTCCGAGGTTCATTCCTCGGTGTTGGCAGGTCACCCGGGAATTTTTGGCACCAGAGATCTGGTGGCCAGGTCCTTTTGGTGGCCTTCCTTGTCAAGGGATGTGCGGTCATTTGTGCAGTCCTGTGGGACTTGTGCTCGAGCTAAGCCTTGCTGTTCTCGTGCCAGCGGTTTGCTCTTGCCCTTGCCTGTCCCGAAGAGACCTTGGACACATATCTCCATGGATTTCATTTCTGATCTTCCGCTATCTCAGGGCATGTCCGTTATCTGGGTGATATGTGATCGCTTCTCCAAGATGGTCCATTTGGTTCCTTTGCCTAAGCTGCCTTCCTCTTCCGATCTGGTTCCTGTGTTTTTCCAGAACGTGGTTCGTTTGCACGGCATCCCTGAGAATATTGTGTCAGACAGAGGATCCCAGTTCGTTTCCAGGTTCTGGCGATCCTTTTGTAGTAGGATGGGCATTGATTTGTCGTTTTCGTCTGCTTTCCATCCTCAGACTAATGGACAGACGGAGCGAACCAATCAGACTTTGGAGGCTTATTTGAGGTGTTTTGTCTCTGCTGATCAGGACGATTGGGTGACATTCTTGCCGTTGGCTGAGTTTGCCCTTAATAATCGGGCTAGTTCCGCCACCTTGGTTTCGCCTTTTTTCTGCAACTCTGGTTTCCATCCTCGCTTTTCTTCGGGTCATGTGGAGCCTTCTGACTGTCCTGGGGTGGATTCTGTGGTGGATAGGTTGCAGCAGATCTGGAATCATGTGGTGGACAACTTGAAGTTGTCACAGGAGAAGGCTCAGCGCTTTGCCAACCGCCGCCGCGGTGTGGGTCCCCGACTACGCGTTGGGGATTTGGTATGGCTTTCTTCCCGCTTTGTTCCTATGAAGGTCTCCTCTCCCAAATTTAAACCTCGTTTTATTGGGCCTTACAAGATATTGGAAATCCTTAATCCTGTATCTTTTCGTCTGGATCTTCCTGTGTCGTTTGCTATTCACAATGTATTTCATAGGTCCTTGTTGCGGCGGTACATTGTGCCTGTAGTTCCTTCTGCTGAGCCTCCTGCTCCGGTGTTGGTTGAGGGCGAGTTGGAGTACGTGGTGGAGAAGATCTTGGATTCTCGCCTCTCCAGGCGGAGGCTTCAGTACCTGGTCAAGTGGAAGGGCTATGGTCAGGAGGATAATTCCTGGGTGGTCGCCTCTGATGTTCATGCGGCCGATTTAGTTCGTGCCTTTCATGCCGCTCATCCTGATCGCCCTGGTGGTCGTGGTGAGGGTTCGGTGACCCCTCACTAAGGGGGGGGTACTGTTGTGAATTTGCTTTTTGCTCCCTCTAGTGGTTACTAGTTTTTTGACTCTGGTTTTTCTGTCATTCCTTTTATCCGCACCTGGGTCGTTAGTTAGGGGTGTTGCTATATAAGCTCCCTGGACCTTCAGTTCTATGCCTGGCAACGTAGTTATCAGAGCTAGTCTGCTGTGCTCTTGTCTACTGATCCTGGTTCCAGTTATATCAGCTAAGTCTGCCTTTTGCTTTTTGCTATTTGTTTTGGTTTTGTATTTTTGTCCAGCTTGTTCCTAATCTATATCCTGACCTTTGCTGGAAGCTCTAGGGGGGCTGGTGTTCTCCCCCCGGACCGTTAGACGGTTCGGGGGTTCTTGAATTTCCAGTGTGGATTTTGATAGGGTTTTTGTTGACCATATAAGTTACCTTTCTTTATTCTGCTATCAGTAAGCGGGCCTCTCTGTGCTAAACCTGGTTCATTTCTGTGTTTGTCATTTCCTCTTACCTCACCGTCATTATTTGTGGGGGGCTTCTATCCAGCTTTGGGGTCCCCTTCTCTGGAGGCAAGAAAGGTCTTTGTTTTCCTCTACTAGGGGTAGCTAGATTCTCCGGCTGGCGCGTGTCATCTAGAATCAACGTAGGAATGATCCCCGGCTACTTCTAGTGTTGGCGTTAGGAGTAGATATATGGTCAACCCAGTTACCACTACCCTATGAGCTGGATTTTTGTATTCTGCAGACTTCCACGTTCCTCTGAGACCCTCGCCATTGGGGTCATAACAGATAACTCAATATGGTCATCCACATCCACCTGCTGCTGCTGCTCTTCCTCCTTCCCCTGCATCTTATCCTGCTACAGGTAACATTGATCATGAGGGACCCCAACAGCCCCAGGGTAGTGATGAACACGGAGAAGACTGATTAAATTGTTGATTCCACCATTCTCCCTACTGACAAATTGAGCAGTCTCTTCAAAGGGTCTCAGTAGGTGACACACTTCCCTCATCAGCTGCCAATGGCAGATATCAAAGTAACCAAAGCTCCAAATTTGCACTCCGCACAATAAAATTGCTTTGCACTGCTCATACTGATGCTCCAATCTATGTAGTGTTGAACTTGAGTGTGTTGTAAAATCGCAAATCAAGAAGTGCTCAATTAGATTGTTCTGTTTTTGCAAAGCACAGTCAGTGTGTTTCACTACTTAAGTGTGGTTGAAATGCCCAAACCTTCTGCTCACAATGGCCACCACCTTCTTCAAGCCTGTATATTTCTTTAAGGAATAATGCACCATTTAATTAGGCACGTGTGCCATGCAGGCAACATGAGTTACTTTTCCCAAATGCAAGGCAGCCACAATGTTCCAGGCATTGCCATTTATGACAATGTCAAGCTGCAGTTGACAGGGGTCATGTCCTTTTAGGAGGTGTGGAGGAGGTGTAGGAGTAGGTAGATAACTGATGCTTAATAGTGCATCCAGATCTAGTGACCAATCGTAGACTTCACCGCCTGTCCTGGTTGCATTGATACATTGCTGCTACTCAAAATATTCAAAATATTCAAACAGTGGTCTGTTCAAGACTTATCCAGTCCATAGTTGCTTCTTTATTTGTTTCGTCAGCTCAGTGCTGAGTTCATAGAGTTTTTTTTCCGAATGGGCTGAGGATGTTGCTTCATTTTCAGATGGAAAGCTGTAGTTCCTATTCTATAAGAGTCTAGACATCCATGGCTTACTTTCCTAATGTAAAGCCTGCGCACTCCAAAATATTCATAGGTTAGCAAAAGAACCACTAATTCTGAGATGCCCACATGTAGGACTTGCCACAATCACGACCTGTTGAGGTTCCTCCTCTAACAGGACTTGCAGCATCACCTGCTCCTGAATTGACAATAAAATAAGTAGATTTGCCACTAGAAGATCTTTTGGCAGGACATCAGCTGCACTATTTATCACTGGTGTTAAAACCCTCCTCCACTGATAATATCACCTCTTCAGAACCCCAACACGATTCCGGGGTCTTGTCCACCACACATTTATCATCACTGTCAGCATTAACCTTGACTGTTGTGAATTCTGTTTTTGGGCTCCCTCTGGTGGCTACTGGTGGTACTGGTTGACTTTGGTCTTGTGTTTCCAGTGCACCTGTTTTCATCAGGAAATTGGGAGTTTCCTATTTAGTCTGGCTTCTCAGTCACTCTAGTGCCGGCAATCAATGTTACCAGAGCATCTCTGTTGCTTGCTACCTGCTCCAAGTCTGCAATTCAGTTAAGTTGAATCTTTGTCTTTTTTTGTGTTTGTTTTGTCCAGCATGCATTTATATTTCTTGTGCTGCTGGAAGCTCTAGTGATCTGAAATTACTACTCCGGTGTCATGAGTTGATAACGGAGTTAAGGTAGTTTCAGGATGGCTGCTTAGGGTTTTGAGGTAACCGTGAAGTCCTCTTTTGTATTTTCTTTGTATCTAGTCAGAGGGCCTCACTTTGCTGAAACTATATTCATACTGCGTTTGTGTTTTCCTCTTACCTAACCGTTATTACATGTGGGGGGCTACTATAACTTTTGGGGTTTCCCTGGAGGCAAGCCAGGTCTGTGTATTCCTCTTCTAGGGGTAGTTAGCTCTCCGGCTGGCGCGAGGTGTCTAGAGATCAACGTAGGCACACCCCCTGGCTACTTCTATTTGCGTGTTAGGTTCAGCATCGCGGTTACCTGAGTTACCATCTTCCTAGAGCTAGTCCGTTTTTGCCCATGTCCCTGCCATTGGGAATCATGACAGTATTGCCGGCCGTAATGTATTAAAGGTATTGGCTAAAGAAGGAGAGAAAAAAAAGAAGTTTCTGACACTTTTTTTTTTTTTTTTTACTCAGAGGTTCTGTCTAGCCATAATTGCAATCTGCTGTTTTTTGTGTTTTTTTTTTCCTCTCCTCTTAACCCCTGAATGGCTCAGACCTCTGCTGTTGAGAAATGGATATCCAGGGTTTAGCTTCAAATCTTAATACTCTTGCCTCTAAGGTTCAAAATATCCAAGACTATGTTATACATGCTCCTATGTCTGAACCCAAGATCCCTATACCTGAGTTCTTTTCTGGAGATAGATCTCGCTTTTTGAATTTTAAGCACAATTGTAAATTGTATCTTTCTCTGAGATCTCGCTCCGCTGGAGACCCCGCTCAGCAGGTTAAGATTGTTATTTCCTTGTTGCTGGGTGACCCCCAGAATTGGGCATTTGCATTGGCACCAGGGGATCCTGCGCTGCTTAATGTGGATGCGTTTTTTCTGGCACTGGGGTTGCTCTATGAGGAACCTAATTTGGAGATTCAGGCTGAAAAGGCCTTGATAGCCCTCTCTCAAGGGCATGATGAAGCTGAAATATATTGTCAAAAATTTCGAAAATAGTCTGTGCTTACTCAGTGGAATGAGTGCGCCCTGGCGGCGAATTTCAGAGAAGGTCTCTCTGACGCCGTTAAAGATGTCATGGTGGGGTTTCCTACGCCCACAGGTCTGAATGAATCCATGACTATGGCTATTCAGATTGATCGGCGTTTACGGGAGCGCAAACCTGTGCACCATTTGGCGGTGTCTTCTGAGCAGGCACCAGAGATTATGCAATGTGATAGAATTCTGTCCAGAAGTGAACGGCAGAATTATAGGCGTAAAAATGGGTTGTGCTTCTACTGTGGTGATTCTGCTCATGTTATATCAGCATGCTCTAAACGCACAAAAAAGGTTGATAAGTCTTTTGCAATTTGCACCTTACAGTCTAAGTTTATTTTGTCTGTAACTTTGATCTGTTCATTATCAACTATTTCTGTGGATGCCTATGTGGATTCTGGCGCTTCCTTGAGTCTTATGGATTGGTCCTTTGCCAGACGTTGTGGGTTTAGCCTAGAGCCTTTGGAAGTTCCTATCCCTCTGAAGGGTATCGACTCCACACCTTTGGCTAGGAATAAACCACAATTCTGGACACAAGTGACTATGTGTATGACTCCTGACCATCGGGAGGTGATTCGCTTCCTTGTGTTGCATAACTTGCATGATGTCTTAGTGCCTAGATTGCCATGGTTGCAAACTCATAATCCAGTCCTTGACTGGAAAACAATGTCTGTGTTAAGTTGGGGATGTCAGGGGGCTCATGGGGAAGTACCTTTGGTTTCCATTGCTTCATCTACTCCCTCTGAAATTCCGGCATTTTTGTCTGATTATTGTGATGTTTTTGAGGAGCCTAAACTTAGTTCTCTCCCCCCTCACCGGGATTGCGATTGTGCTATAGACTTGATTCCGGGCAGCAAGTTTCCCAAGGGTCGTTTGTTCAATCTATCTGTGCCTGAGCATGCTGCTATGCGAGAGTATATTAAGGAGTCCTTGGAAAAGGGACATATCCGTCCATCCTCATCCCCTTTAGGAGCAGGTTTTTTTTTCGTGGGTAAAAAAGATGGCTCCCTGAGGCCCTGTATTGATTATCGCCTGTTGAATAAGATTACAGTCAAATACCAGTATCCTTTGCCACTATTGACTGATTTATTTGCTCATATTAAAGGGGCAAAGTGGTTCTCTAAGGTTGATCTTCGGGGTGCGTATAATTTGGTGCGGATTAAGCAGGGAGATGAGTGGAAAACTGCATTTAATACGCCCGAGGGCCATTTTGAGTATTTGGTAATGCCTTTTGGTCTTTCTAATGCTCCTTCAGTCTTTCAGTCCTTTATGCACGATATTTTCCGTAAATACCTGGATAAATTTATGATTGTGTATTTGGATGATATTTTGATTTTTTCGGATGACTGGGAGTCGCATGTTCAACAGGTTAGGAAGGTTTTTCAGGTTTTGCGGTCCAATTCTCTGTTTGTAAAGGGCTCAAAGTGTATCTTTGGGGTTCAGAAGATTTCCTTTTTGGGGTATATTTTTTCCCCTTCTTCTGTTGAGATGGATCCTGTCAAGGTTTGGGCTATTTGTGATTGGACGCAGCCTACTTCCCTGAAGAGTCTTCAGAAGTTCTTGGGCTTTGCTAATTTCTATCGTCGATTTATAACTGGGTTTTCAAGTGTTGCTAAACCTCTGACTGATTTGACTAAGAAGGGTGCTGATGTTGCCAATTGGTCCTCTGCGGCTGTGGAGGCCTTTCGGGAGCTTAAGCGCCGCTTTTCCTCTGCCCCTGTGTTGCGCCAGCCTGATGTTTCGCTCCCTTTTCAGGTTGAGGTTGATGCTTCCGAGATTGGAGCGGGGGCGGTTTTGTCGCAGAAAAGTCCCGATTGCTCAGTGATGAGACCATGTGCATTCTTCTCTCAAAAGTTTTCGCCCGCCGAGCGAAATTATGATGTCGGCTATCGGGAGCTCTTGGCTATGAAGTGGGCATTTGAGGAGTGGCGTCATTGGCTTGAGGGTGCTAGACATCAGGTGGTGGTCTTGACTGATCACAAGAATCTGATTTACCTTGAGTCCGCCAGGCGTCTGAATCCTAGACAGGCGCGCTGGTCATTGTTTTTCTCTCGGTTTAATTTTGTGGTTTCATACTTGCCGGGCTCGAAAAATGTGAAGGCAGATGCTCTTTCTAGGAGTTTTGAGCCTGACTCCTCTGGTGACTCTGAGCCTACAGGTATCCTTAAGGATGGAGTGATTTTGTCTGCTGTCTCCCCAGACTTGCGACGTGCTTTGCAGGAGTTTCAGACTGATAAGCCTGATCGTTGTCCGTCTGGGAGATTGTTTGTTCCAGATGAGTGGACCAGTAGAGTCATCTCAGAGGTTCATTCTTCTGTGTTGGCGGGCCACCCTGGAATTTTTGGTACCAGAGATTTGGTGGCCAGGTCCTTCTGGTGGCCTTCCTTGTCTCGGGATGTGCGTACCTTTGTACAGTCTTGTGATGTTTGTGCTCGGGTCAAGCCTTGCTGTTCTCGGGCTAGTGGATTGTTGTTGTCCTTGCCTATTCCGAAGAGGCCGTGGACGCACATCTCTATGGACTTTATCTCGGATCTCCCGGTTTCTCAGAAAATGTCTGTCATTTGGGTGGTGTGTGACCGTTTTTCTAAGATGGTTCATTTGGTACCCTTGCCCAAACTGCCTTCTTCATTGGAGTTGGTTCCTTTATTTTTTCAGAATGTGGTTCGCTTGCATGGTATCCCGGAAAACATCGTGTCTGACAGAGGATCTCAATTTGTGTCTAGGTTCTGGCGAGCATTCTGTGCCAGGATGGGCATTGATTTGTCTTTTTCATCTGCGTTCCATCCTCAGACTAATGGCCAGACGGAGCGAACTAATCAGACCTTGGAGACGTATTTGAGGTGTTTTGTGTCTGCTGATCAGGATGATTGGGTCGCCTTTTTGCCGTTGGCAGAGTTTGCCCTCAATAATCGGGCCAGTTCTGCTACTCTGGTTTCTCCTTTCTTTTGCAATTCAGGGTTTCACCCTCGTTTTTCGTCTGGTCAGGTGGAGTCTTCGGATTGTCCTGGAGTGGATTCTGTGGTGGATAGACTGCACCGGATTTGGAGTCATGTGGTGGACAATTTGAAGTTGTCTCAGGAGAAGACTCAGCACTTTGCTAATCGTCATCGTCGTGTGGGTCATCATCTCCGTGTTGGAGACTTGGTGTGGTTGTCTTCTCGCTTTGTCCCTATGAAGGTCTCTTCTCCTAAGTTCAAACCTCGGTTCATAGGTCCTTATAAGATTTTGGAGATTCTTAATCCTGTATCTTTTTGTTTGGACCTTCCAGCATCTTTCACCATTCATAATGTCTTCCATAGGTCGTTGTTGCGGAGGTACGAGGTACCGGTTGTTCCTTCTGTTGAGCCTCCTGCTCCTGTGCTGGTGGAGGGTGAATTGGAGTATGTTGTGGAGAAGATTTTGGACTCTCGTATTTCCAGACGGAGACTTCAATATCTGGTTAAATGGAAGGGATACGGTCAGGAGGATAATTCTTGGGTGACTGCCTCTGATGTTCATGCCTCTGATTTGGTTCGCGCCTTTCATAGGGCGCATCCAGATCGCCCTGGTGGTTCTCATGAGGGTTCAGTGCCCCCTCCTTAAGGGGGGGGTACTGTTGTGAATTCTGTTTTTGGGCTCCCTCTGGTGGCTACTGGTGGTACTGGTTGACTTTGGTCTTGTGTTTCCAGTGCACCTGTTTTCATCAGGAAATTGGGAGTTTCCTATTTAGTCTGGCTTCTCAGTCACTCTAGTGCCGGCAATCAATGTTACCAGAGCATCTCTGTTGCTTGCTACCTGCTCCAAGTCTGCAATTCAGTTAAGTTGAATCTTTGGCTTTTTTTGTGTTTGTTTTGTCCAGCATGCATTTATATTTCTTGTGCTGCTGAAAGCTCTAGTGATCTGAAATTACTACTCCGGTGTCATGAGTTGATAACGGAGTTAAGGTAGTTTCAGGATGGCTGCTTAGGGTTTTGAGGTAACCGTGAAGTCCTCTTTTGTATTTTCTTTGTATCTAGTCAGAGGGCCTCACTTTGCTGAAACTATATTCATACTGCGTTTGTGTTTTCCTCTTACCTAACCGTTATTACATGTGGGGGGCTACTATAACTTTTGGGGTTTCCCTGGAGGCAAGCCAGGTCTGTGTATTCCTCTTCTAGGGGTAGTTAGCTCTCCGGCTGGCGCGAGGTGTCTAGAGATCAACGTAGGCACACCCCCTGGCTACTTCTATTTGCGTGTTAGGTTCAGCATCGCGGTTACCTGAGTTACCATCTTCCTAGAGCTAGTCCGTTTTTGCCCATGTCCCTGCCATTGGGAATCATGACACTTGACCCAACAACAGTTTCTTTAGTGTTTGAAATGCCCTGAGGTTCTTGTGCTCCTCCTTATGCCCACCCCTAGATTTGTACTGACCCAGAGTGCCACTAGGAGCTTGGCTGCCATTACCAAACCCCTACCACTAAGGGTGCTTTAACCTTGCGTTCTGTGTTGCCGCTGGGCATGCGTCTGAAATCCTCAATAAATGGTCTGGACGCATGCACCGACTGGGCCAATAGACTGTAATGGTAACAGCACAGTGAACATGGGCTTTGCAGTGCACTTTTTCAGGAGTATACACCTACAGAAGGCATACACCCAGACTGTGGGACACTAACGCCCCATCGACTAGTCTAAGCCCCCATTTACAAATCATAAATGCAGACACAACTCCTGGTGGTTCTGGGGGAATAGGGGACCTGTCAGGTTCCCTTTAAGTGTTGCAGTTCCATAACACATGAGTGTTTAAAGTATTTGTCCAATGTTTTAAGGTTTTCTATCCTGAATCACCATAAAATGGCTGCTGAATTCCCTGTCTCGAATATTCTATAGGCTCCACTCTATTAGTCCCTTCGGATTGGCTACACTAAACCATGTGATGTAATATCGGCAAGGAATTATGGGGAAGGCCATGTCTGAGATCATGTGAGCGTTTTGTGGCAGTTTTCTACTATGTGTACAATCATAAATTGTTCGAATTTGCCTAAACTTTCATAAAATCCTTTACAAATGTCATCTCTATTTGAAACCAATTGGCTCCTAAACCACAAGTCCTAGTAATTTGGCTCTAGTGTACCTGAATAATAAATAGCTAACCACACAACAAAAAACAGCATAGTCAATAGTAACTAATATTTACACAATAATCAAAAAAATATAATTAGACTATTTATGCTGAAACCAATAAACACACACAAAACGACTTAATGTAAGGATTAGTCGCTATCAAATATAGGCAGGGGATTATGGATCACAAGGACCCAAAAAAAAACGACCAACAAATCCAAAAGGCAATGTATATAAAAATACCAAATTTTATTATTGCACAACAATCATTTTAAAAAAAATTAATTAACATATACATCACATATATATAAGGAGCAGATGAGGCACAGTACTGCAAGGTGTACAGGGACACCACAGGAGAGCATATTAAGGGCGCACGGAGCCGGGAACAAAAAAACCCCATATACGGAGTGGTAATAAGCAAGGGATTTAAGAAAAATGCAATCCCATCCTGCTATAACTAGTAAGTTTCTCATACCAACACCCACATAGTAAGACTAAAGGTCCCTGAGGAAGGTTTTACTACCGAAACGTGCGTTGGGGAGGGCGCACGGACCCTGGACACATCTTACCCGCCTTTCCCACTAGAGGTAATGGATATGTATTTTGCATATATTTGTACTTGGACCTTTAGTCTTACTATGTGGGTGTTGGTATGAGAAACTTACTAGTTATAGCAGGATGGGATTGCATTTTTCTTAAATCCCTTGCTTATTACCACTCCGTATATGGGGTTTTTTTGTTCCCGGCTCGGTGCGCCCATAATATGCTCTCCTGTGGTGTCCCTGTACACCTTGCAGTACTGTGCCTCATCTGCTCCTTATATATATGTGATGTATATGTTAATTAATTTTTTTTAAAATGATTGTTGTGCAATAATAAAATTTGGTATTTTTATATACATTGCCTTTTGGATTTGTTGGTCGTTTTTTTTTGGGTCCTTGTGATCCATAATCCCCTGTACCTGAATAATGCAAATAGTTCTTTCAAATATCAAAAGTTTGCCATAAACTATTTTCTCATATGTAAAATGTTTAAGGATCATACAATATTCTGTGACTATTGTCTTACTACAATTACTGAAGCCTCTGTGTAAGCATGCTGCATCAAAGCATGTAATTATGTTACAAGGGAAGTACAGAAACATGACATCACCTGTTATTATGTGCTCTTTGAGTGCCTTTCGGGAAGGCATGCCTTTAGACAGACTCAAACACACAATACTCATTTCATTCATGTTCTCTTTAACGTGTCACCATAAGCTGTGTAAAATGCCGATAATTATGGCTCAGCGATTACCTAACACAAGGCACTGAAAGAAATTCACCCATTGTTTTCTAAAAATACAGACCCCAATACCGTCACTTACTAATCCTAATTTAGTTAGGGAAATGCACAGAGCTTAGATGAAGAATTCAGCTCCCAATAGTCTAAATTATTCTTCACATTGTTATGTCCGTTCGTACTGTTCTGCAGTATACAAAAAACAAGGGCTAGGACACTTTTTAGTATAAGAGTAAGTGCAGTGTTTCTACACATTGATTTCATTCCAGGTTATATTAGTATATTAGAAATGCGCCACCTGCGTCAGAATTAGTAAAAAATGATGCTATAGCCTCATACTAAAAATTGCTGCCCATGTCATTCTGATTTTTAATCATCTGTCATCCAATTTATATGGATAAAGCCAATCAACATTGTTTCTATAACGGAAATCATTATCCTCCATCATTTGAGCTAAATTAGCCAATAGGCTTCAGTTAAATGGTACTGGCTGGGGGTATTGTAGGATTATTCTAAAGAATGGGTTTAACCTATACATCTGTAGAAATAGACACCAGAGAGTGGATGCCCATTCTTGCATACAATTGTTTTTTATTAAATAGGTTTATATTTCTGAACTTAATCCCTTCACCCCAAAGCCTTTTTTCACCTTCCTGGCCAGGCAAATTTTTACATTTCTGGCCGGTTTTACTTTCTGAAGTGATAACTCTGGAAAGCTTTAACATATCCCAGTGATTCTAAAACAGTTTATTTTGTGACATATTGTACTTCATGTTAGTTGTAAATTTAGGTTGATATTTTTTGTTTTTGTTTGTGAAAATATCAGAGTTTTGTTGAAAATTTTGAAAATTTCTCAATTTTCAAACTTTTACATTCTATGGCCTTGAAGTAGCTGGTTATATCGCACAAAATAGTTAATAAATAACATTTCCCATATATCTGCTTAACATCTGCATCATTTTTTAATCATTTTTTTATTGTTAGGAAGTTAGAAGGGTTGTAAGTTGATCAGCAATTTCTCAGTTTTCCATCAAAATTTATTAAAACCAAATTTTGTAGGGACCACATCACATTTGAAATTACTTTGAGAGGCCTATATGACAGTAAATAACCCAAAGTGACAGCATTTTAACCCCTTTCAGACATCAGACGTACTATTCCGTCCATGTGACCTGGGCCAATTTGACCATGGACAGAATAGTACGTCTGAGCGATCGGGAGGTGCGTGGCCGATCGCCGCCAGGTATCAGCTGATTCACAGCCCTCTCCCGACATCTTAACCCCAGAAATACTGTGATTGAAAATGATCGCAGCATTCCAGAAGCCGATACAGGGGCTGACATCCCCTCGGCCTTTGGATAGGAGACCCCGTAGCATGACGTGGGCTCCCGATCGTTGCCATGGTGACCCAATGTCGTCATAACGACATCCGGGTCACCAGAACTAGGAAACTTGGTGATCATGCTCAGTGCATGATCACCAAGTCTCCCTGTCAGTGCAACGCTGACAGCTTCTATGGCTTGCAGATGCTGCTTCATCTACAAACTATAGAAGGGATCAGCCTGCAAAAAATGATTGTCCCATAGTGGGACAAAATACAAAAGTTAGAAAAAAGTGTTTTTTTTTTGTTTGTTTTTTAAATAATTGGAAAAATATATATTTTTTAAATCAAAAATAATTATAAAAAAATCAATATTCTATCTCTAAATAAATGTTTTAATGAAAAAAAATCTAAACAATAAAAGTACACATACTTGGTATCGCTGCGTCCGCAACGACCCGACCTATAAAACTGTCCCACCAGTTAACCCCTCTAGTGAACACCATAAAAAACCAAGGCAAAAAACAATGGTTCTCATCATGCCGCCGAACAATAAGTGGAATAACACGCGATCAAAAAGACGGATTTAAATAAACATGGTACCGCTGAAAACATCATCTTGTCCAGCAAAAATCAAGCCCCCATACAGCTCCATCAGCGGAAAAATAAAAAAGTTATAGCTCTCAGAATAAAGGGATGCAAAAATAATTACTTTTTATATAAAATAGTTTTTATTGTATAAAAGCGCCAAAACCTTAAAAAAAGATATAAATTAGGTATTGCTGTAATCATACTAACCCGAAGAATAAAACTGCTTTATCAATTTTACCACACATGGAACGGTATAAATGCCCCCGCCCAAAATAAATTCATGAATTGCTGGCTTTTGTTCATTCTGCCTCCCAAAAATCAGAATAGAAAGCGATCACAAAATGTCATGTGCCCGAAAATGGTACCAATAAAAACATCAACTCGTCCTGCAAAATACGAGACCTCACATGACTCTGTGGACCAAAATATGGAAAAATTATAGCTCTCAAAATATGGTGATGCAAAACCGTCTTTAAGGCCGGTTTCACACGTCCTGATATTTCCGATACCAGACAAACCGGTACCGGAGATATCCGTGTCCGTGTGACCATGTGTGTACTACGTGTGCCACCCGTGTGCCGCATCAGTACCACATGGACAGCCGCCGGCGAAGAATCAATACCTATATCAATTATAGATGTGTGCACTTTGGCTAATTAGGGAGGCGAGCTATCATAAAAGGATGGGCCACTGACTGGAGACACAGCCCTGATGAAGAGGGGAGAATCTCTCTGTTCACCCATCCCGGCAGCTCTGTGACATCACAACCAGCTCCGCCCCTATCAAACCTCACCGAATCCTCAGTGTCACGGAGCGCGTGAGGTAAGTGTCGGCTGTCCTGCACCCAGGTGCGGACGATTGAGCAGCACTGCCCTATTAGGCATTACCCTTGTAGCACTTTCTGTGCACATTGCAGGCACCTAATACTGTGAGCTAACCAGCTCAAATTCCCTCCATGCTGCGTGCAAGTGCGCTGCACCACCAATGCTTATACAAGTAAGTAACTATCAGTACCTACACTGGGGTGTAATATTCTGAATATTCATTTCTCTTAAGTATCGGCACACGTGACAACTGGATGCAGCAGGAAGCAGGCAGCTGACAGTGCGCGCTACTGAAGAGGAATGGATACTCATCGTGATCTCCAATGAACATCCAGTGAGTATTCCGGCAGCTGTGCTCTGCTTGTGAGCAGCGCATGATGTCCCTGCCATGCGCTGCTTACAAGCATTAATCAGCTGCTGGCACTGGAGCAGGATGCTGCCACTGCAAGGGAGCGGAGGAAGGTAAGAGTAAAGGTTTGTTTTTTATAATCTTTTCTGATGGGGCCATGGATACCAGGACTGGGATGGGGCAAATCATACCAGCAAGGTGATGGGGCCAATCAATTATACCAGGAACAGGATGGGGCCAATCAATCATACCAGCAAGGGGATGGGGCCAATCAATCATACCAGGAACTGGATGGGGCCAATCAATCATACCAGGAACTGGATGGGGCCAATCAATCATACCAGGAACAGAATGGGGCCAGTCGATCATACCAGGAAATGGATGGGGCCATGTATATCAGGAACGGGATGGGGCCAATCAGTCATACCAGGAACTGGATGGGGCCAATCAATCATACCAGGAACGGGATGGGGCCAATCATTCATACCAGGAACAGGATGGGGCCAATCAATCATCAGAATAAGAATGCGACCATGCATACCAGGACTGGGATGGCGCCAATTATACCAGAATAAGGATGGGGCCATGCATACCAGAAAAAGGATGGGGCCATGCATACCAGAATAAGGATGGGGCCATGCATACCAGAATAGGGATGAGGGGACCATATTTACCAGGATAAGGGATCTTAAGTACAGAATTGACCACATTTTTTGCTTCATTTTTTTTCCTAATTTCCTCCTCCAAAACCTAGGTGCGTCTTATAGTCCAAAAAATATGGTATGCATAGCGCCACCCCTCAGTATATAGTGTAGTCAATTTTTATGTATAGCACAGTCCCTTAGTATATATTGTACTCACTTATGTATAGCACAGTCCCTTAGTATATACTGTACTCACTTATTATGTCTAACACAGTCCCTTGGTATATAGTGTACTCGCTTCTTACGTTTATCCCTCAGTATATAGTGTAGTCACTTTGTATGTATAGCAGTCCCTTAGTATATAGTGTACTCACTTATGTCTAACACAGTCCCTTAGTATATAGTGTACTCGCTTATTATGTATAACACCATCCTTAGTTACATAGTTTGATCTTTTGTTATGTATAACACCGTACCTTGTTAAGTACCATCCTTTCTACTTACATATTATGCTGTGCCTTATTATATAGCTTCCTCTGCTGTTATGTAAAGTGCTGTCTCTTACATAGTGTATTCTTGTTATTTTTGTTATTCACAGCGCCTTCTTTTATTATATAGTCCTGATGGAGGAGCCGGTGACCATACTACCAGTCCATCAGCTTCTCCATTTGAAAAGAAGCTTTCCCATGCTCCATTAGCCATCACTGCATTCTAAAGCTACGGTATGTAATAAAAAAAGGGCCCTATATAATCCAATATGTAAGGGACTGTGCTGTACATAAAAAGAGAGGGCACTGCATAATAAGGGACAGCAATATACATAATAAAGGAGACTATGTAATATGTATACATGTATGTGTGTGTGGCAATATATGTATATATATATATATATATACTAGATGGTGGCCTGATTCTAACGCATCGGGTATTCTAGAATATGCATGTCAACGTAGTATATTGCACAGCCCACGTAGTTAAATGCCCAGCCACGTAGTATATTGCCAAGCCACGTAGTATATTGCACAGTCCACGTAGTATATTGCCCAGCCACGTAGTAAATTGCCCAGCCACGTAGTATATTGCCCAGCCATGTAGTATATTGCACAGCCCACGTAGTATATTGCACAGCCCACGTAGTATATTGCCCAGCCATGTAGTATATTGCCCAGCCACGTAGTATATTGCCCAACCACGTAGTATATTGCCCAGCCACGTAGTATATTGCCCAACCACGTAGTATATTGCCCAGCCACATAGTATATTGCCCAGCCACGTAGTATACAGCACAGAGCCACATAGTATATTGCCCAGCCACATAGTATATTGCCCAGTCACGTAGTATACAGTACAGAGCCACGTAGTATACTGCCCAGTCACGTAGTATATTGCCCAGCCACGCAGTATATTGCCCAGCCACGCAGTATATTGCCCAACCATGTAGTATATTGCCCAGCGACATAGTATATTGCCCAGCCACGTAGTATACAGCACAGAGCCACGTAGTATATTGCCCAGCCACATAGTATATTGCCCAGCCACATAGTATATTGCCCAGCCACGTAGTATACTGCCCAGTCAGGTAGTATATTGGCCAGCCACATAGTATGCACCATATCCCTGTTAAAAAAAAGAATTAAAATAAAAAATAGTTACATACTCACCCTCCGTTGGCTCCAGGATCGAAGCGGTTACCGATGGTCTTCACGCGTTCCGGTCTGAAGAGAGCATTGCGGTCTCGCGAGATGATGATGTAGTGATCTTGCGAGACCACACGTCATCATCTCGCGAGACCGCAATTCATGGAGCGGTCACCGTGGCGTTGCGAGGAATGTCGGTAACAGCTTCGATCCGGGAGCATCGGTAACCACTTCGATCCAGGGGCCAATGGAGGGTGAGTATGTAACTATTTTTTTTTATTATTATTATTTTTAACATTAGATCTTTTTACTATTCATGCTGCATAGGCAGCATGAATAGTAAACGTTGGTCACACAGGGTTAATAGCAGCGTTAACCGAGTGCGTTACACCGCGGTCAACGCTGCCATTAACCCTGTGTGAGCGGTGACTGAAGGGGAGTATGCGGGCTCCGGGCACTGACTGCGGGGAGTAAGGAGCGGCCATTTTCTTCCGGACTGTGGCCGTCGCTGATTGGTCGTGGCTGTTTTGCCGCGACCAATCAGCGACTTGGATTTCCATGGCAGACAGAGGCCGCGACCAATGAATATCCGTGACAGACAGACAGAAGGACAGACAGACAGAAGTGACCCTTAGACAATTATATAGTAGATATACACTCACTGGCCACTTTATTAGGTACACCTGTCCAACTTCTTGTTAACACTTAATTTCTAATCAGCCAATCACATGGCGGCAGCTCAGTGCATTTAGGCATGTAGACATGGTCAAGACAATCTCCTGCAGTTCAAACCGAGCATCAGTATGGGGAAGAAAGGTGATTTGAGTGCCTTTGAACGTGGCATGGTTGTTGGTGCCAGAAGGGCTGGTCTGAGTATTTCAGAAACTGCTGATCTACTGGGATTTTCACGCACAACCATCTCTAGGGTTTACAGAGAATGGTCCGAAAAAGAAAAAAAATCCAGTGAGCGGCAGTTCTGTGGGCGGAAATGCCTTGTTGATGCCAGAGGTCAGAGGAGAATGGGCAGACTGGTTCGAGCTGATAGAAAGGCAACAGTGACTCAAATCGCCACCCGTTACAACCAAGGTAGGCCTAAGAGCATCTCTGAACGCACAGTGCGTCGAACTTTGAGGCAGATGGGCTACAGCAGCAGAAGACCACACCGGGTACCACTCCTTTCAGCTAAGAACAGGAAACTGATGCTACAATTTGCACAAGCTCATCGAAATTGGACAGTAGAAGATTGGAAAAACGTTGCTTGGTCTGATGAGTCTCGATTTCTGCTGCGACATTCGGATGGTAGGGTCAGAATTTGGCGTAAACAACATGAAAGCATGGATCCATCCTGCCTTGTATGGAGCATCTTTGGGATGTGCAGCCGACAAATCTGCGGCAACTGTGTGATGCCATCATGTCAATATGGACCAAAATCTCTGAGGAATGCTTCCAGCACCTTGTTGAATCTATGCCACGAAGAATTGAGGCAGTTCTGAAGGCAAAAGGGGTCCAACCCGTTACTAGCATGGTGTACCTAATAAAGTGGCCGGTGAGTGTATATATATATATATATATATATATATATATATATATATATATATATATATATATATATATGTAACTTTGTCGCCATAAAAGGAGGGGGAGCCAGGCACAGCTCTTGTACAGGGGACCCAAGCTGTCAGTGTCCACCCCTGACAAGGACTATACTGAATGCTGTTTAGTTTATGTGAAGTAGAAGCAGCAGAGTGAGACGATCTACTCTGTTGTTGTACCCTAAGAGGGCGGATCCCCGCAGGCATATGGACTATGCTATATATTTGGTTTCTTTTCCTGTTTTGCCAGAAAGGCCATATTTTTATATTGAATTTTACACTGGTTTATACCGTGCTTTAAATAAACCAGCAGAAGAAATGTTCCCGTGTCTACTTCTGTGACCAGCCGACTGAATAGCATTACCACAATATACATATAAAGCTGGTGGAATAAATATTGAACACATCACCAATTTTGTAAGTAAATATTTTTCTAATGATGCTATTGACATGAAAATATCAGCAGATGTCGGTAACAATTCATGCAATCCACACAGGCAAAGAAACAAACCATATATATCCATAAATTAAGTTATGTGTAATTATAAGAAATGACACAGGGAAAAACTATTGGACACACTTACTGAAATGTATTTAATACTTCATACAAAAGCCTTTGTTGATGATGACAGCTTCATCCCGCCTCATGTGTGGTGAAACGAGTTGCATGCACAGCTCAGGTGTGATTTTGGCCCATTTTCTACACAAACACTCTTCAAATTTTGAAGGTTCTGAACTCTGAGCTTTAGTTCCTTCCATAAATTTTCTATTGGATTCGGGTCAGGTGATTGGCTGGGCAATTCTAGCAGCTTTACATTACTTGTTTTGTTTGACTTTTCTGCTCCTGACCCGGTGTTTAGGTTTTGTTATCTTGGCTGAACTCTTTTTAGCATAACACAAGTGTTTTCATTTGTCTACCCTATCACTTTTTGGTTGTGGCTTTATATTCTTTTCCACTACTGGTATTTCCTGGCGGCATTTCATTTGGATGTTCAGCCAGTCTGCTGTTGTTTAAAGCCAGTCAATAAAATTCCAGCTAGGGTTTATCCCTTTGCTGTTTCTGATTCTTTACTCTTCTTCCATCTTCTGTTTCTCTCTGGGAAGTAGGTGGTATATTATCCAACTGTTCACACTTTATACAGTACTTTATTTTGTATTTAGTGGTTTATTTTACTCTCTCTGGGATCTTTACTTTTTTTCAGCACACTTTCCCTTTTGTAGGTAATTTACACTTTGCTCTGCCCTCAAGTTCTTTAGGAGGAACATGAAATGCTCAACGGCCTTTCAGGCAGCATAGGTTCAAGTTGCCATTGTCTAGACTGTGGTTATGGCTATCTCAGCTCATTCAGGCACCACTATGGACTGCGGGGTTGGGAACTGTAGTCTGTGTAGTAACCTATAGGGTCAGTTGCAGTTATTTAGCTTTACCTATTATCCCGAGTGAGGTACTACATTAGCATAACTCATGCACTGCAATCGTCAATAAAGATTGGGAGCACAGGCAGAGACTCGCCACTAGAGTCAGATAAAGGTGCATAAAGCTCTGTTTGTAACATTAGAAAAGAACAACTCAATAGGCTTTAAAAAAACACAACACTGAAACACACTGGCGCTACTAGAAAAACGGCCCAAGTGCTGCAGGTATTTAGGCAGATCTGTGCACACTCTGCCAGAAGAACAGGCAAACCAATATAAGATATAAAATAAATACCGCGCCACAAGGGTCTAAAAAATCCTTACTAACTAGTACATAGGTTAGTCACCGGTTCGCCTGTTATAAAGCAAATTCTGCACGATATGGCAGATATAATGAGCTGGTGTATAATCAAATGTCGACTGGCAAAGTCCCCACTTGTAATTGGAATGAACCGCAATCAGTGTGTACAACATATATACCTACTAGGGTGAGTAAATGATGAATCACATACCGTGACGGGCTGTCCTGTATTGCTGCGAGATGGCTCGTAGTAGGTACACCAAAAAGTACATGTGGTAATCTACGAATATGGACAGCAAATCTATTGGTGAAGGTGGTCCTCTATATGATGGCGGTCAGGTAGGCGCACACTTGTAGTTACCACTTGTCCGACCAAGGACCGGGTGCCAGTAAGCAGTACAGAGCCAGGAACCGTCCCGGCCGGAGGCGATCCTGGTTGTACTGAAAAAAATGGCCGACGCTGCCAAGCAGCGTGTGACGTCACAGGCCTACGGAGTCTCACTGGGGCAAAAAGCAAACCGACGCGTTTCAGAGTGTAACGCACTCCTTCCTCAGGGTTACCGCCCCCAAATGGCTGGCTCCATATATATGAATACACAACAGGCACCCTGCTGCGTGCTCTATGTTAACCATGTGCATACCTCCACCCACCATACTACACTGTCATTGTGTGTGCATTAAACTCATAACCAACTGCAATTGAGATGTTGCAGTTCATGCATTTACTCCCTGTTACTGCAACATCTCTTAGGAACAATTTATTGATAAAATATTTTGAAGCTATGCAGAATAATCTGCTTGTCTACCACTGAAGGGTGTACCTCTATTAGGTAAATATAAATTACAATGGGACAAAAATGCAACGTATTGCATGTCCAAATATAAAATACGTATTACACATAGTCAATTTTTATTATACAATAATTAAAATAAATAAAACGAGTCTATAATGGCCATTACCCCAATAGAAACATCAGAAGGTACACATATTGGGTTACGTGAATTACCTCATATTTGTAGTAAGAGTACTAGTCAAATTAACAACCCCATTCGCTGTAACAATAGATATTTTCCCCTAACACTGGATATGGGGGATGCTGAAGAACTAGTCCCACCTGTTGAGGAGACACATCATAGTAGGAATTTGACTACGCAAATTCGTCAAGCAAATTTAATTAGTACTGATTCTCCCAATGCATGTGGTGAAGGGACAAGTTATAACTCGCATAGGCTACCTAACCCAGTAAGTAGGGAACATCAATCTAAAAGATCAACCACCACTAGGGGAGGAAGAGGGGGAACATTGGGAAAAACGAGGGGAACAACAGCTCAGCAACGTATCACTCGGGATTTTTTCCGGGCCAGACCAACAAAACAAAAACAAAAAGAGGCAAACGGGGGGGGGGGGGGGGGGGGGGGGCAGCTCTCCAAAAAGAAAAACCTAGATAAGAAGATTATTCACCCACAAAAAATATATAACCTAAGTGCATACGAGCTAACAGAATATGAAACCTCTCTCCTACAAAAGGGACTTAAATTTGCACCAACTAGGTGGGCCACTCTATTTAATCTATACATTAGCATGAAAAAATACTTAAGGAATTCAGCCCTCAAAAAATATTTCATGAAACGGGAGCAAAAGACCACTGATTATAGACAGAATGAGACGTCGGCATTTGTTCACACCTCCCTAGCGAATCCATCTAAGTTTGATCCCATACACGAGTATTCCAGTGCCTTCCAATCTTTTGATATGTTGGTATCAAGAGACATTAGGCGACTTAATTTGAAGAATTCTAAATACATGCCACAGAACCTCAACCCGCAAGAAACGAAGGCAATAAAGGATTTACAATCAAATCACGACATTGTGGTGCGCCCCGCTGATAAGGGGGGTATAGTAATATTGGATCATTGCATGTACCACCAGGAAGCTGTTAGACTTTTGGGGGACCAAATCACATACAAAAAACTAAACAATGATCCGACTGCTCACTTTGTCAGCAAATTAAACATATTAGCCCAAAAGGGTAAGACTATGGGCATTATAAATAGAAAATAATTATTTTTCATTTTAAATAAGAGTCCCAGCAGGGCCATTTTTTATCATATTCCTAAGTTACACAAAAGCATCACAAACCCCCCTGGTAGACCCATTATATCAGAGATCAACAGTCTAACGGCCAATTTATCTAGATACGTTGACATCCATCTGCAGAAGTGCATGCGGTTAATACCAGCGTACCTTAAGGATACCGGCCATACACTGGAGGCTTTAACCGAAATCCAGTGGAAAAGTAATTACATACTAGGCACCCTGGATATTAGATCACTGTATACAGTAATAGACCAGGAAAAAGGATGCCAATCAGTCTACCATTCACTTCAGGGCTTAGATGTCTATTCTGAAACACAAATACAGTATATTGTGGAGTGCATCAAGTTCATATTACAGCACAACTATTTCTTATATGAAGAGGATTATTACATACAAACATGGGGGACCGCGATGGGTACACGGTTTGCGCCCAGTTATGCGAATATCTATGTCGCTAACTGGGAGAATACATATATCTATAAGGAAGGACAGCTGTACCCAGGATTGGTGATCTGGCGTCGTTTCATCGACGATATTCTCTTCATATGGGAAGATTCTCAGGAGGATTTAGGTGTCTTCATTTCAGGTCTAAATATTAACCAATATGGCCTGGAGTTCACACCAATTACAAGTACGACCAGTGTGAATTTCCTAGACCTGAATATTTTTGTAGAGAACAGTCAGCTCCACACTAAGTGCTACCATAAAGAGGTAGACTCTAATAGTTTTATTCATATGACAAGTTGTCATTTACTGGTTTGGCTAAAAAACATACCCAAAAGCCACTATACCAGGGTACGAAGGAATTGTTCGAATTTGGGTGATTATAATGAGGAGTCGAATCATCTAACCCAACAGTTCCTAGACAAAGGATACTCTAAGCAAATGCTGGAAGAAGTACGGGAGGAGGTGGCCTCATTATTGAGGGATGCCTTATTACAGAAATCTAATACTACCACTGAAGTAGGGACTGCAAATATACAGCAGCAGATCCTTGACCTGCCATTTATAACCCAGTTTCACAGTGGACACAATAAATTCACCAATATTGTGCGTAAGCACTGGTCGGTCCTACAGAAGGATAAAGTGATAGGGGAGTATCTTCCAAGTAATCCTAGATTTATATATCGTAAAGCTCAATCCTTAGGACATCTCATAGCCCCTACAACACGAATGGTCCTCGCAAATAAATCAGGGGAGTTGGCTGTGTCTAATTACTCTAGGAAGGGTTTCTTACCATGTAAGGGGTGCTACGGCTGTATGCACACCGGTTTTAAAAAAACAAGACAACTAACATTCTTGGACTCAAATGCAATTAAGCAATTTACGATTGAGGATTGCATATCCTGTCATACCGCTGGAGTTATTTATTTAATCCAATGCCCATGTAAAAAGTTGTACGTTGGACGCACTAAACGCCAACTAAAAGTACGGATTAGGGAACACTTTAAAAATATACAAAAAGGGTCTGCAGGACATCCACTCTCTCGCCATTATAGGGAGAAACATGGGCAATCCCTAAGAGACACATATTTTTGCGGTATTCAAATTGTATGTCCAGATAAAAGGGGTGGGGATTTTCTCAGGAAAATGTCGAGACTTGAATCCCAATGGATTTTCACTCTAGACAGTTTATACCCTAAGGGACTAAACTGTGAGTTGGAACTATACGCTTTTTAACTAATATTATGTTACCGGCCTGTTATGGGGTAGAACACATGTGAGCATACATTTGTCGGGCCCCATGTATATCCTAAGCTTTGTATCTATAAGCTGTTTAGGGTTTTTTGTATCTATTTTTATATTTATTTTTATTTTTATTCTTGAGTATCTCTTTGTCTTGTTTTATACCTTCATATTTTGGAATTGATTAACCATTATAGACTCGTTTTATTTATTTTAATTATTGTATAATAAAAATTGACTATGTGTAATACGTATTTTACATTTGGACATGCAATACATTGCATTTTTGTCCCATTGTAATTTATATTTACCTAATAGAGGTGCACCCTTCAGTGGTAGACAAGCAGATTATTCTGCATAGCTTCAAAATATTTTATCAATAAATTGTTCCTAAGAGATGGTGCAGTAACAGGGAGTAAATGCACGAACTGCAACATCTCAATTGCAGTTGGTTATGAGTTTAATGCACACACAATGACAGTGTAGTATGGCGGGTGGAGGTATGCACATGGTTAACATAGAGCACGCAGCAGGGTGCCTGTTGTGTATTCATATATATGGAGCCAGCCATTTGGGGGCGGTAACCCTGAGGAAGGAGTGCGTTACACTCCGAAACGTGTCGGTTTGCTTTTTGCCCCAGTGAGACTCCGTAGGCCTGTGACGTCACACACTGCTTGGCAGCGTCGGCCATTTTTTTCAGTACAACCAGGATCGCCTCCGGCCGGGACGGTTCCTGGCTCTGTACTGCTTACTGGCACCCGGTCCTTGGTCGGACAAGCGGTAACTAGTGTGCGCCTACCTGACCGCCATCATATAGAGGACCACCTTCACCAATAGATTTGCTGTCCATATTCGTAGATTACCACATGTACTTTTTGGTGTACCTACTACGAGGCATCTCGCAGCAATACAGGACAGCCCGTCACGGTATGTGATTCATCATTTACTCACCCTAGTAGGTATATATGTTGTACACACTGATTGCGGTTCATTCCAATTACAGGTGGGGACATTGCCAGTCGACATTTGATTATACACCAGCTCATTATATCTGCCATATCGTGCAGAATTTACTTTATAAGAGGCGAACCGGTGACTGACCTATGTACTAGTTAGTAAGGATTTTTTAGACCCTTGTGGCGCGGTATTTATTTTATATCTTATATAGGCTTTAAAAAAATTAAAGAAATACCCTTTTAATCAAGGTGTAACGCCACTAACAAGTGTCTGGTCCCTACATTGGAAATATAACAAACATCAAAGCCATGGTCAGCGCAAAATATGTTTAACACAAAATGCTCAGTTTTCTTTTTTTTCCGTACATTACCACACGTCATAAAGTTAGGTACTCCTGGTTAATTCTATTTTAAATTGAATTTTTATAAGACATAAATATACTGTATGCTAATATCAGGCAATTTGTATTTTTAATGATTCATTTTTATTATTGAACTACAGTGCTGTCAGTCAATCCAAAAGGTAAATAAACCTGAATATTTTAGAAAGTAAAAGTGAGGTTTCGTCTCTCTTCGACAAATATCTATTTCAGGGTTGCCAACTTCGGCACACTCCAAAAACGTGAAGACAGAACTGGTTGTACAGTTGTATGATGTATGCTCAGAGGCGTAGCTAGAGCTTTGGTTCAGGGGGGGCGAAACTTCTGAGTGGGCCCCTAATCAGGTAACTTTGATTACAGCTGGGTGACGCACCCTAATAGTGGAGGGGAACCTCAGCAGATGACCGCGCTGTTACTGAAGAAAATCTGTATATAAAAACCAATATGGATATTACCGCCATATGGTCAGTTGTAGACACCAGTCCTACGGAACATATAAGAGATCTCTGCACAGTTACAGATAATGACTTACCGCTGACGTCCTTTCTGATGGAATCGTTTATTTTTCCCGTCTTTTCCATCTGGCCCAGACCAACATGACAACTTCTTCCAGCAATGACACGGCTGCAGAGAAAACAACAAAGACACGTTGCACTTCTCATATTCCAGCCCCATCATCATCTATTCCCAACCTGCACAAACTCCTCATCCTGCTGATACCCCAATAGTGAGCCAATGCTGCCATATGTGTCCCTATTACTGCCCCTGATACCCCAATACTGAGCTGGTGCTGCTGTATGTGTCCCTATTACTGCACCTGATACCCCAATACTGAGCCGCTGCTGCCGTATGTGTCCCTATTACTGCACCTGATACCCCAATACTGAGCTGGTGCTGCCGTATGTGTCCCTATTACTGCACCTGATACCCCAATACTGAGCTGCTGCTGCCGTATGTGTCCCTATTACTGCCCCTGATACCCCAATATTGAGCCGCTGCTGCCGTATGTGTCCCTATTACTGCATCTGATACCCCGATACTGAGCTGGTGCTGCCGTATGTGTCCCTATTACTGCACCTGATACCCCAATACTGAGCTGCTGCTGCCGTATGTGTCCCTATTACTGCCCCTGATATCCCAATACTGAGCCACTGCTGCCGTATGTGTCCCTATTACTGCCCCTGATACCCCAATACTGAGCCGCTGCTGCCGTATGTGTCCCTATTACTGCATCTGATACCCCGATACTGAGCCACTGCTGCCGTATGTGTCCCTATTACTGCCCCTGATGCCCCAATACTGAGCCGCTGCTGCCGTATGTGACCCTATTACTGTCCCTGATACCCCAATACTGAGCCGCTGCTGCCATATGTGACCCTATTACTGCACCTGATAGCCTAATACTGAGCTGCTGCTGCCGTATGTGTCCCTATTACTGCACCTGATACCCCAATACTGAGCCGCTGCTGCCGTATGTGTCCCCATTACTGCCCCTGATACCCGAATACTGAGCCGCTGCTGCCGTATGTGTCTCTATTACTGCACCTGATACCACAATACTGAGCCGCTGCTGCCGTATGTGTCCCTAGTACTGCACCTGATACCCCAATACTGAGTCGCTGCTGCCATATGTGTCCCTATTACTGCACCTGATACCCCAATACTGAGCCGCTGCCGCCGTATGTGTCCCTATTACTGCCCCTGATACCCCAATACTGAGCCGCTGCTGCCGTATGTGTCCCTATTACTGCATCTGATACCCCGATACTGAGCCACTGCTGCTGTATGTGTCCCTATTACTGCCCCTGATGCCCCAATACTGAGCCGCTGCTGCCGTATGTGACCCTATTACTGTCCCTGATACCCCAATACTGAGCCGCTGCTGCCGTATGTGACCCTATTACTGCACCTGATAGCCTAATACTGAGCCGCTGCTGCCGTATGTGTCCCTATTACTGCACCTGATACCCCAATACTGAGCCACTGCTGCCGTATTTGTCCCCATTACTGCCCGATACCCCAATACTGAGCCGCTGCTGCCGTATGTGTCTCTATTACTGCACCTGATACCCCAATACTGAGCCGCTGCTGCCATATGTGTCCCTAGTACTGCACCTGATACCCCAATACTGAGCCGCTGCTGCCATATGTGTCCCTATTACTGCACTTGATACCCCAATACTGATCCACTGCTGCCGTATGTGTCCTTATTACTGCCCCTGATACCTCAATACTAAACTGCTGCTGCCGTATGTGTCCCTATTACTCCACCTGCTGTGTGGTTCTCTGTGCCCTCTAAATTCTAAAGCACCCCTCTATAATATAGTAATACTGGGTGCAAGTGCCCTAGAAAACAATGCCCACATTTTGCCTCCTAGAAAGTAATCATGCCCTTTGTGTGCCCCTTTAATAGTCACAGTAACTTGAGTTCCCCTATAACAATAAGTGCCTACTTTACATTTAATAATGTCCCGAGTCTCCCCCTGTACAGCTCCCCTATACACAGTATGATGCTCTCTTATACACAGTATAATGCCCCCTCACTGTATAGTACCACCCACACAGTATACTGACCCCTTAGTAGCCCCCAAACTGTTTGATGGCTCCAACAATGTATAATGACCCCCACACTGTAATCTCCATACTGTATGATGGCCCCCTAGATAGCCTCCATATACAGTAGCATAATGCACCAAATAGTCCACATTATAGTATAATACAATCCCCATAGGCAGACTCTATAGCGTAAGGCAGCCCCCATAGGCAGACCCTGTAATAAGGCAGTACCCCCATAGGCAGACTCTGTAGTATAAGGCAGCACCCCCATAGGCAGACCCTGTAATAAGGCAGCACCCCCATAGGCAGACCCTGTAATAAGGCAGCTCCCATAGTCAGACCCTGTAATAAGGCAGCACCCCCATAGTCAGACCCTGTAATAAGGCAGCCCCCATAGTCAGACCCTGTAATAAGGCAGCACCCCCCATAGGCAGACCCTGTAATAAGGCAGCACCCCCATAGTCAGAACCTGTAATAAGGCAGCACCCCTATAGACAGACCCTGTAATAAGGCAGCCCCCATAGTCAGACCCTGTAATAAGGCAGCCCCCATAGTCAGACCCTGTAATAAGGCAGCACCCCCATAGTCAGACTCTGTAATAAGGCAGCACCCCCATAGTCAGACTCTGTAATAAGGCAGCACTCCTATAGGCAGACCCTGTAATAAGGCAGCCCCCATAGTAAGACCCTGTAATAAGGCAGCACCCCGTAGTCAGATCCTGTAATAAGGCAGCCCCCATAGTCAGACCCTGTAATAAGGCAGCCCCCATAGTCAGACAGTGTAATAAGGCAGCCTCCATAGTCATACCCTGTAATAAGGCAGCACCCCCATAGTCAGACCCTGTAATAAGGCAGCCCCCCATAGGCAGACCCTGTAATAAGGCAGCAGCACCCATAAAAAAGTAAATAAATACTCACCTCTTTTCTTCCTGGTTCCTGCGCTGCTCCCACTGATCTCCTGACAGCGGGCGCCGGGCAGTGACATCATCGCGTCCGCTGTCAGTTTTGGTGACGTCAGACGCTGGCACTGACGGGGATGATGGGAGAAGGAGGGCAGCGCTCCTTCTCCCATCAATAAGATCAGCTGTATCGGCTAAATGCCGGTACAGCTGATCTTCCGATGATGGTACCCCCTGCCCTGAGGTTCCCATAGCAGCCGTGCGGTAGAGCAGGGACATTGATTCCCCCTGCTCTGTTGCAGAATGTAAATATAACAGTTACAGTAGCATAGCTCCGGGTGGGCCCCCTCAGAGCACCGGGCCCGGGGCGCCCGCACCCTCTGTCCCCCGGTAGCTACGCTACTGTGTATGCTCCTTGCCTCCACATTGAAGTGGTCACTAACAAGTACACAGGGTGGTAGCCACATGACAGCTGCAGCCTTTCTTATGAACAGTGAATAAGGCTCATTATTACATTCCATTACTTTTTAAAGATACAAAGTCTAAGTCTATCTCAATATATCTGTAGTCCTAGCAATTGATAACAAAGGATAGTCTACTATGGATGTGAACAGTTTCATTTAATTCCATTCTGCTGGCCAATCAAGACCACTTTTGACAGACTTCCATAGGGCAATCTGAGAGCCCGGAACCTACAGTACATACGAAATAACTAGCATAAGACAGTCTTCCTGACGAAGGCTCGTGCCTGAGCCGAAACGTTGGAGACCATTCTCTTTTGCACAAGATATAATAAAAAAACTTTGAAAGCAACAGTTCTGTTTTCATGTTTTTGGAGTGTGTCGGGGTTAGATCTTTTGTATTGTCTTACCATTTTACCCCTGAGCACCTAACAGTGGTTGAGCCTGATCCTATGCGCTTTTAGGGTTGCCAAAATGACTTTTTCTTTTTTACTGGACAGCTTATCAAAAATCATGGATAGACAATATTTCTTACGGGCACGTTGGAAAACCATAATAAATCATTATGATTATAAGAGATCCATTACATGTCCACAGCCCATAATTCTGATATACAGTAAAATACATCAGATGCATTCACTATAAACTGTAAGTTGATAATTACAGTCAAAATATTCTGAATACATTTTTTCACCCTCAAAACAATCACGGACATCTCAAAATTTTTTATGAAGAGGGCAAAAAAGTGCCCTATTTTTATGGACTGTTCTGGAATTTCTGAATGGTTGGCAACCCTGATCTATGTGAACATATTTATTGGGTAACTATTAGTGTGCAGAATTATTATGCAACTATATTAAAATTGTAAATTTTCCCATCTCAATTGTTTATTATCTTCTGTTACACAAAAATAATAACCAAACAACTTAAAATGTACAACAATACATTTCTGACATTTCACAAAAATATCAGTGACCAATAAAAAAAGAAGCACTCCCATGGAGATTTTTTTTTTTTTTAAATAAACCTGTGTATATGTGTACGTAAGGTTATGTGATGTGAGTGTGTTAACATACACACCTACCGCGGCCCTCTCCAGGATCCAGCGCCATTCCACATTTCTTCTCTGTGATGTCACTGTTCTTCAGACTATCCAGCCCATTTTATACTTTACGTGTGAGTCGGAAGTCTCTTTTACAATGAAAGCTTATGGAAACTCTTTCTGTAGACTTCCGAGTCATGCAGAGCACAGTGTGACCAGAGAGTGGTGACATCACTAAGAAGAGGAGCAGAATGGTGCTGTATCCTGGAGAAAAAATGGCAGTAGGTGCGTATATATAAACACATTCACAATTCATTACATGCAGATATACATAGATTTAGTAAACTAAAATATTTATGGGAATGTTTGGTTTTTTTGGCCCAATTTGCCTGAGGAAAACAAGCTGCCTATTAATTCTGCACTCCTTTATAAAGGGTGTTGGTATCTTTAGGCCACACCCACCCTTACTACACAAATACACGGCAACTAAAATGCTTTATCCAATAAGAATTCCAGTTTATACATCTTGGTGTTAGAAAATATGCATAAAAATGATGCTATGGGTAAAATACTCTTTTGCCCTTTAATTCTGCACAGTTTACACAATAATACAAGTGGTAATGCAGTCAAGTACCTAACTGATCAGCTATACCCGAACAAGAAATTCACATAACTAACCTCTCTATTACATTAATAATATACAGTAAATGGTGTAATGTAGGAGGTGGTAAGGTCCTGGACGGGAGATATATGTCACTGAGGTGGCTAGCCTCGGTGATGTAGATCCTGGAGATGAAGGTTCCAGCAATGTTAGAATGTTGAGAGGTTTTTATTGGGACCGTATTTTGAGTTCAGGATTTAGGAGCTGCCAAAGAGTGTAACATCCCTCCCGGCATCACTGCATGGGAACATGTCGAGAACTCTAGTGCCCATTCTGGTCTGGAGATCCAGTGTGGTGCTTAGTTGGGATCAAGCGAATCACAAGAGGTTTCCAGGCCCCATATGTCAAAGTCATTCAGCAGTGTCGCCATCTTCTCCACCTGGTCTGCTAGTCATCGAGTCATGGTGTGCTGACATCTCCAATGAAAAGGAAGCGGTGACGATTTCTCCACACATCTCCAACGATTGTACCAATGATCAGTTCCCACAAACCTCCCTGCCTCAAAGATGTATTTTTCTGGACAACGGGCAGAAGATGGACCCTTTGAAAGTGCCTTCAGTTCCCATGTGGCCAGTTGAAGAAGATGTCAAGACAAAAGCCTTCAAGTCTCTGATTTTCACCAACCAGGAGGAAGAAGTCCAGGTTGTTGTATCTTCTATGGTGATAGCTGATCTTGTTGCAGAGAGAGACTTGGCACTCCAAGGTTCCTGAAATCACACCCGCCTTGTTCTACCCTAAGGATGTCTTGATGGACTGGACTGTACATGGTTCTGAGGAGAGTTTGGCTTCACTTCTTCAGCAGACGATCCTTGTGGGCTTGAAGAAGAGGGGGCGTAAGGGGTGGTACTGTAACATCCCTGCCAATGTCAATGCATGGCTTCCCATCCTCCACCATGCAGGGATACTGACTTACTCACCACTCCAGACTGTGCAATAAGCTCCAAGTCCTCTACTTGCTGTGTGCATACTTCCTGGCTGCATGCTTAGGGTGACCGCACCTGCCCTTCCTGATTCTTAAAGAGACAGTGTGCACATTCCTAATGTGCCTCCAGCCTACTGCTAAAAGACATTTGGTACTTAAGGCACCTCAACCAATGGGAAGGTGCCTGAGCAACATTTTCTTTCAGTCTGTGTGCAACTACAGAGTTGCCAGGTCCTGTCCTGTTTCTGATCTTGTCTGTTACGGTTTCTGCCACCCTGGGGGCTGTATACCCAGGCCTGTACTCTGAGTCTGTACCTGTATCTGACCTTTCCTGTTTCCACCACTCTGGGGGCTTAGTACCCAGACCTGAATTAGTACCTATCACTGAACCTGTTTGTATCCAAGTCTGGATATTTCCCTAACCTGCTTTGTTTGACCCTGTTGCTATTCTTTAAACTTGAAGTATCTGCATTGAATCTTAGTCTGGATATTTCCCTAACCTGCTGTGTCTGACCCTGTTCATATTCCTTAAACTTGAAGTATCTGTATTGAAGAACCTGCTTCTATCTCTAAAGACATACCTTGTCTGTACTGACATTTATATAAAAAAAAACCCTGCAGTATCTGAACCAGTACCTATCTCTATGTTTTCACAGTACAATGTTAGTGATCTTTGTGTACACTTACTACTTCATTGTAAGTACCCTGTGTGAATCTGGTTCTCTCTGTCCTGCTTGTACCTGTCCTGGTATTGGTCTAGTGTGAACTCTATTTTGTCTCTCCTGTGTATACATGTCCTTGTAATTGTCCTATGCTGGACCGTGCCTGGGGCTTCCTGCCTGACCGCATATGTAGCTTCCTGCCTGACCCCCTCTGCAGCTTCCTGCCTGACCACATCTGCAGTTTGCTGCTTGACTGCGCCTACCTGGACTAGTACCTAGCAGCTACCTGCTGCATAAGCCTGACCTCACCACTAGAAGCTCAAGCGAATACTAAGATAGCTGCTTAGTCATGCCCCTCCATGATTAATTTGGTCTGTGGCACAGTGGGGCCACAGTCCACGGTCGCGCTAACCAGTCTGGGAGCAAGCATTACAAAGCGCTTGGGTGGGAATGGCTGGTCGCATTACTCCAATCAATATTTTGCAGCTCCTAAAATGGCTCATGTCGCTGCTGATCCAAGTGAATGAGAAGCAAGACCTGTGTCACTGCAAGGATGAAAGAACATTTGCTTAACCTGCAGTGGGATTGCTGCTCACTTGGGTGCATCTTGAGGCAACACAGGAAGCATTTCTATTTAAATGTACCTGCTGGTTTTTTGGTGCTTCATAAACCAGTCACAAGCAAAGGAAAAACAAACTGCCTTCAGTGCAGGCAAAACAAAGTAAACAGTTCTTGACAAATGTCTCTTAGGGTACCGTCACACATTGAAATTTTCATCGCTGCGACGGTACGATCCGTGACGTCGCAGCGATCGTATGAATATCGCTCCAGCGTCGTAGACTGCGGTCACACGTTGCAATCACGGCGCTGGAGCGATGCCGAAGTCCCCGGGTAACCAGGGTAAACATCGGGTAACTAAGCGCAGGGCCGCGCTTAGTAACCCGATGTTTACCCTGGTTACCAGCGTAAACGTAAAAAAACAAACAGTACATACTCACCCGTCGGTGTCCTTCAGGTCCCTTGCCGTCTGCTTCCTGCTCTGAGTGCAGCCGTACAGTGAGAGCAGATCGCAGCACCGTTGTGATCTGCTCTCACTTTCCGGCCGGCACTCAGAGCAGGAAGCAGACGGCAAGGGACCTGAAGGACACCGACGGGTGAGCATGTACGGTTTGTTTTTTTACGTTTACGCTTGTAACCAGGGTAAACATCGGGTTACTAAGCGCGGCCCTGCGCTTAGTTACCCGATGTTTACCCTGGTTACAAGCGAAGACATCGCTGGATCGCTGTCACACACAACGATCCAGCGATGTCAGCGGGTGATCAAGCGACGAAAGAAAGTTCCATACGATCTGCTACGACGTACGATTCTCAGCAGGATCCCTGATCGCTGCTGCGTGTCAGACACTGCGATATCGTAACGATATCGCTAGAACGTCACGAATCGTAACGTCGTAGCGATGGAAATTTCAATGTGTGACGGTACCCTTAGAGCCAGTCCAGATCACACAGGCTGGATAGCATCCAGTATACCAGCTCAGTCTGGATATAACATACAGGATTACATCTTCCTCCCAACACAGACCATGAGTCAAACAACAGACTCTATTTTAACATGTGAAACACACCAAGAGGAATAGTATGTCGGTAGCCCATCTGTCAGGTTGCCCGTAAAACCTGGCCAGATGCACCAAACATACCTGTTAGTACTATGTGCACTAGAGCAATACTCCAGGATTACATCACAGATGACAACCATCTCTGATTGTAAGCTTGCGAGCAGGGCCCTCACTCCTCTTGGTATCTGTTTTAATCTATGTTTTTGTTATGCTGTAATTTCTATTGTATGTATAAGTCACATCTAAAATGTAAAGTGCTGCGGAATATGTCGGTGCTATATAAATAAAATTATTATTATTATTATCTCTGTGATACATACCGCCCATCAACTATGCGTCCGGTAGCCACCTTACATTGTCTACCCAGAGAAGGGATTGATTTTGTTTTGTTTTCCCTTTGTTACTTTCATTTGAATCCTGTGAAGGTTTAGGACAGTTAATAAACCTCAACTTGTTTAAAGAACCCAATGTCTGGGTATACCTGAAGCACTGCCAGAAAGCAAGTGATCCTTACAATGGCTCACAAATAGCACACAAAGAATTAAAAAATATTTTATTAAACTAAATTTTTACTGAATCTCATTACAACCAAAAAACAAAACTGAAAATAAAGATTGTGTGATTAGATGATTTTTATAAGACATCAGTGTGAAAAATACCAAGCAAATAAACAAGCCAACATATTTATTATAATATATCACTGATAATATCAGTCAGTCCAATAACATGCAAAACAAAGGCAACCACCACAACTGTTGCATAAATAGTATGAATGATAACTGACATAGAAATGGACAGCCCAGTTAACAGACTAGTATAGAGGAAAATATTTTTAGTGCGAACAGGTTCTTATAAGGACAGGTGGACAATGATTCACCTGATTTGAATCTGACGGGTTATAGAACCCAAGAAAAACCTTTTCCGACAGACATGCAAGTAGTTAAAGTTACCTAGGGTAAATATCAGTTGGTACACCCCCAGCTTGCACCCAAAGGGCAGTCGTGATGCAAAAACATGCTGAAAGGCGCATTGGCCATCATACATATTATAGGAAAATGTGTCAATTTAATTATTTATTGTTAATAGCCGTGTATGCAAGATTCTGTAGTCCTGGTATTTGTGGAGTCTGGAAAGCTGGGAGTAAAAATGTAAATGTAACTTTTAAAAAAAATAATCTATGAATTTAACATCACATTTATATGAACCCATAAAGATGCCCAAGTCCACCACTGCTTATCTATCTTGATTTCTTGACGTATGTTGAGAAGCTGATCTTCACATAGATAAAGCCTGATTTACTTTCACTAATTAGTCCTTTGTACTTTTGAAAGTATAGTAATTAAAACTTTTAACTTGTTTCCTAGACAAGATGAGAAACAATAAGCATGTTGGCAAATACAATTAGGCTTTAGCATGTAAAATAACACTGATGAAAATTCAGTCAACACTACTTAATACTGTTCTGATGTAATACTTAAATTACTACCAGTGTCTTCAAATATTAGATGGATGGATAATTAACAAATAGATAGATTGATTTATATTTGTAGAAGATAGAATTGTCAAATAATCATATAAAATAATTCAACATGAAAATAATAAATATATTTAGAGATGTACAGCACTTAGTAAAAACTCAGATTTGTTACATATTCTTTGAGCATATATAATGATAGGTCTTTCGGCAGTTCTTGACCTGCCATTTTCCTCTCTTTTGTACTGAAGCACAGTTCCTCCCCTTTTTTGACGGATGAGGCGGACTTATTTTCCAGTTGGTGTACACTGCCTTTTCTCCTTTGCTCCATTCCCATTTGCCAAGGGATACTCGATCATTGAGGCCTTTACATAGAAATAATTAGTTAATATGTTTCTCCCATATTATAAATAGCTCCTGTAATTATTGTCTCTGCATGGTAGTGCTATATGTCTACAAAACATATCACCTTTCCAGGTTTATTGTAAAACTACATGTCATTTCATAAAATACATTGACCAGGCAACTAATATTAGTAGCTCTTTATTAAATATTTTCATGATCAGTGCTGTCTAATGTAGTGTTGACAAAAATAATAATACAGATTTATGGGTCTTCCCACCTTTTTGCTTTAAAATGATGAATAGACACACATTGGCCTATGTCCATGTAGTTTCTGTAGTCCCTTGCCATGGACAAGCTATCCTGCAACCAATAATTGGCAGCTACAGTCATGTGTTATGTTGTGGTATAATTGGTCATACTAGAAGGGAACCATAAACAGTTAGCTTTGGTGTAATAGGATTTTTGATGGGGACACTATATGGGAAAAAAGTATTGAGACACACCTCTTAAACATTGATTTCAGGTTTTTCACTTGGTATTATTGCCACAGCTGTATAAAATCCAGCATCTAGCCATGCAGTGTACCCTTGCTAACATTTGTGAAAGATTGGTTCATTATATGAAGCTCATGGAATTGGATTTTGATGCCGTAATAGGTTACCACAATTAGAACAAATCAGTTCTTGGAATTTAGGAGGTAAGAATTAACACAATCAACTGTGAGTGGTATTATTAAAAAGTGGAAGCATTTAAGAACTACAACTCAGTTATAAAGTGGTAGACCACATAAAGTTACAGAGCAGGGTCACCAGATGCTGAGGCATACAAGTCGCCAATTCTCTGCTGAATTAATAACTGGAGAGTTCCAAACCTCCAGTAGTATTAATCTTAACTCTAAAACTGTGCACCAGGACCTTCATGGCATGGATTTTACATGACTGAATCATGTTTCTCTACCTGCAAGTCTAATGAACAAGTCTGGGTTTGATGAATATCAGGACAACCTTAACTGCCTGACTGAATTGTGCCAACTGCAAAGTTTGGTGGAGAAATGTTGTTTTCAGGGATTGGTCTAGACCTCTTCGTTCTAGTGAAGGGAATTGTAAGTCTTTAGCATACTAAGAAATTTTGGAGAATTGTTTTGGAGAATTTGTGGGAACAGTTTGGGGAAGGCCCTTTTCCAGAATGGCTGCCCCATTGGACAAATCAAGTTTCATGAAGGCATGGTTGAGTGATGATATGGGGTGGAAGAAATTGGCTGGTACTGCACAAAGCCATGACCTCAACTCCATTGTACACCTTTACTTGGAATGAGATTGTGAATTAGGCCCTCCTGTCCAACATCAGTGTCTGGCTTCATAAATCCTGTTCTGCATAAACAGGCAAAAATTCCCACAGAAACACTCCATAATCTTGTAGAAGTATTTCCTAGAAGATTGGAAGCTGTAAAAAAAAAAGCTCCTGTAGTTGTAATGCATGGGTGTCCCAGTACTTTTGTACATAGTATATGCATTTTTGTGAATCCTCTAAATTCATTTTCAAATCTCTTTCTCAGATGAGCTTAAATTATTGTGAAGAAGAATTGTGACAACTGCTTTTAGCATATGAATCACAGTTCTATTAAAATAAATCTAACTTCTGCTAATGTACCTAAGCTAGATCAAGTATGGTCCAGCCGAAAGAAACTCCATACTCCAGATTTTAAAACCAATCATGTGCTTTTAGAGCCTATTTCTTATCTATATAACCTCATCAATTATATTTTTGCATGTGCATTGATACATTTATGATGGAATTAAAAATTGACAAGTGCATCCTCCAGAAAGATGAAGGGTGGGGCCCAAGACACCTGAGTTTACAACTAAAGGTACCTACATGAATCTCTGTTTTTTTTCAGACAGAGTGGTTGAAAAGTTTAATAGAGTGGATGATAGTTCAATGAAAATATTACTAGACAAATGACAATAAAGATATAGTTCAATTACAATCATAGTCAAATTCTCACCTATCCAAAAGGATTTCCTCCCACTAAAGTTCCACAGCCAGTCCATTTGTTCTTTGCTGAAAATGTCTACAAGTCTACCGCTGTATCTGTATTAACACAAAATAAATGTAGGATTAATTTGGTAGGTAGGGCTTCAGCAGAACTCTGTTTCAATGTTTCTATTTAGTTAAAATATGTATGTATTACAATCTGGGTAAAATATTTGAATGTTTTCTAAGAGATAAAAATAAATGTATTAATCCATATCATCATGGGTTTAGGAGGCATCAGCTTCTATAAGAATGTAAATTCTAGATTGGACAGTGATGATTCAGATGTCATATATTTACTTTTTTCCAAATAACTTTCTGTATTTGTGTAGAAGTGTAAGTAGCTGGCTCAGTGCATGAAAAACTCTCATACATTGTCAGATTATGTCATCATTCATAGTAGCTATGGGGTCACCTTGTCAAGTATCTATTTTCGCAGATGATACAAAACTATGTAAGATAGTAATACAAAGGAGGACAGCATTATGTTACAAATGTATCCACATATATTTACCAGTATAGTAGCATTTTCATGTCAAAGGCAACTCGCTAAACAATGCATAATCAAGGAGAAAATCGAGTCTAAATATGCCAATAAAATCTCACCAAAAATGTATTGTTGTAATAAATACAAATAACATACCAAAACAAATTAGATCCAAAGAAATGGACAATTCATACAATACATGGGTTGTAAATCACTGAGTGATTGAATCCACAGGTGTAAAGAATAGGGCCTAAGAAAGGACAGCAGCGCATGTAATCTATTGCAATGAGCCACAGTACATCACATGTCTGTGGCTGAGCATACCTTAGCAAACAAATGTAGAAATCCCTATGTCTCACTACTGCATCCAACATCCATGCAAAATGCTATTTGGTAACAAACAAAAGGGTTAATTACCCATGGTGATGATGTGTCCTGCCTTTACCTTGGTCATGTACCCCGATGCGTGTTTTGCGTTCAAATTGTCACTTCCTCAGGGGGCGTGGCCTAGGTAAGGTATCAGTACGATATAAATATAAATCCGTTCCGGTCATGTGACCGAACAATAGCCTGTAGAAAGCCGCATGTCCACGCATGTGCAAAAACCAGCATCCCGCCATCGCCCCCTCTCCGCCCCCGGTGAACGCCCTTAATCTAATCACCCAAAGGGGACGGCGCCTAGCCCCTCACCATGTGGATATGAACTGCACGACATCGGGAAGAGAAAAAGAGAGGCACGGGACACAAGTGCATTTGCCCAATGCATGTAAGGTGAAAGAAAAAAAAAAGGTGATTGTAATACAATCCAACCAAAACAATATTTTGGAATGCACCCATTGTAAAACAATAAACTAAATAGTAGTATTCAGCAGCATTACTATAAAGTGCATAAGTGCATATAGAAAGTGCAAATGTGCATATTAATGAGCTGCCAATGGTTACAAGCGGCCTGTGCATAAATATGAAATAATAAAGTGACCAATACATCAGATTAAATAATTAAAAGAGGGAACGACGGCGGGACGCTGGTGTATGCGCATGCGTGAACATGTGGCTTTCTACAGAAAAACAGTAGCTCAATTCCAATACAGGGTCACTAGGGGGGTTTCCACTGTATATGCACATCAGGGACTCTCTAAATGCGACATGACTCCCATAGACAATTCCATCAAAGTCTGCTTTCCAAACGTCACTCCTTCCTTTCCGAGCCCTGCCGTGTGCCCAAACAGTAGTTTTCCCCCACATATGGGGTATCAGCGTACTCAGGCGAAATTGCACAACATATTTCTCCTTTTACCCTTGTGAAAATAAAAAAAATGAGGCTAAAAGAACATTTTTGTGGAAAAAAGGTGATTTTTTTTTATTTTCACATCTCAATGTTATAATTTCTGTGAAGCACCTATGGGTTCAAGGTCCTCACCATACATCTACAGAAATTCATTGGGGGGTCAAGGTTCCAAAATAGGGTCACTTGTGGAGAGTTTCCACTGTATAGGCGCATGAGGGGCTCTCCAAATGTAAAATGACCCATGTGAAAAAAAAACAATTTGGGTCTAAAAAAAAATGTTGTGAAAGCAAATTACATGTTCATTTTTTTCTTACACATTGCTTCAGTTCTTGATTGTGGTTTTGAGCACCTTGAGGGGTGCAGTTTTTAGAATGGAGTAACTTTTGAGAATTTTCTAATTCTCTTCAAATGTGATGTGGTCCCTAAAAATAATGGTTTTGTAATTTTTTTGGGAAAAATTAGAAATAGCTGACCAACTTTAACCCTTCTAACTTGCTAACTAAATAAAAATTATGTTCCAAAAATTGTGCTGATTTAAAATAGACATGTGGAAAAATGTAAGGGCATAACAAGTAAAAGTTTGAAAATTGCAAACGTTTCAAAATTTTCACCAAATTTCAGATTTTTTCACAAATAAACGCAAGTCATGTTAAACATTTTTAACATTATCATGAAGAAGAATATGTCACAAAAAAAAAGTCTTAGAATCGGTGAGATCCCTTGAAGCCCAAAAAATTGTAAAATTTGGCCTGGTCATGAAGGTGAAAACAGGCTCGGGATGAAGGAGTTAAAAAAACAAAACTGACCAGTATCGAGGCTTTTCCAACTCTGAAGACACTCTAGGCTTTATAGTATGCAAATTGCCTCTTCAGAGAGAAAAAGGACTTAAACTCTATATCACCACCTGTTGGAAGCAGCGATCCTACAAGTCACAATCAACCCTTTAACGAGTCATGCAATATGACTTAAGGTACCGTCACACTCAGCGACGCTGCAGCGATATAGACAACGAGCCGATCGCTGGAGCGTCGCTGTTTAGGTCGCTGTAGAGATGTCAAACACAGCAGCTCCAGAACGATGCAGGAGCGATCCTGTGATGTAAGGGCTACTCACTTATCGTTCTCACAGGTCGTTAGCTCCATGTAAATCATTGCTGGCATCGTTGCTTTTGCTGTCAAACACGACGATTCACGCCGATCTAACGACCAAATAAAGTTCTGAACTTTCAGCTACGACCAACGATATCGCAGTGGGATCCGGATCGCTGCTGCGTGTCAAACACAACGAGATCGCTATCCAGGACGCTGCAACATCACAGATCGTTGTCGTTCTCATTGTTAAGTCGCTCAGTGTGAAGGTACCTTTAGGATAAAAGCCAAATCAGTATCTCAATTCGCAGACACGGTGTTTCGGTCTGTTGGCCCTCATCAGTGAAAAGCATGAGAACTGATTTGGCTAGGTGAGAGGCTCTGGACTTTATAGTAGGCATCAATGGGATGGCTTAAAACACACCCAGATGTCTTTAAGTGTTTTTGCTTTAAAAATCGCTAGTGGTTTCTTCATTGTTCAACGGAGTTTAAAAAGTTTGGAAAATACCAGTAAAAAAGGAGCCTCAAAAACTATGGAAAAAAGCTAAAAAAAAACCTGCCGACAATGAAAAACATTAAAAGGCACTCAGGAAATGCACAAAAAATGCTAAAACAGATGCTTCAGGCACAAAGGCACCGGTTTTTCCTCAAGTGTCTTCTTATTCTTCTCTTAAAAACTTAGCGAGTTCACCTACAAACTGTACTGCAAGTAAAATTAGTCATCACATACAAAGTCTGAGGTGTGAAACAGAGTCAGCATAAACCATCGGACAGAGTTTGCTACTATGAGCCAAGCATCTAGCTACAGGTGTTCCGTTGATCTAACATCGATTCTCTCAAAGGCTATCAATATGCAGAGTAAGATGGGAATGAAAGCTGGCATGGAGGTGTACACTCTTCAGTGATGAGTCTTTTTTTTACTTAAATGCAATGACAGCCTGAGACTGGTCTGCAGACCATGTGGTTAACACCATGAGGAGTCCTTCATGAGGTGTCACAAAAAGGGGGCTCACTAGGTGAGGTGGAATCTATGCCCAAGGTTCCATTGGACACACGGACCACATACTGTGGTACAGCAGATGGGTGAGACCCGCATAGCAGACAGAATACCATTAGCAAAGGTACTGAAGGCTGCAAACAGACAGGAGACATCCTGAAGACCGCAGACAATGTTACTGTAAGCCACAGGCAGACAGGAGACGTGCTGGAGACCACAGACAGGCTGCAGAGGTACTAAAGGCCACAGGCAGACAAGCAACTGAGGGAATGGAGGCCACAGGCAGCCAAATTGTGTACAAAACTCCATAGTAACTAGAAAGTCAGAATACGATTAAAGACACAGGTGGACAGGACATATCCTGGTAGCCGCAAGCAGACACACTGCAAAACTCCAGAGTGACTAGAAAATCTGAATACCATGGAAGCCAGAGGAGGACAGGAGATGTCCTTGAGACCGCAGACAGGTAGCAGTGGTACTGAAAGTCACAGACAGGTAACTCAGGGACTGGAAACCATAGGCAGCAACCCAAAAGACAGAAGACAGGAACTGTGCACAGACAAACTAAAAAAGTGTCACTAGAAAGTCTTAAAGGGGTTGTCCACTACTAAGACAACTCCAATCTGAATATTTCCCCCCCCCCGGAAAATAAAAACCCTTATACTTACCTCCTATACTGGCACCATTCCAGTGGTGTTGGCACTCGCATTCCAGGGGCTCATGTGTGGTTGCTATTACACGTGAGCCCTACGCTCAATCAGCACTGGCATCGCTGTCCCCGCTGTCCCTGCCTTTAGATGTATTAGTAATCAAGAAGAAGTCAGCGGCCATTCACCGCTCTCAGTTCTTTTTTTTTTTTTTAAACAATGATTTTATTGGATTATAACAAATATTACATGTGATTGCATGTTGAAGATACAGAGAAAAGTCCACATCAAATATAATAAGAATATAGTGGATTACATGTCTGTGTATTAATGGTAGAATGAGAATCAAAATAATATCAACACAACATAAACTTTAGAAACTGTGAATTAAAACTTGCAGGATTTAATTAAAAAAGAGATCATCCAAAGTCGGCTTAATGAGAGACCATTTACCCCATCTTGCCTGGAACCGCTCCTCTGTTGAATGAAGGGTGTAATGGATTTTTTCATACGTTTGTTGGTTATCTACAAACATGATCAAGATCTTGATGTCAGGAACAAGCTTACTCTTCCAACCCTTCGCTATGTGAAAAGCCGCAGACATCAAGATATTGCATATAAAAAATGTGTTAGTTTTAAATTGTGACATATTGAGGAAGAGCAGCGCCAAGGACGGGTCAGGGGCAACAGCATTATCATGAATTAGTGAGATTATTTTAAAGATATCTCTCCAGAAGAGTGAAAGCTTAGGACAGGACCAGAAAACATGTAGAATGTTGGCTTGTAGGTTACAATCCCTCCAGCAAACGCCTGATTCTCCTTTGTAGAAGTGTTTGAGCCTAGAGGGTGTCATATAATACCTATGTATCAGTTTAAAATGAGACTCAATGATGTTGGTACATTTAGAGGATCTGTTTGGGAGCCTGAGGGCTATCTCCCATTGGGATGGGGTAATTAGGGTATTTAAACTAGTCTCCCACTTTTCGAAACAACCTGTATCGTTAAATATCAATTTTTTTGTCAACATATTATAAAAAGAGGCTAGGCAACTTTTGTTGTTGGGAGAGGGATTATTGAGGAAATTCAAAATGGATTGATTTATTAGTATTGGTTTAGACGAAGTCCAAGCCATCTTCCTATATTCCTCCTTGAGAAGGTGGAAAAGCATAAAATCTGAGTGTGGTAGTTTAAATCTTTCTCTAATTATATTAAATGGGGCCAATTTATTATTCTCAAACAGATCCTCCACGTATTTTATTTTTTGAGTCGACCAGTTTATAAATAAATGTCTCAAAGAAGGTCTCACTGGAAGCAAGAAGGGTGTCTTCAGCTCTGCTATCGAGTGGGGGAAAGAGCTGTGTTTTTTAGAACAGAGGTGTAACCAACTTTTTAGTGAAGCTTGTAGAATGGGGTCTGAAATAAGACTTAAATCTCTCGGATTGGAGAGGAGGCTTCTTAAAAGCAAAAGAGGTTCACCATTCGGCATCTGTTGTCTCTCCATTTTTGCCCAGTCTGGACTATCACTGATGTTGAACCATTTCTTAGTTTGATCTAGAAGGGTTGCGTGGTAGTAAGCCGACAGATCCGGAAGGGCCACACCACCTTTTTCTCTTGCCTTTACAAGTGTATTTTTTTTTACCCTAGGTCTCTTTCCATTCCACACAAATCGATTTAACTGTTGGGAGAATCTGGTCAGGATGTGAGGAGCAAGAGGGACCGGGATGCAACGGTAGAAATATAAGACCTTGGGTAAGTACAACATCTTATAGAGTATAATTCTCCCAAGCCATGAGGGTGCCAATGTCGTAGCTCTTTTCATTTTTTGCTCTAAATCGCCAAGAAGCCAGTCCGCGTTGACTAGAGAAATTTTATTTATGTTTTTTGTTAAGAGGATACCTAAATAGGTAATCTTGGTACAGTTCCAGTTCAGCGCAAACTGCTGTCTCAACGAGAAGGCTACTAATGGATTTAATGACATGGAGAGAACATTAGTTTTACTCAGATTTACTTTATAGTATGAGACAAGTCCAAACTCGGCCAGCAGTCTCCAAACCTCCTTAAGGGAGTCATAGGGATCGGTGAGTGTCAAAATAATGTCATCAGCATATAAATTTAATTTAAATTTATTGTTGCCCCAAGTGATGCCCTTTATATTTTCTGATTCTCTGATGACCTGGGCCAATGGTTCTATACTAAGAATAAAAATCAGAAGGGACAGGGGGCATCCCTGTCTAGTGCCATTTGTTATAATAAATCTGTCTGATTGTGTGTTGTTGACTACTACTGTGGCGGAAGGACATGAGTACAAGGTCTTCACACTTGTAATAAAGGAGGTACTAAAGTTCATCCTTCGAAGAACATCGAACGCGAATTCCCAATTTAATCTGTCAAAAGCTTTTTCCGCGTCGAGTGTAACAAACAGACTGGGAATCCGCGTCCGACTACAATGAGACATAAGGTGAATTAGTTTTCTAGTACTATCGGCCGTTTGCCGGCCCTTTATAAAACCCACTTGGTCTGAATGAACAATTTCCGGTAATATGTCCTGTATCCTAACAGCTATCATTTTTGCATATAATTTTATATCTGCATTGAGCAGGGAAATGGGTCTGTAGTTTTCTAATTTACTTGGGTCTTTGTCAGGCTTTGGGATAACAGTTATCTGGGCTCGTAGCATGTCCTCTCTGCATTTCCCATTTTGTCTTATGTATTCTAAGGCCTTAGTCAAATATGGGGTGAGTATTTTTTGGTAATGTTGATAATATTCGTTAGGAAGGCCGTCGGGACCAGGTGTCTTATTTTTACTAGTTTTTTTTATAGTTCTAGATACTTCCTCTTCTGTGAAAGGAATATCCAGAGATTCCTTTTGTTCCTCAGAGAGGGCTTTGATGTTTATTTTGTCCAAGAATTTTTTAATGTCTAATTTAGTGGGGACAACAAAGTCTTTATGGTCTTTTAGGTTATATAATTTTTTATAAAAAATTTCAAATTCTTTAGCTATGTCTTTTGGCTTGTAAACTACTTTACCTAAGGGGAGGGATATTTTATCTATTGACTTCCGGGCATGTATGGGTTTAAATTTGTTTGCCATAATTTTAGAGGGTTTATTGTTATTGGTGAAGTAACCTGCCTTTAGAATTAATCTTTTTCTCTCATATTGAGAAATGAGTAGTTTTCTCAATTCTATTCTCGCTAGGTTTAATTCGTTGAATTTGTTAAAGGTGGGGTCTAACTGTGCGTTTCTTTCTAATTTATCAATATTATCAATAAGTTCTGATTGTTTTGCATTCCTTAGCCTTTTTAGTTTGGCCCCTAGTTGTATCATTGCTCCTCTTATTGTACACTTATGAGCCAACCAGAGTATCTCAGGGCAGATGTCTTTGGTATCGTTTAATTTAAAATAGTCTTTCAAAGCAAGCTCAATCAAGTCTGAGTTTTCTTTAGTATTGATAAGAAATTTGTTCATCTTCCAGTTAAACATAGTGATCTCTTTTGTTGGCATACGTAACGTTAATAAAATTGGGGCATGGTCTGACCAAGTTATGGGACCTGTGTGGAAGTTTAAATACGAGTCTACTAAGGACAGACTAGTTAGAATATAATCTATTCTACTGAAAGATTTATGTTGAGGGGAAAAATGCGTATATTCCCTAGAGGAAGCATTTAATAGTCTACAACTATCGTGCAGACCTGTCCCCTTAAGCCAGTGTTTTAGGTTTCTTGTTTTGTGAAAAGAAAGTGTTACTGAGCTGTCTAGTAGGGGGTCTACAATTAAATTAAAATCTCCTTTCCATATTACATGCCCTATGCTGAAGGATTCTAGTTTTCTTTTGAAGCTGTTTAGGAACCCTATCTGTCTAGTATTGGGGACATAGGTATTGACTATGGTAATGGAATTACCCCCAACAGTACCAGATATGGCTAAATATCTTCCCCCTGGGTCTTGAAGGACAGCAGTTTGTATAAATTGTAAGTCCGCATGGAGGGCGATCGCCACCCTCGCTTTTTTTTTTGTACTATTGGCGAAGAAAATTGTTGGGTATTTCTTATGTTTAAATCTGCCGTTATCTTCATTCAGAAGATGGGTCTCTTGTAGCATAATAATATCAGCTTTAAGGCCAATAGCCTCTCTCCATACTGTGAATCTCTTGTATGGGAGATTTAGGCCATTTACATTGTAGGACAATATTTTTAAATCCATATACGATAGTGTATAGAAAAATGCATGAAATATACAACAGTGACCAAACAAATATGACTACCAAAAACCCGACTAGTAGGTACCCATAAAACATTCTGATACCCGCTCAATGAGTTTTGAAACATTGACTCCTGGAAAGACGAGTCCCACAACAATTTATAACCGCAAGGATGATCTCCGTGAAGTGTACCTGCATAAAAGTAAACAGTAATAAACGCATAGAAATTTGTACAAAATTGAAGAAGCACACTGAAGAGTGTGGGGCTAAGAGAGCGGCAGCTCATTTAGCAGGTGGGGGTAACAAATTGGCCAAATAATCAGGTTGACCTATGCAATTTAGTTATCTCCTGCGAAAGACATGCACCGTGGAGAGATGTTTTGCAGGCTCTCTGGCGTTTTCCCTGCGAACTGGGCCCTGGATGGGGGGTAACCCAAGATCCTGCATAAATCTCTCCGCATTTCTGGCATCTGTGAGGGCGAAGGTAACACCGTCTCTCATTACTAGGAGTTTTGTGGGAAATCCCCATTTGTATAGGACCTTGTTCTTTCTCAAGTGGTCTGTTACATTGAATAGATCCCTTCTTTTTTGTAGCGTGGCTCTAGAGAAGTCTGCAAAAATTTTTACTCTCTCATAGGGTTTAGACAGTGGGGTTTGTCTACTTCTCCTCAGGATCTCTTCCTTTACAGTAAAATAGTGAAAAAAAGCTATCACATCTCGAGGAGCCTTTTCCGGGGCATATTTTGATTTTGGGAGACGGTGAATTCTCTCGATTAGCAGATCTTCTCTAGAGGCACGAGGAAGTATAGTTTTTAGTATATTAACAGTGTGATCATTTAGGTCTTTGTCCTTTATGCTTTCAGGAATTCCACGAAATTTAAGATTATTTCTGCGACTCCTGTCTTCATGCTCTATTTGTCTGGATTTGAGGAAGACTACCTCTTCTTCCAGAGCATAGTGAGAGTCTATGAGTAGATTATGAGATGTGACTAATTCGCCCATTTTTTTTTCCAGGTGATCCACTCTGTCACCCAGCTCATCAATGTTTTTTTGTAGGGCTTGCCTGTCTGAGTAGAGTTTGTCCTGGAAGGATTGTGCAAGTATGCAAATCATATCTTTAATAAATTTCTCTGAGGCATTGGATGAGGAAGCCTCCACAGCATATAATGCTTTCAGTAAATCCGGGTTAGATTGAGCATTAGCTTGTGCATTAGTCTGCCAGGTCGAATAAGAGATATTGGGTGACTTAGCTCGTGGAGAGGTGTCATTAGAAGAATGGATTGGTAAATCTTTATTGCATTCTATTAATTCCTCCTGGTGCTGAATGGATGTAAGTGACTGCACATTCACTGCCGCTATTATGGGTGAAAGCGGTAGATCCGAGATTAAAGACACATCTGGGCAAGAAGATGATGCTCTGATCGGGGATAGGAGGGTGTTGGGCAGGCTGCGAAGGTGTTCAGACATGATGGGAAAAGTCTTTTTTGTTGATGAGCGCAGAACGCGGACGAGACCACTTTCTATGTCATTGTATGGTGCGAGCGCATTGATCTTGGGGGACCGCGACCGATCGCGTGATCTCGGGCGGGAGTGCGCAGCCTGTGTCGGGTTGATGATTTTAGGCTGAGAAACGCTGGTTTTGTCTCTCTGCATCGCGGCGCTTATGTGGGGGGACTCTCTGTGGACACGGGCGCTAGAAATCAGGTGCTCCCGCAGAGATTTCGCCATATAGCGGGGCGAGCTAGTGGAGTATCCGGGCTTGCCACTTCCGTGATGGCGGGTCTCGCGGCCGGCACTGCTCTCGCGGGAACTCTGCTTATAGCTCGGACTGCTTACTTTCTGGGCTTTAAAAGTACTTGCCTTAGCTTTTGAGTCCTCGAGCTTCTCCCGGTCTGCCGCTCCTTTGTTGTTGGCTTTGAAGTCTGCATGTCGCTTGGTCTGAGACTGCATTGGAGAGGGGGGACTTCCTTTCTCTGCCCTGGAATCTCGACCGGCGCCATCTTGGTGTCCCTGGCCCAGGTTTGGGCAAGCAGGCTTTTCCATTTTTGAGGTATTTTTTTTGTCTTTGTGCATCTCTGCTGTGTTCCTATCGACTCTACAGACGTTCCTATTGTTTTAATTGTAGAAATCCGGTGCATATGCTTGTTGTATTCGCTAGCATAGGCCACCTGGGATGGGAGCTCACTATCCTGACGTCCTCTCGGTAGTAGCGCTGGCCACGCCCCCCACCGCTCTCAGTTCTTGATTACGTATAAATCGCTGACTGGCTGCAGGGCTCACATGTTATAACAACTGTACGTGAGCCCCTGGAATGCGAGTGCCAATACAGCTGGAACAGCGCTGGCACCATAGGTGAGTGTAAGTGTTTTTATTTTCATGGGGGCAAACATTCAGATCAACAAGGGGTTGACCTAGTAGTGAACAACCTCTGTAATACCTAGACACAGGTATGAGTCTTGGGTGGGCTTATATAGGCTAAGGAAGATCGACACATGGGAGCACGCCAGGCTACTTGTGAAGTTCAGCGGACCGGGGTGTAAGGAACAGAGCCCAGACCCAAGACATGCGTGTAACACAAGGAAATATGTCAACACAGCAAAACCATGCCTCATGCTATTATGAGTAGCCTGCTTGGCCTAAATGTGCTACTGTGGCCTGCAGTGTCTCTGGACTTGTCTCCTATCAAGCACATCTGGGAAATCATTCATCAACAATTCCAAAGGGAGCTGCCAACAGTGGATCTCAATGATTTGTGTGCCCAAATGCAATCAGAGTGGTAAAACATTCCTCAGACAACCATTAATAACGTCAGGGATAGCATGTCAAGGAGTGTATGAGTTGGTATTTGGTAAATTTTGTTTCCTTTTTTTCATCACATGTGTTATGATCCGGTGGCCTTGGAGCCGCATGAGACCTTCTCTGGAGAAGGTGGTACCTGTACAGACCGCAACCCTAAACTGACACCGCAACTAGAAGTAGCTGTGGGGTGTACCTAACACATCCTAGACACCTCGACACAGCCGGAGGACTAAATAACCCTATAGATGGAAATGGGAATTCTATCTTGCCTCAGAGCAGAAACCCCAAAGGATAGGCAGCCCCCACAAATATTGACGGTGAATATAAGAGTAAAGACACACACAGGCTGAAAACAGGATTTAGCAAAAGAGGCACTTCTAACTAAATAGTAAAGGATAGGACAGAGTACTAAGCGGTCAGTATTAAAACTCTGAAAATATCCACAGCAGAAAATACAAAAATTCCACATCTAACTAAAGACATAGAATGTATATCTGCATCTCCAGAGAATCCAGCATGACTGAAAAAATCCAAACAAGTCTAAGCTGGACAAGAAAAAACAATAAATTGTTCTGAACTGAAAAGCACACTGCATGTGTGCTGCAGGAAAATTAACCAGACACTTATCTTGGCTGAATTGGCAGCAGAGCAGAAGGAACCAGACAGGGATGTAAACCCTCCAAGAACAATGGACAACTGGCACTGACTAATGAATCCAACACACCTAAATACCGAATAGAGCTGCAATCAGCAGAAACACCTGCCCTGGATTACAACCCAGAGACAACTGCACTATCACAAACAACCACCGGAGAGAGCCCAAGAGCAGAATTCACAACAGTACCCCCCCTTGAAGAGGGGTCACCGAACCCTCACCAGAGCCCCCAGGGCGATCAGGACGAGCCAGATGAAAGGCACGGACCAAATCAGCAGCATGGACATCAGAGGTAAAAACCCAAGAATTATCCTCCTGGCCATAACCCTTCCATTTGAGAAGATACTGAAGCTTCCGCCTTGAAAAACGAGAATCCAAAATCTTCTCAACCACATACTCCAACTCCCCATCAACCAACACAGGGGCAGGAGGATCAACAGAGGGAACAACGGGCACCTGTTGTGAATTCTGCTCTTGGGCTCCCTCCGGTGGTTATAAGTGGTAGTGCTGCTGTCTTTGGATCGCAGTATTCATCAGGTGTGTCCACTTATTGCAATTCTGACTGGGCTATTTAGTCTTGCTTGACCCTTTAGTCAGTGCCAGTTGTCCATTGTTCCTGGAGGATTCACATCTCTGCCTGGTCTCTCCTGCTTTGCTGTTCATTTCTACAAAGATAAGTTCTGGCCTTGTTTTTTGCAGTCCACATGCTGTGGGCCTTATTGTTCAGTTCTTTTTCATGTTTTGTCTTGTCCAGCTTGGTCTGTATAAGGATTTGTTCAGCCAAGCTGGTATCTCTGGAGATGCAGATATACCCTCCATATCTTTAGTTAGATGTGGAGATTTTGTATTTTCTGTGGTGGATATTTTTAGTGTGTTAATACTGACCGCATAGTACTCTGTCCTATCCTTTCTATTTAGCTAGAAGCGGCCTCCTTTGCTAAATCCTGATTTCAGTCTGCGTATGTTATTTCCCTCTCCTCTCACAGTCAATATTTGTGGGGGGCTGTCTATCCTTTGGGGATTTTCTCTGAGGCAAGATAGTTTTCCCTTTTCTATCTCTAGGGGTATTTAGTCCTCCGGCTGTGTCGAGATGTCTAGGGAGTGTTAGGTACATTCCACGGCTACTTCTAGTTGTGGTGTTAAGTTCAGGGTCTGCGGTCAGTACAGGTACCACCTTCTCCAGAGTACGTCTCATGCTGCTCCTAGGCCACCAGATCATAACAGTACAACTGGCCCACAATGAGTTAATCGCATCTCAGAAGAAGGGAAGGAAAGTGCTGAGCCATTTTTTTTTCTGTAGTCTGTTGTGTTTTTTTTTCCCTCTTTACCTCTGGGTGGCTCAGGAGTTTGGCGCTGGCATGGATGTTCAGGGATTGGCTTCTCGTGTGGATCAACTTGCTGCTAGAGTACAGGGTATTTCTGATTATATCGTTCAGACTCCGGTTTTAGAGCCTAGAATTCCAACTCCTGATTTGTTTTTTGGGGACAGGTCCAAATTTTTGAGCTTTAAAAATAACTGTAAACTGTTTTTTGCTCTGAAACCCCGTTCCTCTGGTGATCCCATCCAGCAGGTTAAAATTGTCATATCTCTGCTGCGTGGTGACCCCCAGGATTGGGCATTTGCCCTGGAACCTGGGAATCCAGCTTTGCTTAATGTAGACACCTTTTTCCAGGCGCTTGGCTTATTGTATGATGAACCTAATTCAGTGGATCATGCTGAGAAGACCTTGTTGGCCCTGTGTCAGGGTCAAGAAGCGGCAGAATCTTATTGCCAGAAATTTAGAAAATGGTCTGTGCTGACTAAATGGAATGAGGATGCCTTGGCGGCAATTTTCAGAAATTTTCAGGTCTTTCTGAATCCGTTAAAGATGTTATGGTGGGGTTCCCCACGCCTGCTGGTCTGAGTGATTCTATGTCTCTGGCCATTCAGATTGATCGGCGCTTGCGCGAGCGCAGAGTTGTGCACACTATGGCGTTGTCTTCCGAGCGGAGCCCTGAGCCTATGCAGTGTGATAGGATTGTGTCTAGAGCTGAACGACAAGGGTTCAGACGTCAGAATAGGTTGTATTTTTACTGCGGCGATTCTGCTCATGTTATTTCTGATTGCGCTAAGCGTATCAAGAGAATCGCTAGTTCCGTTACCATCAGTACTGTACAACCTAAATTTCTGTTATCTGTGACCCTGATCTGCTCATTATCGTCATTTTCTGTCATGGCATTTGTGGATTCAGGTGCCGCTTTAAACTTAATGGACTCAGAATTTGCCAGACGTTGTGGTTTCCCCTTGCAGCCTTTACAGAGTCCTATTCCTTTGAGGGGCATTGATGCTACACCGTTGGCAAAAAATAATCCCCAGTTTTGGACACAGGGGAACATGTGTATGGCACCAGCCCATCAGGAAGATTGTCGTTTTCTGGTGTTGCATAATTTGCATGATGCTATTGTGCTGGGTTTTCCATGGTTGCAGGTGCATAATCCGGTGTTGGATTGGAAATCTATGTCTGTGACTAGTTGGGGTTGTCAGGGGGTTCATAATGACGTTCCTTTGATGTCAATTTCCTCCTCCCCCTCTTCTGAAATTCCTGAGTTTTTGTCAGATTTCCAGGATGTATTCGATGAGCCCAAATCCAGTTCCCTTCCACCGCATAGGGACTGTGATTGTGCTATTGACTTGATTCCAGGCTGTAAGTTCCCTAAGGGCCGACTTTTCAACCTGTCTGCGCCTGAACATACCGCCATGCGGAGTTATGTTAAGGAGTCTTTGGAGAAGGGGCATATTCGGCCATCTTCTTCACCGTTGGGAGCGGGATTCTTTTTTGTTGCTAAGAAGGATGGCTCCTTAAGACCCTGTATTGATTATCGCCTCTTGAATAAGATCATGGTCAAGTTTCAATACCCTTTACCTTTGCTTTCGGATTTACCTTTGCTTTCGGATTTGTTTGCTAGGATTAAGGGGGCTAGTTGGTTTACTAAGATTGACCTTCGGGGGGCATATAATCTTGTTCGTATTAAGCAGGGGGATGAATGGAAAACTGCGTTTAATACGCCCGAAGGCCATTTTGAATACCTGAAATAACATGAGAAGCATCGCCACAATAAAAACACAACCTATTCTGACGTCTGAATCCTTTTTTTTCTGCTCTAGACAGAATCCTATCACACTGCATAGGCTCAGGCATCTGCTCTGAGGACAACGCCACAGCGCGCACAGCTCTGCGCTCACGCAAGCACCGATCAATCTGAATGGCCAGAGACATAGAATCACTTAGACCGACAGGCGTGGGAAACCCCACCATAACATCTTTAATGGATTCAGAAAGACCCTTTCTGAAAATTGCCGCCAAAGCATCATCATTCCATTTAGTCAGCACAGACCATTTTCTAAATTTCTGACAATACAATTCTGCCGCCTCTTGACCCTGAGACAGGGCCAACAAGGTCTTCTCCGCTTGATCCACAGAATTTGGTTCATCATATAATAATCCTAGAGCCTGAAAAAAGGCGTCTACATTAAGCAAGGCCAGATTCCCAGATTCCAGGGAAAATGCCCAATCCTGAGGATCGCCACGCAGCAGGGAGATGACAATTTTAACCTGCTGAATGGGATCACCAGAGGAATGAGGTTTCAGAGCAAAAAACAGTTTGCATTTGTTTTTAAAACTCAAAAATTTGGACCTGTCCCCAAAAAACAAATCAGGAGTAGGAATCCTAGGCTCTAAAACCGGAGTCTGAACAATATAATCTGCAATACCCTGTATTCTAGCAGCAAGCTGGTCTACACGAGAAGCTAATCCCTGAACATCCATACTAGCACAAGACTCCACAGTCACCCAGAGGAAAAGAGGGAAGGAGAGACAAAGCAGACTACAGAAAAAAAATGGCTCAACACCCTTCTTCCGAGATGCATTTAACTCATTGTTGGCCAGTTGTACTGTTATGATCCGGTGGCCTTGGAGCCGCATGAGACCTTCTCTGGAGAAGGTGGTACCTGTACAGACCGCAACCCTAAACTGACACCGCAACTAGAAGTAGCCGTGGGGTGTACCTAACACATCCTAGACACCTCGACACAGCCGGAGGACTAAATAACCCTATAGATGGAAATGGGAATTCTATCTTGCCTCAGAGCAGAAACCCCAAAGGATAGGCAGCCCCCCACAAATATTGACGGTGAATATAAGAGTAAAGACACACACAGGCTGAAAACAGGATTTAGCAAAAGAGGCACTTCTAACTAAATAGTAAAGGATAGGACAGAGTACTAAGCGGTCAGTATTAAAACTCTGAAAATATCCACAGCAGAAAATACAAAAATTCCACATCTAACTAAAGACATAGAATGTACTGTATATCTGCATCTCCAGAGAATCCAGCATGACTGAAAAAATCCAAACAAGTCTAAGCTGGACAAGACAAAACAATAAATTGTTCTGAACTGAAAAGCACACTGCATGTGTGCTGCAGGAAAATTAACCAGACACTTATCTTGGCTGAATTGGCAGCAGAGCAGAAGGAACCAGACAGGGATGTAAACCCTCCAAGAACAATGGACAACTGGCACTGACTAATGAATCCAGCACACCTAAATACCGAATAGAGCTGCAATCAGCAGAAACACCTGCCCTGGATTACAACCCAGAGACAACTGCACTATCACAAACAACCACCGGAGGGAGCCCAAGAGCAGAATTCACAACACCCATGTCTATCGATCTGGTGATTTCCATAACTCCATGACTTTTCATTCTTGATATTTAAATTTCAATGTTGAGGAGTGTTTGTACTGTAATACTCAAGTATTGCACTAGAAACTAAATATTACATCCTCCTATTAAGCCCAGTTACAGTAGCAGCAACAGGGTCTTGAGTCTTTTTGCTTAACAGAAAACTCATAGTGTAAATCAACCGATTTAAAATCTGCAGGATTAATTTGTGATGGGAATATCCAGGGCTGCCATTAGGAATTTCAGGGCCCCATATTGGCAAAATTTTCGGGGCCCCCTTGAGACTCCGCCCAGGCTCCCCCCCTGCGCCGCCTCCACCCCTCAAACTGTCCACAGTCCCACCGCTCTCTCTTGGAAAAACTCCACTTCTCACCAATCACACATTAACAGTTTCCATCACCAGATCACACATATAGCCAGCAGCTTTTGTTTTGGCCACAAGATTTTTCTAATCTGCCACTACCACAAGGTAGACTCTTTTGGCCGGGCCCTAGTCTACGCTAACCTATTAAAAATTTGTTAAAATATGCAATACAATTTAGGTATATTTTTATTTATTTTTCAATTTTAAAAATGACCAATAATATCACATCCATAGGGACAAATACCACCACATTATGACCAGACACCATATTACCACCACATAGTGACCTATAATACCACATACAAGGAACAAATACCACCACACCATGTCCAGATCACATATTACCACCACAGTGACCGAATAATAGCACATACGAGGAGCAAATACCACTGCACCATGTCAAGATCATATATTACCACCACATGGTGACCAATAATAGCACATACAGGGAACAAATATCACCGCACCATGACGAGTCCACATATTACCACCACATGGTGACAAATAATACCACATACAGGGAACAAATACCACCACACCATAACCAGACCACATACTACCACCACCACAGTGACCGAATAATAGCACATACAAGGGACAAATACCGCCACACCATGGCCAGACAACATATTACCACCACATAGTGACTGAATACTATAATACTGATCATTAATAAAAAAACACAATACTATCACCAAAAGTGCCATTATACACAGGAGATCTGTACTTAGTATGCAGTGCCTGTGTACAGGTAATACAGTGATCACTGGTGACATTATACACAGGACCTCTGTATATCGTGCCAGTATACAAATAATACAGTGATCACCAGTGACATTATACACAGGAGCTCAGTATATAGTGCCAGTGTACAGGTAATACAGTGATCCCTAGTGACATTGTACATAGGAACTCTGTATATAGTGTATAGGTAACACACTGACTCATCAGTGACATCTCTAGGTGAAGACCTTCAGCTTCGCTTTTCATCTTAATCCAGCACAGACCCCCATCACGTCTTCCAGCCAGGACTCGTCTCTGCAGGAAATAACACAGTTACCTAGAGGTCTGCTTGCAGAACACATTATTTTTCCCAACTTCTACACTACACCAGTTGAAGAAAAAAGGCGACATAGTGTCGCGCTGCACAGTAACAGGACCGCCCCCCCATTTAAAACAGTATCCTCAAAAAATAAAATAAATACATCACTGCAGTAATAATATCCCTTAATTAGTCTCTATGGTAATAATATCCCCCATCCTGGCCCTGTGTATCTCATTCCTGGCTTAAACCATATGTGTTCCCATTCTGCCCTCATGAGTATCCATCCTGCCCCATCTGTCCCATGATCCTGCCCCATCTGTCCCATGATCCTGCTCCATCTGTCCCCATGATCCTGCCCTATCTGTCCCTATGATCCTGACCCATCTGTCCCCATGATCCTGCCCCATCTGTCCCATGATCCTGACCCATATGTCCCATGATCCTGACTCATTTGTCCCATGATCCTACCGCCCCATCTGTCTCCATCGTATCCATCCTTCACCATGATCCTGCCCCATCTGTCTCCATCCTGCCCCATCTGTCTCCATCTTGCCCCACGTCTCACATCCTGCCCTCCGTGTCTCACATCCTGTCCCCCGTGTCTCACATCCTGCCCCCCGTGTCTCACATCCTGCCCCCCTGTGTCTCACATTCTGCCCCTGTGTCTCACATTCTGCCCCGTGTCTCATATTCTGCCACCCTGTGTCTCACATTCTGCCCCTGTGTCTCACATCCTGCCCCCCGTGTCTCACATCCTGCCCACCGTGTCTCACATCCTTCCCCCCTGTGTCTCACATTCTGCCTTCTGTGTCTCACATTCTGCCCCCTGTGTCTCACATTCTGCCCCGTGTCTCACATTCTGCCCCAGTGTCTCACATTCTGCCCTGTGTCTCACAATCTTCCCCCTGTGTCTCACATTCTGCCCCGTGTCTCACATTCCCCCATGTCTCACATTCTGCCCCGTGTCTCACATTCTTCCCCGTGTCTCCATCCTACCCTGTGTTGTTTTCATTCCTGCCCCGTGTGTTGTTTCCATTCCTGCCTCCTGTGTCTCCATTCCTGCCCCCTTTGTTTTCATTCCTGCCCCCTGTGTTTCCATTCCTGCCCGCCATGTCTCACATTCTGCCCCCTGTGTCTCACATTCCCCTCCCCCGTATCTCCCATCCTGCCTCCATGTCTCCATTCTGCCCCAGCTTGCTGCCGTCAGTAAAAATTTAAAAAAAACCTTTTTTCCATACCTGGCCACGCTCCAGCGCCGACGTCCATCCAGGCATTTCAGCGCAGACTTGCCAGAGAATGACAATGACGACATCAGCTGCCAGCCTCCGATTGGCTGGTGGCTTTAACTACTGCCTTGCGGGTCCACACAGGCCCACAAGGCAATAGAGTAACTGAACCTGCTTCTCGGACGCAGGCTCAGTTACTGTACCGTCAGCCCCCTCTGCCTACCGGGCCCCATATGCCAGTCAGGGCAGTAATGCCCTGATGGCAGCCCTGTGCACAGTGCACACAGTGTGAGGATTCACAATTTTGCAGTCACATAGAGTGACTGCAGACTTGTGGTTTTAGACCGGACAACCCCTTTTAACCACCACTTTTTAGTTGTATCTTCAGTCATCCCATGTGCTGATACTGTCCTATAAACACCTATAAAATATAGTGTTTATTCATTTTACCTCCCACATTTAATGCAAACAAATATAATTAATCAGTAGGCATAATATGGTAAAAATGGTTAATTTTTATCTCAACAATATTTAAGAAATGCTGAAACTATAACCCTCTTTACGATCATAGAACTGGTATATTTGAGCATTTTTCTGCACAGGGTACATGTATTATATGTGAATCAGAAAATAGTCGTCTTACTGTTCCTGACATAACCGAGCTGCCATGATCCATGTGGCCTTCTGCTCAGTGATATGTTTGTAGCATCTGCTGTCATGTGGAGTCCAGCCAAATGGACATTTTGTTGCCTGAAATATATACAATTTATAATTAATAGAAAAATGGCTTTTTTCCAGGATATGAGCTCAACTACTTGCCTGAGAACAGATAAATAACAGAGAAACCACAAAATGGAAACTGCTTTAATGTGACATATTGTGTTTAGCTGGGGATGCTACTCCAGGAAAATACCTTTAATTACTAGAAATCGTGCACTATAAGTGAAGAAAACAGACAAACAACAAACTCTGAAAGTGACAACATGATAAGATGTTTTAGAATAATCATTTCTTTCAGTTGAGAAATTAAACTCATTGTAAGGCCATTTTCACTGCTCCATGTTAAGTCGCCAAGTGTGGGACCCACGCCAAGTCTGTACTTAGGATGATGTGTGAGTCCGGCCTCAAATTCAGATTTATAGATACATTAGTTTTCATTTGGGACATAGGAGCTAGAGAGAAACAGTACTGCTTGGTACTCCTTACATCATATTAACATCATGTTTGGAGCTTACGTTTGGTCTACACACCAGGAAAAGCTCCCAAACTATATAGCAAATATATTCATAGAGCTCCAGTTCTGGTCTTGATCTGGCTCTCCTCTTACGATCGTTATCCTCCTTCCCTGCTTAAAATGGCAGAACAAAGCACTGTGGTGTGCCTGCGCTGGCTTTACCTATGGGCACTCTTTAGCTTTTCCCCACATATGCGTACTACAGTACTTTGCCCTCAGAAGGCAGCGAGAAGTTCACCTGCGCATGAGTGAGATGGGGAACACTGTGTGGATGACGTAGGACACATCATCCACACAAAACAGGAAAGGAGGACGGCCATTGTTAGAAGAGAGGACGTACCGGATCAAGACCAGTGACGTCCACCGTATCGAGGCGCACCATCTTGAGTATAATAAAAGCTCTTTTTTGTGCCTTGAGGAGCGGATTGGGGAAATATGCTGTAACAGAGGGATGAAAGATGCTGGCCATACTTTATATAGGGAAAACCTTGTGACAGGTTCCCTTTAACTCTAGGAGAAGTTTTTCAGTGTCTGTGAAAAAATACTGGATGTGTCTGTGATCGTTTTTCAGCTTAAATTATTGTGATTATAAGTGTAGTCATATTACTCCGCATGGTTTACAGCCATGAATCGTCTGCACATGCCCAAGCCAAAAACAGTTATAATCAAACAATACATAAGAAAAATACAATCATTAGTTTTCAAGGATCATTATGTCTCAAAATACTTAGAGACATCTACGTTTCTGTGAATACATCTTTTCTAGAGGACACTTTCTTACAGAACTTTGTAACAATATCCGCAGGCTTAGCCTTGGTTTCAAGTAGCTAAAACAAACCATGATTGTATAAAGATGGTATATAGCTGCCATATTACAAGAGATATAACATTTTGGTAAATTATAGATTAAATTGGCTGTATTGATTATTTTTTTATCAGCAGAATTAAACAAATGTGAACCTGTGCTACCTGCTGTGATATAGACATATGAAAAAGTGCAATAGAACATGATATATGCAAACATTGAGTATATGAACTTGAAAATGGGGCACTCTTTGCTTTGCATAAAAAAGTTAGATGTCTGTCATTTTATGTTAAGTTGTCCAGGAAAAATGTAGGTTGGCAGCATTATATTCCCCTGTATGCTTAGGCTATGCCTTGTTATATGTCTCAGCCTTCATTCAGAGATACACATTGGGATATGCTTTGACTTACGTGTCCTACAGAGGCTATCTCATATACACTGCCCTCTGTTAAAACAGACATGCAAGATTTTGCTCAAAATTTGATTTGTATTGGAAGGGAGAAGGAAAAATCAGACTAAACAAAACAAATCCTGAATAAGAAATCAATCAAAATGCTTTCTAAGCATTTACTTGGGCCATATGTATATTATTTTTTTCTATTCCCATGTACTTGAGCTATGCCAACTTAGATTTCCTATTATACAGATAATGGTCTTTGCTCCCAAGCGTCCAAACAAACCCTACACAATACAACATCAGTGTTTCCTAAAGGGAGTCTGTCAACACAAAATGACTGTTCAAACCAAGCCCAGCACCTGGCAGGTAACATAGTGTTCAGCATATTTGCTGGTTCCAATAACACCATTGGCACTGCTGACACTTCTATTTACCGCATAGCGCTCAATGAGAGCTATGTAATCGGCGATAACCTGCTTCTGTCTTCTCTTGAGACAACCGGGAACCCAACCCGCTAGATTGTAGGAGGGTTCATGCTCTTATGCCAAAAACATTGAAATTGAGCTTTGTTAAGGGGTCAATGTGATACAGGGGGTCTAAGAGTCCTAAAAAAAAGGGTATCTCTAGTAGTTCCAAAACTTTCATGGGAATGGCTGCCATATAATTCTGCATTTCCCTTTTGATAATAACAGCTGATCATTGGGGTTATTGAAGGCAGCTTCTTTCTATGTTTGTGAGGCTACTCCTGTAATGTATAACATATAACATACTGTATATACTGTATGTATACCATATAATGTATAACATATATATGTATAAGTGTTATTGTGGACTTTCTTTAATAACTGAGAACACAAATTACTTTTTTCCTTTGTATAAGTAGTCGAGAACAATACCAATAATATTCTTTCACAGGGTAGACTGGCATCTCCAAGAGAAATGTGCAGTATTGAAGAATAGTGAGTCCACTACAAACCCTCCCACACCGGGATACTACTCAAGGGGTACCACATATCTATACTTGACCCTTATTGTATTCCACATCCAACACACCCTTATCTACTTAAGAGCAATATGCACCAAAACAGCTACCCATAGACTGTTTCTTTCTGTATATTTTGATAGGCACAGCTAGAGGCCAATATTGTAATTCTATAAGTTCTCCTACAGATGTCCCATTTTACAGCGCATGGAAACTCTTTCCTGAAGACTTAGAAGATACTGCTTTATTATATTTACAAACCTGTATATGAAATGATCATTACGCAGATATCTGTACCAATCACTGACATATTAGTACATATCCATTATGTCTAGCAGGCCAACAAAAAGGGAAATGACAAAGGAGGAGGAGGATAGTACCTTGGCTGTGGCTACCCAGGGATTCCATGATGAACCATCACATTGGAAAAGCTTTTGGCTTTTTTGATCAAAGTGCAGGAGTCCTTTCAAACCTGGACTACATTTCTTAGGAAACTGCATTGGTTTCTTCTGCAAACAAAATGGCAAAAATAAAACCATGAATGTATTTACTTAGAAACTGGAATGAAATGGGTTAAATCTTCATTGATTGTAAAACGATATAGAATAATGTTTTATAAATTATAAATTGGCAAGACAGAGTAATTAGCCTGAAACGAAAGAATAGTAAGTAAATACTTTAGGGTAAAAGCTGGAAGAACAATAAGCGCAACGGGGTCTTATCCGAATAAAATGGGTAGTATGTGCTCACCTGGCGGGGTTGGCAATCACAAACGCTAAAAAGGCTTATGGCTGCTGCAGAAACATGGATTGGAAAACATCAAAGACTGGAATAAAATGGATTAAATATGCGCTGCCAGCGAATGATGATGGAAACGAAGTCAGAAATCCAGGAGAGCTGTTTATTGATCAATGCATTTCGAAGTGTCAAACTTCTTCATCAGGACAAACCACAGTCAAACCACAGTGTCCTGATGAAGAAGTTGGCCCCTTTGAAATGTGTTGCTCAATAAACCAAACTCCTGGACTTCCGACTTCGTTTCCATCATCATTCGCTGTCAGCGCATATTTAACCCATTTTATTCGAGTCTTTGATTTTTTCCAATCCATGTGTCTGTAACAGCCGTAAGCCTTTTTAGCAGTTGTGTTCGCACAACCCCACCAGGTGAGTACCATTGCCCACATATTCCCCATTTTATCCAGGTAAGACCTCATTGTGCTTATTGTTCTTCCAGCTTTTATCCTAAAGTACTGTATATACTCGAGTATCAGCTGACCCGAGTATAAGCCAAGGCACCTAATTTTGCCATGGAAAACTGAGTAAGCTTATTGACTCGGGTATAAGCCGGGTATGCATTGTCCCCTCATCCCTGTCCAGCTATGCATGGCTCCCCCATCCTGTCCTGATATGTGTAGCTCCCCCTGTTGTATGCATGGTTCCCCTGGACCTATCACTGTATGCATGGCTCCCTTGGTCCCATCCCTGTATGCATGGCTCCCCTGATCCCATCGCTGTATGCGTGGCTCCCCCGGTCCCATCGTTGTATGCATGGCTCCCCTGGTCCCATCACTGTATGCATGGCTCCCCCGGTCCTGTCCCATCATTGTATGCACGGCTCACCCCCTCCCTGTCCTACTCACCCTCCCCACGCCATCACTGCATCTTCCTGTGCTGAGTGGTCACATGATACCGCTCTTTAACCCCTTCCCGACCTATGACGCCACGTAGGCGTCATGAAAACCCGTGCCAATCCGACCCATGACGCCTATGTGGCGTCATGGAATGATCGCGTCCCTGCAGATCGGGTGAAGGGGTTAACTCCTATTTTACCCGATCTGCAGGGAGAGGGGGAGTGGTACTTCAGCCCAGGGGGGGTGGCTTCACCCCCCCGTGGCTACGATCGCTCTGATTGGCTGTTGAAAGTGAAACTGCCAATCAGAGCGATTTGTAATATTTCACCTAAAAAACTGGTGAAATATTACAATCCAGCCATGGCCGATGCTGCAATATCATCGGCCATGGCTGGAAATACTGAAGTGCCCACGCCCACCGATCGCCCCCCCCGTCCTCCGTTATGGGGTCCGGTCCCCTCCGTCCGCCTGCCGGCTCCCCCGTCCTCCTGTCTGCTCCCTCCTTGCTCAGACCCACCCCCCCTGTGCTCCGTTCCCCCCCCCCCGTGCTCCGATCCACCCCCCCACCACCCCTTCATACTTACCGATCCTCGGATGGGCCGCGGATCCGCAGCGGATCGACAGCGGATTGGCCGCGGATCCGCAGCGGATTGGCAGCGGATCCGCAGCGGATTGGCCGCGGATCCGCAGCGGATTGGCCGCGGATCCGCAGCGGATTGGCCGCGGATCCGCAGCGGATTGGCCGCTGCGAATTCGAAGCAGTTTTCCATCAGGTTTACAGTACCATGTACACCTAAGGAAAACCAAATCCGCTGTGCCCATGGTGCGGAAAATTCCGTGCAGAAACGCTGCGTTGTATTTTCCGCAGCATGTCAATTCTTTGTGCGGATTCCGCAGCGTTTTACACCTGTTCCTCAATAGGAATCCGCAGGTGAAATCCGCACAAAAAAACACTGGAAATCTGCTGTAAATCCGCAGGTAAAACGCAGTGCCTTTTACCTGCAGATTTTTCAAAAATCGTGCGGAAAAATCTCACACGAATCCGCAACGTGGGCACATAGCCTTAGGGTTAGGGTTGGAATTAGAGTTAGGGTTGGAATTAGGGCTAGGGTTTGAAATAGGGTTAAGATTAGGCTTGTGGTTAGGGTTACGGATAGGGTTAGGGGTGTGTTGGGGTTACAGTTGTGGTTAGGGTTGGGATTAGGGCTACGGTTGGGATTAGGGTTAGGATTAGGGTTGGAATTAGGGTTACGGGTGTGTTGCGGTTAGGGTTGTGGTTAGGGGTGTGTTGTGGTTAGGGTTGTGATTAGGGTTATGGCTACAGTTGGGATTAGGATTAGGGGTGTGTTGGGGTCAGTGTTGAAGTTAGAATTGAGGGGTTTCCACTGTTTAGGCACATCAGGGGTCTCCAAACGCAACATGGCGCCACCATTGATTCCAGCCAATCTTGCATTCAAAAAGTCAAATGGTGCTCCCTCCCTTCCAAGCCCCGACGTGCGCCCAAACAGTGGTTTACCCCCACATTTGGGGTACCAGCGTACTCAGGACAAACTGGGCAACAACTGTTGGGGTCCAATTTCTCCTGTTACCCTTGCAAAAATAAAAAATTACTTGCTAAAACATAATTTTTGAGGAAAGAACAATTATTTTTTATTTTCACGGCTCTGCGTTATAAACTTCTGTGAAGCACTTGGGGGTTGAAAGTGCTCACCACACATCTAGATAAGTTCCTTCGGGGGTCTAGTTTCCAAAATGGGGTCACTTGTGGGGTGTTTCTACTGTTTAGGCACATCAGGGGCTCTGCAAATGCAATGTGACGCCCGCAGACCATTCCATCAAAGTCTGCATTTCAAATGTCACTACTTCCCTTCCGAGCCCTGACGTGCGCCCAAACAGTGGTTTACCCCCACATATGGGGTATCAGCATACTCACAACAAACTGGGCAACAAATATTGGGGTCCAAATTCTCCTGTTACCCTTGTGAAAATAAAAAATTGCTTGTTAAAACATCTTTTTTGAGGAAAGAAAAATGATTTTTTATTTTCACGGCTCTGCGTTGTAAACTTCTGTGAAGCACTTGGGGGTTGAACGTGCTCACCACACATCTAGATAAGTTCCTTGGGGGGTCTAGTTTCCAAAATGGGGTCACTTGTGGGGGGTTTCTACTGTTTAGGCATATCAGGGGCTCTGCAAACGTAACATGATGCCCGCAGACCATTCCATCAAAGTCTGCATTCCAAAACGTCACTACTTCCCTTCCGAGCCCCGGCATGTGCCCAAACAGTGGTTTACCCCCACATATGGGGTATCAGCGTACTCAGGAGAAACTGGACAACAACTTTTGGGGTCCAATTTCTCCTGTTACTCTTGCAAAAATAAAAAATTCTGGGCTAAAAAAATATTTTTGAGGAAAGGAAACACATTTATTATTTTCACGGCTCTGCGTTATAAACTTCTGTGAAGCATTTGGGGGTTCAAAGTGCTCACCACACATCTAGATAAGTTCCCTTGGGGGTCTAGTTTCCAAAATGGAGTCAATTGTGGGGAGTTCCTACTGTTTAGGCACATCAGGGGCTCTGCAAACGCAACCTGATGCCCGCAGAGCATTCCATCAAAGTCTGCATTTCAAAACGTCACTACTTCCCTTCCGAACCCCGACGTGTGCCAAAACAGTGGTTTACCCCCACATATGGGGTATCAGCGTACTCAGCAGAAACTGGACAACAACTTTTGGGGTCCAATTTCTCCTGTTACTCTTGCAAAAATAAAAAAATTCTGGGCTAAAAATCATTTTTGAGGAAAGAAAAATTATTTTTTTATTTTCACGGCTCTGCGTTATAAACTTCTGTGAAGCACCTGGGGGTTATAAGTGCTCACTATGCATCTAGATTAGTTCCTTGGGGGGTCTAGTTTCCAAAATGGGGTCACTTGTAGGGGAGCTCCAATGTTTAGGCACACAGGGGCTCTTCAAACGCGACATGGTGTCCGCTAACGATTGGAGCTAATTTTCCATTCAAAAAGTCAAATGGCACGCCTCCCCTTCCGAGCCTTGCCGTGCACCCAAAAAGTGGTTTACCCCCACATATGAGGTATCGGCATACTCAGGAGAAATTGCCCAAAAAATTTTAGGATCCATTTTATCCTGTTGCCCATGTGAAAATGAAAGAATTGAGGCTAAAAGAAATTTTGTGTGAAAAAAAAGTACTTTTTCATTTTTGCGGATCAATTTGTGAAGCACCTGGGGGTTTAAAGTGCTCACTATGCCTCTAGATGAGTTCCTTGGGGGGTCTAGTTTCCAAAATGGGGTCACTTGTGGAGGAGCTCCAATGTTTAGGCACACAGGGGCTTTCCAAACCGACATGGTGTCCGCTAACGATGGAGATAATTTTTCATTCAAAAAGTCAAATGGCGCTCCTTCCCTTCCGAGCCTTACCATGTGCCCAAACAGTGGTTTACCCCCACATGTGAGGTATTGGTGTACTCAGGAGAAATTGCCCAACAAAATTTAGGATCCATTTTATCCTGTGGCCCATGTGAAAATGAAAAAATTGAGACTAAAATAATTTTTTTGTGAAAAAAAAGTACTTTTTCATTTTTACGGATCAATTTGTGAAGCACCTGGGGGTTTAAAGTGCTCACTATGCTTCTAGATAAGTTCCTTGGGGGGTCTAGTTTCCAAAATGGGGTCACTTGTGGGGGAGCTCCAATGTTTAGGCACACGGGGGCTCTCCAAACGTGACATGGTGTCCGCTAAAGATTGGAGCCAGTTTTTCATTCAAAAAGTCAAATGGCGCTCCTTCCCTTCCGAGCCCTGCCGTGCGCCCAAACAGTGGTTTACCCCCACATATGAGGTATCAGCGTACTCAGGACAAATTGGACAACAACGTCCGTGGTCCAGTTTCTCCTTTTACCGCTGGGAAAATAAAAAAATTGTTGCTAAAAGATCATTTTTGTGACTAAAAAGTTAAATGTTAATTTTTTACTTCCATGTTGCTTCTGCTGCTGTGAAACACCTGAAGGGTTAATAAACTTCTTGAATGTGGTTTTGAGCACCTTGAGGGGTGCAGTTTTTAGAATGGTGTCACTTTTGGGTATTTTCAGCCATATAGAACCCTCAAAATGACTTCAAATGTGAGGTGGTCCCTAAAAAAAATGGTTTTGTAAATTTTGTTGTAAAAATGAGAAATCACTGGTCAAATTTTAACCCTTATAACTTCCTAGCAAAAAAAAAAATTGTTTCCAAAATTGTGCTGATGTAAAGTAGACATGTGGGAAATGTTATTTATTAACTATTTTGTGTCACATAACTCTCTGGTTTAACAGAATAAAAATTCAAAATGTGAAAATTGCGAAATTTTCAAATTTTTTGCCAAATTTCCGTTTTTTTCACAAATAAACTCAGAAATTATCGACCTAAATTTACCACTAACATGAAGCCCAATATGTCACGAAAAAACAATCTCAGAATCGCTAGGATCCGTTGAAGCGTTCCTGAGTTATTACCTCATAAAGGGACACTGGTCAGAATTGCAAAAAACGGCAAGGTCATTAAGGCCAAAATAGGCTGGGTCATGAAGGGGTTAAGGTAGTGAATATGCACTCCACGCCTATGGGAGTGGAGTCGCGTGCATATTCATTACCTTAATGATCGGTGCTATGTGACCACTCAGCACAGGAAGAGCTGCCAGCGCCGAGACCATCAGAGATGCAGAGGCGCTAGGAGGGTTACTATGATGTCTTCACAGCCACCAAATCCTGCCGCTGCTCCACCACTTGCCCTCCCCCCAGGCTTTCTGTACAATGACTCATGTATAAGCCGAGGGGGGCGTTTTCAGCACAAAAAAATGTGCTGAAAATCTTGGCTTATACACGAGTATATACGGTATTTACTTACTATTCGTTTGTTTCACTCTAATTACGCTGTCCTGCCTATGAATTTTTTATAAAACATTATTCTATATCATTTTACAATCCCCAAGGAAAGGATTTATGAGTTTCCCAAATATTCTATAAACTTTTGATGACTTTAAAAGTGGTATAACATTAATATCTTCTTATTTTTTGTAAGCATATGCAAATATAAAAAATGTCCAGTTCTCGTGTCTATTCTCCCATGTTTTATTGTTGGCAAAAATCTCATATAGTGTAATGGTATATGGTTCCACAGAGGAGGTCGCAGCAGCAGATCCACAACATTTCATGCCAATCCTGCTGCCCATAGTTCTGTGGACTTCAGCAGCAGCAGCCTTAAAAATTAAAACTAATTTCCTAAGTTCTAGTTGGGTTTCCATACTAGTCTCAGAACATCCAGCCCCCTGAGGTGACACTTTGTCTCATGTGACCGCTACAGTCTTCGATTAGTTGTATCAGTAACATGGGAAGAACATCTCCACTGGAAGCTTGGCCTTAACTGGCATGAAAACCCTGCTAGGATCTCATCTGTAGAGCTGAGTATCATGGTGCTTTTTTTTATTATTATTTGCTTCACTTTTACATACTGTCCCTGTACTTTTTGACAATTGACAACCCTGGCTGTGTGCATGTAGCTACTGTAAACCAATACAAATTTTACATCCAAACATCTACTCAGAAAATCTGCAGTAATTCCGATACATGTGAACTCAGTCTTATGAACTACAGCTCTTTACATACAGTCATATGAAAAAGTTTGGGCACCCCCATTAATCTTAAGCTTAATGTTTTATAAAAAATTTCTTTTTTGCAACAGCTGTTTCAGTTTCATATATCTAATAACTGTTGGACACAGTAATGTTTCTGCCTTGAAATTAGGTTTATTGTACTAACAGAAAATGTGCAATCTGCATTCAAACAAAATTTGACAGGTGCATAAGTATGGGCACCCTTATCATTTTCTTGTTTTAAATACTCCTACCTACTTTTTACTGACTTACTAAAGCACTTTTTTTGGTTTTGTAACCTCATTGAGCTTTGAACTTCATAGCCAGGTGTATGCAATCATGAGAAAAGCTACTTAAAGTGGCCACTTGCAAGTTGTTCTCCTGTTTGAATCTCCTCTGAAGAGTGGCATCATGGGCTCCTCAAAACAACTGTCAAATGATCTGAAAACAAAGATTATTCAACATAGTTGTTCAGGGGAAGGATACAAAAAGCTGTCTCAGAGATTTAACCTGTCAGTTTCCACTGTGAGGAACATAGTAAGGAAATGGAAGAACACAGGTACAGTTCTTGTTAAGGCCAGAAGTGGCTGGCCAAGAAAAACATCAGAAAGGCAGAGAAGAAGAATGGTGAGATCAGTCAAGGACAATCCTCAGACCACCTCCAGAGAGCTGCAGCATCAACTTGCTGCAGATGGTGTCACCGTGCATCGGTCAACTATACAACGCACTGTGTTTTTTTGCCGCCATGCATAACGCCTTTTTGTATTACCAAACAACTCAATCTTGGTTTCATCAGTCCACAGGACCCTCTTCCAAAAAGAACTTGGCTTCTCCAAATGTGCTTTTGCATACCTCAGCCGACTCTGTTTGTGGCGTGCTTGCAGAAACGGCTTCTTTCGCATCACTCTCCCATACAGCTTCTCCTTGTGCAAAGTGCGTTGTATAGTTGACTGATGCACAGTGACACCATCTGCAGCAAGTTGATGCTGCAGATCTCTGGAGGTGGCGTGAGGATTGTCCTTGACTGATCTCACCATTCTTCTCTGCCTTTCTGATGTTTTTCTTGGCCTGCCACTTCTGGCCTTAACAAGAACTGTACCTGTGTTCTTCCATTTCCTTACTATGTTCCTCACAGTGGAAATTGACAGGTTAAACATCTGAGACAGCTTTTTGTATCCTTCCCCTGAACAACTATGTTGAATAATCTTTGTTTTCAGATCATTTGACAGTTGTTTTGAGGAGCCCATGATGCCACTCTTCAGAGGACATTCAAACAGGAGAACAACTTGCAAGTGGCCACTTTAAGTAGCTTTTCTCATGATTGCATACACCTAGCTATGAAGTTCAAAGTTCAATGAGGTTACAAAACCAAAAAAAGTGCTTTAGTAAGTCAGTAAAAAGTGGGTAGGAGTATTTAAAACAAGAAAATGATAAGGGTGCCCATACTTATGCACCTGTCAAATTTAGTTTGAATGCAGATTGCACATTTTCTGTGTCCAACAGTTATTAGATATATGAAACTGAAATAGCTGTTGTAAAAAAGAAAATTTTTATAAAACATTAAGCTTAAGATTAATAGGGGTGCCCAAACTTTTTCATATGACTGTACATCCCAGAAGCACATAATGGTTGTGACTACTTAGACCATGTGTTGCTTTGTATTTTATATTTATATTTTCAAAACACACATACATGGTTTGCAGCAGGAAAATCAGTGGTCACCAGAGTTCTGTCAGCCTGTAGATGCTCGATCCTTTGAGACGTTGCTCCTATCCTTTTGTGACGATGATTTCTCACTGATAACCTGGCCACCTTACTGGGGTTGATTTTTTCTTCTTCCAATCTGAGTGACACTATTCCATGATACTGCATTTAAAAAAAAAACATAAAACACATTTATGTATCTATACAGACAACGAGTGGCATCCAATATTTTTCCCAGTTTAGCTCTCACTGAAGTCTATTAAAAACATGACATGCACTGCCTTAACCATAATAGTGGTTGGACTGATTTTGACTACTTCTTTAATTGTGAAAATATAAGCAACCCCTTCCTGACTTGAACAATGTTTGTTTTTGCTCTTTAGTTTTTCCTCCAGTTTCCAAGAACCATAACCTTTTTTTCTGTTAATGCTACTGTTTAAAGGCTTTTTTCTGTAGGACAAGTTGTAGTTTTTAAAGGGAGCCTATCATGTCCCCAAACACTAATAATCTGCAGATTAACAGCATTACATATCTGTGCAGCTGCCACACAGAAAGCCCAGCTACAGGGAGGAAATTAACTTTATTTCTCCTTGCAGCCCCTAGCTTTCAGTCACAGAGGAGTGGTCGGCACGACTTCAGTCACTGCTCAGTACACAGTGAGTGTTGGCTGTAAGCATGCCCTGGCACATTCACTGACAGCTTGTGTTGCATGCACGCCACTCAGGATATGAAGGCGATACAAAGAAAAAATGAGTTATTTTTGGAATCCTGGGGAAATCTTACCAAGGGCAACCATTAATTATAATTCTTCAGAGGGGAGGTAACGGTTTACAGGCTCACAGCTAGGATGCAGTTCTGAGATGGAGTTGATCACAAGGGTTTTATTCAAACTTCTTTTCATCACACAGAATCACTTCTCTTTATGTAATGCTTCATCAATATATAAGAAAGTCTCTTCATAGATAACTTCTCTTCACACACACAGTGTCGTATCCTAAGCAGAACTGTACCTTGTTCAGGTAGTGAAGTGGGGGGAAGGGGATAAGTCCAGTGCTGTAGCTCTCTCACTTCTATCTTAAGGTAATAAAGATACTCCTGGCTGTCTTGACTGCTTCTTTGATTACAGCAATCGCTTCCCTGGAAGAACTGGTCTATACAGCTTGTCTGATTTCAGACACACACCTTACTCTTGGATGTCCCGGAAACAATAACAACTTTCCCAATATCCCTTGGGGCTGAACTAACAACTCCCTATGTGCTATAACCATCTTAACCTCTACAGTTGCTGGATGATTCTAAATCAACAGTTCAGCTTCTGTCATCCTTGCTCTGTACTGATGCACTGTTTAGCTGGCTGTCAGTCAGTGCCAGGGCGTGTTAGCAGCCATCGCTCACTATGTCCTGAGCAGTGACTGAAGCAGCACTGGTCACGCCTCCATGACTGAAAGCCGGCAGATGGACTTTCAGTGTGGTGGCCACACAGATTTAGCATGCTATTAGCAGCAGATTAACCCTATATCTGCAAGTTAATATCATTTTGGGAACATGAAAGGTTCCCTTTAATAACAGCTTTCAGTTAACTATGTATTATTGTTTTTATCTGAATGTGAGTGAGATGTCAGAAGCGTTTATACCTGACACACCACAACTTACAGGATCTGGTGCTAATGTGCAGGTATCAGATACAACAGATCATCTTCAGAGGTACTGTGCAGTCCATTCTTTGATAGATCAGAACTGATATAGTGGCACAATGAGGACGTATGCAATAATAGGAAGGTTGTCACTAATCAGTGTGTGTTGCAATACAGTTTCAAGAACCAGTGCATAGCAGTTTTTACCACTTTTCAATACAAAAAGTGAACTTTTAGTACACAATACTATTTTTAGATATTGTAACATATCAAAAAGTAGATGGGTACTGACCATGTAGTATGGAAAAAAAAGCTGTTTATTTTCCTTGCATGGTCGAGGGGTATACAAAAAGAACAATATACAGCAGGTCAGTAGCCTATGGCCGTTTCATGTACAGGGGCACCTTGAGAAAGCGCTTGGTGTGTGAAACAGCCACAGGCACTGACCTGCTGTATGTTGTGCTTTATATATACCTCTCCATCATGCAGGCAAAATAAACAGCTTTTTTTTTTCATACTACGTGAGTGTATCCATCTAGTTTTTGATATGTTTCATGTGAATGCTCCCAAATATTGTGCACCACATGTGTGAATACCTCTCAATGTGTTTATCCTGGTTTTGGCAGTAATGCTGACCTTTTTTATATTATATGGATCAGTTTTGCATAATGTTAATTCTGCTGTAAAAGTCTGAGAACAAGATGACCACTTACTGTATAAATTGTGTCTGTTCCGTTCTGGTGCACAGATGATGGCTTTACCTAAAATTATAAAGAAGAAGCTATGTTAGCTAAGTTTAATCACATTATAGAGAGAGGAAAAGGATTAGTTCCAGCACAACCACCCAGGTAAAAATAGCCATTTTTATTAGAACTGTTTAAAAGCGTTTAAAAAAAACTAACGCATTTCTAGCGCAATAGTAGCGCTTTTAGTCATAGGATATTGAACAGAAAATGAAGACTAGTATATAAAGGAAAATAATTAAATCACAAACAAGTGTAGTTAATTCCATTTGAAATACACAAGCTGAGTGGAGCACTGTCAACACACTGGTACAAACTGCCATTCCCGAAGTTAATAAATATAGAACAGGTCATTACAGTAATTCATCCCATTGGGATATTTCATGTCTAAACTTAATACCCAATATGCTTCCCTTATATTGAGATGTCTCTGCCAATTACCCCCACATTTGGTATAAAATACTTTTTCAAGTCAAAAAAACGCAAAATGCGTAAGGTCTCCTTTGTGAATGGAGACAAAATGTTCTGTTGCACCTAAATACCGTATGTGCTGTTCGTGTTGTTAATGTTTGTGACGTGTTCTGCAATTCTCTCTTTGAGCTTACTAGTTGTGCACTCAGTATATCTTAAATGACAAGTTTGGCATATTATGCAATAGATCACATATTTTGTTTTACAATTTATGAAAGATTTGATGGTGTATTGCAGAGTGTGCAAAATGGAAAAGGAGCGTGTTCTATCAAGTGCAAATCAACAAATGTTACATCTGCTGCCTGCACATTTATGGAAACCTTTTACAGTTAGCCAGGTGGTTATAGGGGCAGGTAGTTTCTGCAAACTTGGAGATAACATATTCACCTCTCTGGTGAATTGGTAATATGTTAACAGCACATATTCAGGTGCATTAAAACATTTTGTCTCCATACACAATGGAGACCTTACGCATTTTGCATTTTTTGGACTTGAAAAAGTATTTTGCCCCAAACATGGGGGTTACGGGACACCTCAATACAAGGGAAGCATATTGGATCTTAAGTTTAAACATGAAATATCCCAATGGGATGAATTACAGGAATTATGTGTTCTACATTTATTAACTTTGGGAATGGCAGTTTGTACCAGCGTGTTGTCAGTATTCCACTCAGTTTGTACATGTCATGGGTGTGTCAGGTGTGACAGACAGTCATCCTGGATCCAGCTGTAGAAGGTCATTGCGATTAGTTCTACAAGCACCTGCTTGATTTTTGCATCTCTGTTATGGAGTCATATCCTTCTCCTTCCAGGACCCAACAGTTACCTTCACCTTCTGCTGCTAATTAACACACCTTTGCTGAAGGTTTAAATACATTTAGCTTCTTTAGCAAGGTGTTGGTGTTAGCTCAATTTCCCTCTTTCTTGTTGGACATGTTAGCAGTCAGCTAGTGTCTTCTTGGAGTACTCTTGGAGGATTGCTGGAGTGATATCTCCGTGGTCTTCTCAAGCTAAGTGTATCCCCTTATTTGTGCACCCTGTCTGTCTTTAGTTGTAGTGGGGGCTGACTAGCGCACACCTCATCCCCTCCCTATCCAGGGCCTATCGCAAGGCTCAGGCAGGGATTAGGTTCGGTGATAGGTGCGGGACCTATTTAAGGATGTTAAGGGCAGATGGTGTTGTTAGATCTGCTTAGGGGTCTCCACTTCCCCCCTTCCCTAGTGTTTGGGATTCCCCCTAACTGTCTTCATTGTTATGTTCAGTGTGACAGTGTATTTCAAATGCAATTAACTACACTTGTTTGTGATTGGATTATTTTCCTTTATATACTAGTCTTCATTTTCTGTTCAATATCCTATGAGTAAAGGTGCTACTATTGCGCCAGAAACATGTCAGGTTTCTTTTAAACTCTTCTAAAAAAAATTATTTTTAATTATTACCTGGATGGTTATGATAATTATTACCTGGATGGTTGTGATATCTGCTCAGATGTTACAAGGTAGCTCCCAGATCTCTCCCTTTATCTCCCCATGTTATACAACCCCTGGCAAAAATTATGGAATCACCAGCCTTGGAGGATGTTCATCATTCAGTTGTTTAATTTTGTAGAAAAAAAGCAGATTACGTACATGATTCCATAATTTTTTCCTCAGAATTGAGTGATTCCATAATTTTTCCCCTATGCTTGGTTAAAAAAAAGTAACCAGTACTTACTACCACAGTTTTTGTTCTTGATTTCTTTTAGTGTTTCTTAAAGCCAGAAATTTGCCATTTGAAATGACTTTAGTTCTGTGCCATGTCTGTGATCGCTTTTTTTCTACAAAATTAACTGAATGAACATCCTCCAAGGCCAGTGTTTCCACAAATTTTGCCAGGGGTTGTAGAGAGTGTAATGAACACTGTAAAACACTTTGCTACTTTTGGACTTTAGGCCCAAGTGGTCAAGCATCTTTCTGGGAGTGGCAGCCGACACAGGAAATATAGCATTACATGTCCAAATATACGGTAGCTCTTGTCTACTAGAACAAGCCTTCATAAAGTGTCTCTCTGTACAGGCTAAATGAGGGAGTATAGTGCAATGAACCCTCCTATATGAAGATCATATTCTCTAACTATGAGTATGGACATAGGTTGCCTCAGACTACGTTCATTATTATTATTATTATTATTTATATAGCACCATTAATTCCATGGTGCTGTACATGTGAAAAGTGGTTACATACAGGGTTATAGATATCGTTAACAGTAAACAAATTTACAGTGACAGACTGGTGTAGAGGGGAGAGGACCCTGTCCTTGTGGACTTACATTCTTCGGGATAATGGGGAAGAGACAGGAGTTCGGTGTGCTGCAGCACTGGTGGTGGTGAGGCAGCAGCTCGGGTGGTTCTTGAGGCGGCAGCTCGGGTGGTTGGTGGGGCGGCAGCTCTAGAGGTGGCGACGCGGCAACTCGGGTGGTTGGTGACGGGGCAGCTCGGGTAGTTGGTGAGGTGGCAGCTCGGGTGGTTGGTGAGGCGGCAGAATGGTTATTGCAGGCTGTAGGCTTTCCGGAAGAGATGAGTTTTCAGGTTCCATCTGAAGGATCCGAGGGTGGTGGATTATCGGAAGTGTTGAGGCGTGGAATTCCAAAGGATGGGGGATATTCGGGAGAAATCTTGGAGGCGGTTGTGTGAGGAACTAATAAGTGCGGAGGAGAGTAGGAGGTCTTGGGAGGATCAAAGATTACATAAGGAAAGATAGTGGGAGATTAGTTCAGAGATATAGGGAGGGGACAGGTTGTGGATGGCTTTGTAGATCAGTGTTAGTAGTTTGAACTGGATTCGTTGGGGAATTCGGAGCCAGTGGAGGGATTTGCAGAGGTGTGAAGCAGGGGAGTAGCAAGGAGAGAGGTGGATTAGCCGAGCAGCAGAGTTGAGGACAGACTGGAGTGGTGCAGGAGAGTTAGCGGGGAGGCCACAGAGGAGGGTGTTGCAGTAATCGAGGCGGGAGATGATGAGGGCATGCACAAGAGTTTTAGTAGATTGTGGGCTGAGGAAGGGAGTTTTTGCCATGCATCAGTGCCTTTATTTGGACTTCTGTCTGAAGCCCTGAAAATAGGAATTCAGCCGAAACCTCCAACAGGACCATTGACTTACTGAGGCAGACATACTCTCATTATGTTCTATCTGGCTTCCTTTTCAGCAGAGTTTGCCTTTTTGAAATGGGCACAAAAACACAGTCAACCACACTTTTGAGGGCACCTCAAGAAGGCGGACATAGTTGAAGTGAGGGGTCACTCATTAAAGTGAACAGCCTCATCAGCGGTTGCACATGAATCTCGCTTTTCAGAGTTTCAGACAGAACCACTGATATATAGCAAAAACACATGATGAACATAGCCTTTCATGGACTATGGTATCAATTGTTAGCACAAATAAAATAACAAAGCAACAGTAATAGGGATCTGTTCGCCAATGCTTCTTTTAAAATTATTTTTCTTTTACTAGTAACATTTTTGAACTTATTACGTTCACAAACTATATTACCAGTGATTCTTTAATTAATGTTTAAGTATAACACATAAAAGTGAGAGAGAAAACAAATCTGTCCTGAATTAAGGGATGAGAAGATTGGGTGAAGAGCATGAGTGTAGCATTTAATGAAAGCTTTGCATTTATGCATGTTGTTGTGTTCCCACTTTATCTACTGGTGACAACTGTTCAATATATTGTATAGTAAATGACATGTAACTTCTCACCACTCCATGTATTTCAGAAGGTTTTTGACAATAAAGCAAGATTAAAGCACTTTTAAATGCAATTTTTCAGCATCTTAAACCGTTTTGTAACAATAGTTATAAAAAAAATAATGGATCTCAACAAGCCTTTTGGTGGCAATTTTACATTTTGTTACTTACAAGTATTATTAACAACACCAAGAACAATTCAAATTGTGTGGGCGGGGACAAGCCTGACTGAACGTAATGAAGCACATCCCTGACTAAACGAGCAGGTAAGATATACACACGTGGTCAAAATTGTTGGTTCCCCTCGTTTCATGACAGAAAAACCCACAATGGTCACAGAAATAACTTGAATCTGACAAAAACAGAAATTATCCACGGCACTCAAGGCTCCTGGGTGGTGCTCAAGTAAGGTTTCCAACCCGACAATGAATAAATAATAAACTTGGCACTCAAGAGTTCTTTTTGCAAGATGAAAAATAACTTTTCGTTTATTGGTGCAACCAGTTCAGTAATTGATGATTTATAAATGTTTTCGGTCACAAGACCTTCATCAGAAACATCATATATGAAACTGGAAGCAGGGCAGCAACAATGTATAGGCCCAAGTGGCCTGCGCACAAGTGTTACCGGGCAAATTGACCTGGAGGCTCCTGGGGAGACTGTAAGGTAGGGCGCACTGGGGAGGCGAGAGTCCCGCTGTAGAGAACTTGCGCTTATGCATCCAGGTCCAGGGAACGCTGTGAAGCCGGTAAAGCCGGAAGACGTCTTCCGGCTTTACCGGCTTCACAGCGTTCCCTGGACCTGGATGCATAAGCGCAAGTTCTCTACAGCGGGACTCTCGCCTCCCCAGTGCGCCCTACCTTACAGTCTCCCCAGGAGCCACCAGGTCAATTTGCCCGGTAACACTTGTGCGCAGGCCACTTGGGCCTATACATTGTTGCTGCCCTGCTTCCAGTTTCATATATGATGTTTCTGATGAAGGTCTTGTGACCGAAAACGTTTATAAATCATCAATTACTGAACTGGTTGCACCAATAAACGAAAAGTTATTTTTCATCTTGCAAAAAGAACTCTTGAGTGCCAAGTTTATTATTTATTTATTGAATCTGACAAAATACACACCATGTCACCAAACAGAACAGTGAGTATCTGTAGCCGTATATACAGGCCCACTCACTGATTCCAAGATTGTAGACAGCTGTGATGCTAGTTAGTGGACACACCTTGATTTAACATGTCCCTTTTGTTACATTATTTTCAGGGGTAGCAACATTTCTGTCCAGGCCTAAATCATGAGTTTTTTTTTTTTTTTTTAATTCTGTGTAAGCATGGTTGAAAAGCAATGTCTGACTTTCATTTTCATAGATTTTTTATTTATTATTACTTTTGTCAGATTCAAGTTATTTCTGTGACCATTGTGGGTTTTTCTGTCATTGAATGAGGGGAACCAACAATTTTGTATGTTGCCTGAAAAAAAGTGCCCCAAAATAAGAGATAAGAGTACCCATTCCCAGTGTTAAAATGGATGTATATAGTAATGTGAAAGTAGGTAATTAATGATGTAAATATATTGAAGATAGGTATAGATGTGTTAGGTGGCAGTCTAGTAGTAGTTAAGTACTCAAAATTTTGAAGTCAAAATCCATGGCTCTAGATGTATGCTGTAGACAATGCTAGCTGATAAAGTGAGCAGTAAAATATATACATGAGCATGCATAGATCAAAGATAACCTACCACGTAGTTTGATTCTCCATTTTTCTTGGTGGTTTTCCTTTATTGGATGTTTTCCTTTATCGGATGCTGCCCTTCCCGTGGTTGTTCCTTCCCGGGGAAAGGCCTGGCTATTCACTGCTTGCGTTGAGAAACACGTGATGGTGTCTCCGCAGCTACTCTACGGCTGGAAGAGCAGGCCAGTTTGACCCCAGAGGGCCAGAAGCTGCTGAGGTAGTGGGATAATCTGAGGTGCTTCTGTGTCAAACTGTCTACTTACGATCCGAGTTGCAGGATGGTCATACCCATGTCATTGGAGCAGGCAGAGCCCAAGAATTGCATGAGAGGGGTGCCCATTTTGGAAGCAATAAGACATTCAGGTGTCTTCTGCATCTGGTATTTTGCCCCGACTTGAGAGACATGGTAACCTAGGCATGTCTCAGGTGCCGGCCTTGCGAGCTAAGTGGGCATCTGTCCAGATCATTCGAACATCTGCACCCCTAGAGATTCTGATGATTGACTATGTACAGATTGGGTATTCTGTCTCAGGAAACTCGTACTGTCTGCTCATGACAGATCATTTCACAAAATACGCTGTGGCAATGTACTTCAGGCTATTAGGTGATGGGCAGGGCTAAGAGGCCATCTGGGAAGTTCGATGTGAGACGGCCCCATATGCGGTGAAAAGGAGGGTAGACCCTAACATTGTGGTTCATGAGGTAGAATATTAACCAGCATCGAGAATAAATAAAAAATATAACTTTTAATTATATCTGTTAAAACTACCTTATGAAAAAATAGTGACCAAGTGTAAATAAAAAATGCAAAATTCACTTATCCACTATATGTCCAAACGGACCAGATAATATAGGTGTACCAATGTCCCTTTTTAATAGACACCCTATATCATATAGTAATAATCAGTTCCAATTCTGATCAACATTTAGATTGGATACTAATTCAAATATATTCATGGACCGTGAGACTAGATCAAAAAGGATCCTAATAAAACATACAATGCTTGATCCATAGAGCGTTTATCACGGTCTCCATGTGGACTTGCTTGCCTGGGTATATATATATCAATTTCCACAGTGTTTAACAAATAAAATAATTAGGAAAGATCTCACCCATCAGCAGTTCAGGTACCGACCATTACTTCCTCATTTTTCACACAGCCGGTTTCCATGCATGGGAGTGGGGCACTTTCAACCTGTTATGCCCTGTAAAGGCTAGTACGGCCCTGTCCCCATTAACTCCCGCCCTTACAAGGGCAGTCCACAGCTGACCCTTACAACATCAGCCCTACTTGTCCCTGTGTGTCCCAACGTGTTTCATCAATTCTTAGAATCATCAGGGGAAATCTACACTCTGTTAGGGTACTTAGCTATCTCCAGAAAAAACGGGGGTTCTCTCTCTCTGACTCTCGGGCTCTCAATGGTCACGTGACCATATATTGATATATATACCCAGGCAAGCAAGTCCACATGGAGACCGTGATAAACGCTCTATGGATCAAGCATTGTATGTTTTATTAGGATCCTTTTTGATCTAGTCTCACGGTCCATGAATATATTTGAATTAGTATCCAATCTAAATGTTGATCAGAATTGGAACTGATTATTACTATATGATATAGGATGTCTATTAAAAAGGGACATTGGTACACCTATATTATCTGGTCCGTTTGGACATATAGTGGATAAGTGAATTTTGCATTTTTTATTTACACTTGGTCGCTATTTTTTCATAAGGTAGTTTTAACAGATATAATTAAAAGTTATATTTTAAATTTATTCTCGATGCTGGTTAATATTTGAAGGAGAGAGAATATTGGGCTTTGACCCTATATCATAGTTTTGTTCATGAGGTAGAACCAGTAGAGACTGGGGGATCCTCGCGGGATCTTCACCGTAACATGTTAAGATACTGCACCTTTGAAGAACCTATGGCCACTGGAGAGGTACCTACTCCTGCCTTTAGAGCAGCAGCATCCCCCTTAAATGAGGAATGGTGGGTAGTCACGTTCCCGGCACCAACAGACTCCGGCCGTTGCAGACTTACCACTCGGGGAGAAAGTTGCGCTCCCGGCAGCTCCTTCCCCAATATCCCCGATCCTATAATTCTGCATAGGATGTCCAGATCTAACGCTGGTGTATCTCCACAGCACTATGTGCCAGACAAATTTGTATTGGGAGGCTTGCCGAGGATGTCAGCCTCTAGTCAGGTGGCATGTGAGATGTCTGTTGGCTCACCAGGGTGGTATAAATGTGTATATCTCCACATGAGCATAATACTGTACCTGTTGTAAATAGATTTCATCATCAGCAGTAATATTGTTATTTACTCACAAGTTTTTGCTGTTGCCAAAGCATTGCTGAAAGACTGTAAGATGTAAAATGAATGTCAGAGGTGGAGATAGAATTTGAGGTGATGTGAACGTGCTGGAGTGGAATCCAACAACATTCTCTTGTGGAACCATCCCACCAAGACCAGAGCAGCGGAATAGTGCAGCTGATCTTGTCCGTGACCAGAGCCTGTCCAGATGTGTGGAGATTTCTGCCAGTGACACTGCTGAGAGACGGAAAAGGCCAAGACCTAGCGTGAAAGGTGTTGGACACTGCTGATGAGTTAAGTCACAGTCATCAACGGTACCATTCACCTACTGGAGGGACCCCGCAATCGCCCATATACACCGATTGTCCGGGCCAGACCCGGGTCGGTAAGAAAACTAAGGCCCACTGCACCACAGCAGTGGGTAACCATGCATGCTCCTAACTACATTCAGGTGAAAAAATACTCAAGGCTGAGGTAGATTCTGTAGTTAGATAGGCCGCATTTATTGCCAAAATCAAAGTCCGAAACTTCTGGATTTGCTGCCCTGTTTCCTGTTCGTTCCATAATTAAAAATCGTAATCCACCCCTAGTTGCTGACACGACATGCAGACCAAATTTGAACTTCTTTTTGTTTCAGGAGTTTCTGTGAAACATTATAGCACGGGATAAGTCGTCTACTTTGATAGACTTCATTTACGGCTAAATAGCAGTCACAGTTGGTTAACTGTTAGGGCATTTTCAATATAGTTGAGGAAGGACAATTACCCTGAGTTCATTGAAGTCACATTGGGACAAGAGAGAGATATTTGTTTGAGGGATAGAGGTTATTGGTCATAAGATTGTAGACTGTTGTGCTGTACTGCAGGCGAGCCCATATGTTTCACTCATGTAAATGTCCTAGTTCCCAGGGTATTAACAGGTAATAGGCCGCCGGTTTAGACATGCATGCTAGTATTTAGATTTATAGAAAGTATAGTAGGTACAGATTGTTTGGGTGCCACAATGTACAGAACAAGAGTCTCACAACAGCTCATTTTACCCCGCAAATTCCCCTTTTTTTAGCAGCCCCTGGTATAAAAGTTGATGTGGCCAATTTTTCTCCCTATGATTTTTTCCAAATTTTCACTACCCCTGTAGTCCTACAGTTGATTGCCCACCAAACCAATTTCTATGCTCATCAATACATTTCTCAAAATTCCACTGCCTTTCAATTCGATCCTGAATCGCCACAAATGTTCCTGAAATTAAAAAAAGTTTAGGCATTGCACTGAACATAAGTTTAGTAAAAAAAAAAAAAAAAAAACACTCCACTCCCACTGGGCAACTAAATCTGTCCACAGTACCCCTGTATTTGCAGCTGCCATGTCCTGAGCCTGTTATGAAGTTCTAATGAGATTTCTTCACTTTAGTGATAATTCCCAACCCCCCAAGAAATGACTCCAACTACGATCGGCTGAACAAATTGAGATCCCTAATTTCCCTTCTGAAAGATGGGGCAGTAGACTAGTCATTGATGAGTTTCAAGGGCCATCTGTCATTCCGCCAATTCCTCCCCTCTAAGAGAGCAAAATGCAGCATCAAGCTCTAGAAAATGTGCGAGAGCACATCAGGCTGTACATCCAACTTTATAATTTACCAAGGTAGTGACCGCCAAATTAGCCCCCCAAACTGCCCCCAAACAATTGACATCTCAGGTAAAATTGGGAGCTAATGACCCCTTTTCTCCATCAAGGGTGCCGCATTTATACGGACAACTATTACATGAGCATCACCCTATACAAATCCCTCCACTTGGCAAATACAGGGGCCTGTGGGACGTCAGGAAAAACAGAGTGGGGTTTTTCTCACAGTTGGTATCCAGACGTTTGGAGAAGGGGCGCCATTCTCACTTGAAAGTGACCAACTTCTTGCAGTGAAGTGGAATGACAGGGAGGACACTTACATGCTGACCACACTGCATGCAGACACCACTGTGATGATCAGAGACAGGGGCACCACATGGGACAAGGAAAAACCAGTCTGCATCACAGACTATAATAAATATATGGGTGGCGTTAACTTGTTGGGCCAGGTATTTTAGCTGTATCTGGTGAAGCGGAAGATCAGGGCCTGGCGCAAAAAGGTAGCCACCTACCTCATTCAGGATGCTACCTACAATAGCTTTGCCTTCTATAAAAGGTCACAAGGAGAACTCACATTTCTCCAGGACCAGGGGAATATTATGAAGTGTCTCCTATTTGAGTCAACGCAGGCACAGGAGGCAGCCTTTGAATCAGAGGATTTCAGGAGAATATCAAAGCAAAATTTTATTATGCTTTTCCCTGCCACTCCCACAAAAAAAGCGTCCCCAAAAAAGATGCTGGGTTTGTAGGAAGCACGATAGGAGGAGTGATTACCGATACAATTGCACCATGTACCCATCCCAACAAAGCCTTTGTGTCAGTCCTGTTTTGAATTATACCACATAACTTCCCATTATTAATTTGACATGAATAAGAGCAAATTATGTGGTAGCTTGTTTATTTATATTTTCTGTTTAGTGGGCCCCAGTAGAGAGGAATTTTAATTGGACAAGTAATAAAAATAATATTTTTATCAGTGAAACACATTTTACCCCATGTCACAATTAATTCCAGGACATCACATACCAAACTATTATTCAGACAAATCCTCGTCCACATACCCACAACTGTATAATCCAGAATGTGGATCCCACTAATGTCCATGAAAAAAGTCAGGTCATCTGACAATTTGAGGAATTGATCAATAACATACCAAACTACTGTAACAAGGTGGCACGGGGTGGTAGTTGCGGGCGAGTCCTCTAAGGCACATTCAGTCCACACCCTGGCTCCTTGCATATGAAATGACAGTTCTATTCCCAGCTCCAGGTCACAGTGGGTTACCTCAGACATCTGGCTCCTCTCCATGCTGGAACAGATGCCCTTCACGTCACACTCTTTAGGGCTCAATAGTGGCAACTGGTTTAATAAAGGTGAGGTAAAGGAGAAAGGTAACAATCGCTGAATGTTCCTATTCACAGCAACAGCTGCAGCAGCGAAGGCATTGGCTCCCAGTCAGCTTCCAGGAGCAAAAAGTCCCTTGTGAGGCACACACACAGTCCTTGTGCCTGCTGCCCGACAGTCTACTGGCAGCTCTGTTCCTTCCAGGAGGTACGGTGCTCCCAGTACGGAAGCACAACTTGCCATAGCCAAGCCTGACCGGGCTCTGCTGCAGTAGCAGGAGCTTCCTGCTTCTTTGAGGATGCTAGTCCAGCCCCCTTTTATTAACCTTTTACTAGCCCTAATCTAGCATCATGTTATGTATTACAATGCTCAATAGTAAAACATTACAAACACAGCACCTGAATAACAGTAGTACATGGTAGTTAATAGCCAAACTGTCAGGGCACCGCATGGGGCACACATGACAGGCATATAAGAGAGAGGGAACACTGAGGGTCTCCGCCACCTGCTTACACTACACTGTGTGCAGAATTCTTAGGCAAGTTGTATTTTGATCACATGATAGTTTTTATACATGTTGTCCTACTCCAAGCTGTTCAGGCTTGAGAGCCAACTACCAATTAAGTAAATCAGGTGATGTGCATCTCTGTAATGAGGATGGGCGTTGTCTAATGACATCAAAACCCTATATAAGGTGTGCTTAATTATTAGGCAACTTCCTTTCCTTTGGCAAAATGGGTCAGAAGAGAGATTTGGCGGGCTCTGAAAAGTCCAAAATTGTGAGATGTCTTGCAGAGGGATGCAGCAGTCTTGAAATTGACAAACTTTTGAAGCGTGATCACCGAATAATCAAGCGTTTCATGGCAAATAGCCAACAGGGTCGCAAGAAGCGTGTTGGGCAAGAAAGGCGCAAAATAACTGCCCATGAATTGAAGAAAATCAAGTGTGAAGCTACCAAGATGCCATTTGCCACCAGTTTTGCCATATGTCAGAGCTGCAACGTTACTGAGTAACAAAAAGCACAAGGTGTGCAATACTCAGGGACATGGCCAAGGTAAGGAAGGCTGAAAAATGACCACCTTTGAACAAGAAACATAAGATAAAACATCAAGACTGGGCCAAGAAATATCTTACGACTGACTTTTCAAAGGTTTTATAGACTGATGAAATGAGAGTGACTCTTGATGGGCTAGATGGATGGGCCAGAGGCTGGATAAGTAAAGGGCAGAGAGCTCCACTCCTCCTCAGACGTCAGCAAGGTGGAGGTGGGGTACTGGTATGGGATGGTATCATCAAAGATGAACTTGTGGGACCTTTTTGGGTTGAGGATGGAGTGAAGCTCAACTCCCAGATCTACTGCCAGTTTCTGGAAGACAACTTCTTCAAGCAGTGGTACAGGAAGAAGTCGGTATCGTTCAAGAAAAACATGATTTTTATGCAGCACAATGCTCCATCACATGCCTCCAACTACTCCACAGCGTGGCTGGCCGGTAAAGGTCTCAAAGAAGAAAATAATAATGGCATGGCCCCCTTGTTCACCTGATCTGAACCCCATAGAGAACCTGTGGTCCCTCATAAAATGTGAGATCTACAGGGAGGGAAAACAGTCCACCTCTCGGAACAGTGTCTGGGAAGCTGTGGTGGCTGCTGCACGCAATGTTGATCGTAAACAGATCAAGCAACTGACAGAATCTATGGATGGAAGGCTGTTGAGTGTCATCAAAAAGAAAGGTGGCTATATTAGTCACTAATTTTTTGGGGTTTTGTTTTTTTCTAAATTTTGTCCAGTTATATTGGTTTACCTGGTGAAAATAAACAAGTGAGATGGGAATATATTTGGTTTTTATTTAGTTGTCTAATAATTCTGCACAGTAATAGTTACCTGCACAAACAGATATCTTCCTAAGATAGCCAAATCTAAAAAAAAAACCCACTCCAACTTCCAAAAATATTAAGCTTTGATATTTATGAGTCTTTTGGGTTGATTGAGAACATAGTTGTTGATCAATAATAAAAATACTCCTCTAAAATACAACTTGCCTAATAATTCTGCACACAGAGTACTATTCAGATAAATCTTCATCCACATACCCACTTCTGTATACTCCAGAATGTGAACCCACACAAATGTTCTTGAAAAAAGTCAGGTCATCTGACAATTACTTTCAGGACTTCCTTACTCACAAACATTTTTGACCATTCATCTTAGTTTGACTGTTTTTACGACTATGTCTTGCAACACAAAATTTTTGTTTCCATTTATATTACTTATATTCATGTTGGTGACACAGGCGTGATCATTTTATTGTAGGACCTCTAATAATGAGGCTGTTCCGTACTTATACACTATGAGCTTTACTGCATGGTTCTTGCTGAAACTCCTGTACCAGACAATATTTTACGGATTCTGTAGGGGATTGGTTGTTTTGTGCATATATCGGTTCCTACCTTGGCAGGTGGGAGCTTGCTATGGTGTACCATGTGTATTGGCACATTTGTCTGTCATATAGGGATTGATGGAGCTAAACTGACATTGTACGACCAGTCTCTGAATGTATCTGTCATTCTAGCTCTGCTTGTGTTCTTTCCTCTTTGGAACAAACTCAGCTTTGCCACATAGTTGGCTACATTTTCCTTTACATTTTGCCTTTCATTCCAGTACATTCCAGGTTATTCTGCCTGCTATAATATTCGCAATTGCGGGACAGCTGTTTTGTTAGCAAGACTAAGTTTTAGAATCAGCAAATGTGTTTTTAGGGGCATGTCTCCGTCTGTGAGTAAGCATTCCTGGAAAGATTTTTCTTGTTTGGTCACTCAATGTCTCTGTAAGCTTTGAATGGTTCCTGGAATTCCTTCAATTTTACCCTAAATACCAAATGGTGCACCATCTATTATTGTAGGCATAGCGGTGTGTCCATTACTCACATTGGTGCCATATTGGATGTATCTTTGAACACTGAAAAACTAATGCAATAAAATTTGAAGTGTGTTCCACAGAACATGCAAAAAAAGATTAATAAAAGACAGTAAAAAATGCAAATTGTAAATTTTCAAACTTGTGTTGCATCAACTGCATAAACAATGGTGGCATCAAACTACTCATTACCTCCTTGGATAAATAAATTGGAGGGTATAATATGCAAACAAGACATTTATGTTGGATTTCTGTTGCTCTTGAACCACACAGGCTCTGCAAACATGACAAACTAATCAAAATAAAGCCAAATTTATGTTCCAAAATTCATATCGTGCCCCTTCTTTCCAGGCCCTGCTTGTCAAAACAGAACTTTTTGACTACATGTGGGGTATCACAAGATAAGTGGACAACAAATTGTAGGGTCCACTTTTTGGTGTTATCTCTGGCAAAAGTGAGAAATTTGAGACTAAAGCAAGATTTTTGTGAAAAAAATCAACTTTTTCAACATGATGACCTAATGTTATCATAATTTGTATCATATTTGTTGGTTCAAAATGCTCAATATACCCCTGGATAAAATCCTTGAGGGGTGTAGTTTCCAAAATGCGGGCAGTTATGAGGGATTTCTACTGTTTAGGCACATCAGGGTCTCACCAAACTCGACATGGCGTCCGCTCTCAATTCCAGACAATTTTGTGTTCAAAAAGTCAAACGGTGCTCCTTTTTTTCTGAGCCCTATTGTGCGCCCAAACAGTGGTTTTCCCCCACATATAGGGTATCAGCCGTACTTAGGAGAAATTGGACAACAAATTTTGTGGTCCATTTTCTCTCGTTACCCTTGTGAAAACAAAAACATTTGGGTCTGAACTAAATTGTTGTGAAAAAAAGTAAAATGTTCATTTTTTTTCCTTCCACGTTACTTCAGTTTCTCTGAAGCATGTGAAGGGTTAATAAACTTCTTGAATGTGGTTTTGCGCACCTTGAGGGTGCAGATTTTAGAATAGTGTCACTTTTGGGTATTTTCTGTCATATAAACCCCTCAAAATCACTTTAAATGTGATGTGATCCCTAAAAAAAATGGTTTTGTATATTTTGTTGGAAAAATTAGATATCGCTGGTCAACTTTTAACCCTTATAGCTTCCTATTAAAAAAAAGATGTTGTTTCAAAAAGTGTGCTGATGTAAAGTAGGCATGTGGGAAATGTTACTTATAAACTATTTTGTGTGACATAGCTCTCTGATTTAAGAATTCAAAGTTTGAAAATTGCTAAATTTTTGCCAAATCATATCGAAAAAATGTTACCACTCTCACGAAGTACGATATGTCAAGAAAAAAAACTATCTCAGAATCAGTGTGATCCGTTGAAACGTTCCAGTGTTATTACCACATAAAGTGACAGTGGTCAGAGTTGTAAAAATTTGGTTTGATCATTAAGGTCAAAATTGGCTCGATCACTAAAGGGTTAATGAATGATGTTTTCCTGTGGTGTTTTTTGTCAAACAAGGAAAGTAGGCCCGGTTTCTTGGAGCAGTAAGCTGTGTTTCGGCTTATTCTCCGCTAATAGCCTACATCAGCTGTACTACGCCTTAGTAAATGATGCGGTTAAAAGCATATTAAGCTCTTTTCCTTGGGGAAAACAAGATTTTGTAGAAGTGAAAGAAACCATTTACGCGGGACATAAAACTATGCAGAGCACTAGTCTACAAACATATACACAAATAAAGTGATGTATGCACTGTTAATCTTGGGAAGCAGAAGGTCTTTTTAAGATTAGTTTTTTTTCTATGATTTGGGTTTGTACTGAGTGTAATTCCTGATTATGCGGGCTCGTTGACATTTCCGAGAGAATCGGATCGATCATGGTAATGACACTCGGCTTAAACTCTAATGAGAGCATAATAAAAATGTCAGCTCGGCGTGCAAAATATAAGCCTTCAACCAGCCCCAGATCATGAAAAACAGGTCTCGGAAAATTGTGCTTTTTTTAAAACAAATTTTGGATTTTTTTCACCACTTAAATGAAAAAGAACCTATGCATGTTTGGTGTCTATGAACTCTTAATGACCTGGAGAATTATAATGGCAGGTCAGATTTAACATTTAGTGAACATGCTAAAAAAAACAAAAAAACACATCAACAGTGGAATTGCACATTTATTTCACCGCACTTGAAATTTTTTTCCGTCTTCCAGTACACGATATGTTAAAACCAATGGTGTCGTTGAAAAGTACATCTTGTCTCACAAAAAACAAGCCCTCACATGGCCATATTGACAGAAAAATAAAAAAGTTTATCTGGGTAGAAAGGGGGCAAATAACGAAAATTAAAAAACTGAAATATCCCTAGTCTTTAAGAGGTTAAGAAAAACAGGTCTGTGAGAGCCAGAATTCTTGCTGGTTGGTACTGTAGGTGATCAAATACCTATTTCATGCAATAAAATGCAATTTAATTATTTAAAAATTATACAATGTGATTTTCTGGTTTTTATTTTTAGATACTGCCTCTCACAGTTGAAGTGTAACTGCTATAGAAATTACAGACCTCTCTATTCTTTGTAGTATTATTATTTTCCCCACTGTATTATGTAAATTAGGTAACTTGCATTTTTTTCATTGTACTTTTGAGTGTGTTTTTTTTACAGACATCCTATGTGCAATTCTGTGTGGAAAGTCCGCACATAAAACTCGTATAGCTGCAAGAGAAATTGACATGCTGCGGATTTCACACTCACTGAAGGTCAGTTTACACAGTGTACAAGGAAACACAGTGGGCATGAGATTGTGATAAATCCCATCTGCTTTGCAGTAATGTTAAAACCTTGCAGTTTTTGTGCAACGAAAATATGTAGAGTCAAAACTCATCATGGGATCTTTACCGTAAAGGGGTTGTCCAGGACTAACATACCCATACTTAATCAATATCATATTGTGAGGGTTCGACACCTGTTCAGTTGATATCTGAATGCATAGCCGCTGGAAGATCACAGTGTACGAAGCTGGAGCATCACAACTCTGCCTGTTGTGTACTAACTATTGGCAGGCACTGTAGCTCAGCTCTTATTGTGGTGATCTGAGCTATCACTGCACAGTGAATAGAGCTATGATTTTCCAGCTCTGTATATAATGAACTTCCATTGGCTATGACTCGAGGTACCATTTGAGTGATGGAGGTGCTGGTTGCCAGTCTCCTATTCATCTGACATAGTTGGAAAGTAAATACGAAAACAAAAGTAAAACAAATTTCTTCATAGTAGAGCTTTGTAGCTATAGGTGTGGTACCTATAATAATCACCATGTGTTTACGTGAAAAAATATGCCGAACGAAAATTTCTTGTCACCACACTGATATTCTGGAAACTTCTTTATTGTGAAAACATTACATCAAGGCATTTCTGGAACTATTGGGTCCCTTCTTCAGTTTCACGTGCCTCTATGACCTCCCTACAATGCCAGGGCATGCTCCTGAGGAGGCGGCGGATGGTCTCCTGAGGGATCTCCTCCCAGACCTGAACCAAAGCATCCGTCAACTCCTGGATAGTCTGTGGTGCAACGTGACGTTGGTGGATGGTGCGAGACATGATGTCCCAGATGTGTTCAATCGGATTCAGGTCTGGGGAACGGGCGGGCCAGTCCATAGCTTCAATGCCTTCATCTTGCAGGAACTACTGACACACTCCAGCCACATGAGGTCTGGCATTGTCTTGCATTAGGAGGAACCCAAGGCCAACTGCACCAGCATATGGTCTCACAAGGGGTCTGAGGATCTCATCTCGGTACCTAATGGCAGTCAGTCTACCTCTGGCAAGCACATGAAGGGCTGTGTGGACCTCCATAGAAATGCCACCCCACCACCATTACTGACCCACTGCCAAACCGGTCATGCTGAAGGATGTTGCAGGCAGAAGATTGCTCTCCATGGCATTTCCAGACTCTGTCACGTCTGTCACATGTGCTCAGTGTGAACCTGCTTTCATCTGTGAAGAGCACAGGGCGCCAGTGGTGTTCTGTGGCAATCCTGGTGTTCTGTGGCAAATGCCAAGCGTTCTGCATGGTGTTGGGCTGTGAGCACAACCCCCATCTGTGGACGTTGGGCACTCAGACCATCCTCGTGGAGTCAGTTTCTAACCGTTTGTGCAGACACATGCACATTTGTTGCCTGCTGGAGGTCATTTTGCAGGGCTCTGGCAGTGCTCCTCCTGTTCCTCCTTGCACAAAGGCTGAGGTAGCAGACCTGCTGCTGGGTTGTTGCCCTCCTATGGCCCCCTCCACGTCTCCTGGTGTACTGGCCTGTCTCCTGGTAAGGCCTCCAGCTTCTGGACACTACGCTGATAGACACAGCAAACCTTGCCACAGCTCGCATTGATGTGCTATCCTGGATGAGCTGCAGTACCTGAGCCACTTGTGTGGGTTGTAGAGTCTGTCTCATGCTACCACGAGTGTAAAAGCACAACCAACATTCAAAAGTGACCAAAACATCAGCCAGAAAGCATTGGTATTAAGATGTGGTCTGTGGTCCCCACCTGCAGAACCACTCCTTTATTGAGTGTGTCTTGATAATTGCCAATAATTTCCATCTGTTGTCTATTCCATTTGCACAACAGCATGTGAAATTGATTGTCAAACAGTGTTGCTTCCTAAGTGGACAGTCTGATTTCACAGAAGTTTAATTTACTTGGCGTTATATTCTGTTGTTTAAGTGTTCCCTTTACTTTTTTTGAGCAGTGTATACAGTATATATATATATATATATATATATATATATATATATATATATACAGTTAGGTCCAAATATATTTGGACAGAGACAACATTTTTCTAATTTTGGTTATAGACATTACCACAATGAATTTTAAACAAAACAATTCAGATGCAGTTGAAGTTCAGACTTTCAGCTTTCATTTGAGGGTATCCACATTAAAATTGGATGAAGGGTTTAGGAGTTTCAGCTCCTTAACATGTGCCACCCAGACTGATCTATTTCAAGTGTTTATTTCAGTTAATGTTGATGATTACGGCTTACAGCCAATGAAAACCCAAACGTCAATTAGAATAACAAAAAACGCCTGCAAACACTTGCTAAGCATTTACAAAGGTCCATCAGTCTATTTCAGTAGGCTCCACAATCATGGGGAAGACTGCTGACTTGACAGATGTCAAGAAGGCAGTCAATGACACACTCCACAAGGAAAGTAAATTTTGCATTTCATTTGGAAATCAAGATCCCAGAGTCTGGAGGAAAAGTAGAGAGGCACACAATCCAAGCTGCTTGATTTCTAGTGTGAAGTTTCTACAATCAGTGATGGTTTGGGGAGCCATGTTATCTACTGGTGTAGGTCCACTGTGTTTTATCAAGACCAAAGTCAGCACAGTCGTCTACCAGGAAATTTTAGAGCTCTTCATGCTTCCCTCTGCCAACAAGCTTTTTGGAGATGGAAATTTCATTCTCCAGCAGGACTGAGCACCTGTCCACACTGCCAAAAGTACCAATATCTGGTTTAAAAACAACAGTATCACTGTGCTTGATTGGGCAGCAAACTCGCCTGAGCTTAAAACCATAGAGAATCTATAGGGTATTGTCAAGTGGAAGATGAGAGACACCAGACCCAACAATGCAGACAAGGTAAAGGCTGCTATCAAAGCAACCTGGGCTTCCATAACACCTCAGCAGTGCCACAGGCTAATAGCCTTCATGCCACGCCGCATTGATGCAGTAATTGATGCAAAAGGAGCCCCGACCAAGGGTTGAGTGCATTTACTGAACATAAATTTTAGTAGACCAACATTTCGTATTTTAAAATCATTTTTCAAGCTATATGTGTTATAAAGTGTTCTAATTTAATGAGATAATGAGTTTTGGGTTTTCATTGGCTGTAAGCCATAATCATCAACATTAACAGAAATAAACACTGGAAATAGATCACTCTGTTTGTAATGACTCTATATAATATATGAGTTTCATTTTTTGCATTGAAAAACTGAAACAAATTTACTTTTTGATGATATTCTAATTTTTTGAGCTGCACCTGTATTTATTTATCTATCAGTTCCAGTGCATATTATATTTTATTAACTATTATCTATCTATCTATCTATCTATCTATCTATCTATCTATCTATCTATCTATCTAGATTCATGCTGAGGTAAAGAGTTTGGTTTTAAATGTTTTCAGTCATGGAGTTGAGAAACAAATGATTGCTTTTTACATTTATAAGTCCGCACCTGTTTCTATATTTCCTTTTTTTCATTTCTATCCTAAGGATAGGTCATCAACATGGTGAACAAGTAGATATTTTTTCTAAACTCCCCTCATGCATACAACCTGACTTGCTAGGAACAGTTCTTCATAACCTAACATACACAGATACATTCCTCCTCTTCAGAACTTCATTGCTGCAATTGCAAGTTTCTCCTCCTACTGCTACTAACTTTTTGTAATTATTTGAGTGCTCACTTTTACTCTGTACCATGGTCATGGCTAGAAATCCTGAGAGCTTTTGTGAGCCATAATAGAGTTTCTGTACACCATTGTCCATATTTTACTACAACTGCAATAAGTATCAAGTATAAATAGAAAGTCAGATTTACATTTGCAGGTTGTGCAGAACTAGAATTAATGGTCTGTAAGACGCCAGCAGATTTACCACATTTGGGCATCCTGTTTAACAGTAAACGGGCCCTTGTCATTAAGCGCCTAAGGCAATCTCCGATGTGTCTTTGGATAATTGGAAGTAATTTTACTCTTTGGGTGCTGGGCTTTCCAAATCATATTGCAACATTTAGGCATTATCTCATATAATTAGCATGTAAGTCAAGCATTTCCCCTGGGTCCCGATTAAAATAATTTAATACCAAGTTCCAGTCTCTGTGGAAATTGCATGTTGTGTCCAACTTTTACACTGCTATGAACATAGGATTAGTTTCCAGTATCCACGCTTAGAAGTAATGTTGATGAAGTGCAGAGAATTTTGTACAAATTACAATTAGTTATACCCAATAATATATTTTTATTTAAAAGATTGTTGATGATTTACATATGTAGCAGGGAGATCTGACCTCTAAACATAAGTCAACCTGCTTGGAATGAGTAAAAATAACATACCTTAATATACTTTTTAAATTTGTGGCAATGACACACAGCGATGTGCCTTACATATTGATGCCACTTTTGCAGCCAATGCTTCGCTGCCACTGTTACATTTGCCATGTGAGCCAGGGATCACAGCAATCCTCCAGTATATCCGAAGGACAGCATGACCTGAACCCCACATCACTCCTGCTGCTTGTTCCAGCAATCAAGACTATTGTTAAAGGGGTTGTCCAGTGAGGCCACGCCCTCTAGTTTGCCATGCCCACTGGATGGTCGTCACTAGACGGGGCACGGCCTTGCTGCATAGAAAGTGTACTGAAGCGAGGCAAAGCCACTGGCCGGGAGTATGTATAACTCATACATACCCTTCGGTCCCCGGACAGAAACCAGTGAGTCCACGCAGCGCACAGTGCGTGCGCTGGGGAGATTCATAAATCTGTAGACACAGAGTGACTACAGACTTATTGATTTGGACTTGACAACCCCTTTAAGTGATCTATGCAATGTGGGATTTTCCCTGATCTTCTGAAAAAAGAAGCCTTCGAGCATCTATTGGACTATCCCTCTATGAGCCTAGATTCTATGAGCTACAGACCTGCTTCTAATCTGCAGTTCTTGGGGAAAGTCTTAGAAAAAAGCCATTGCTATCCAACTAGTTGCCAGACTGTTAGATGATTGTATCTTTTCAGGCTGACTTCTGGGAAAAAAAAACTTATCATCACTAAACCATCACTTACTCAAGTACTAAACAATCGGATGGTGGCGGCACAGTTTCCTAACGGTATCTAGTTGCTCCTCATCCTCCCTGCCAGTTCTCTTGAGTACCATATGGTTTAGTTCTATCCACAATGGGTTTTTTTCCATTTACATAGTACAATTAAGAAAAATAATCTAAGACTACGTTCTGGCATACCACTACTAATATGATGATACCAAATTATACCTGACATACCTGACATTCAAGCCAGGAGTCAGTGACCCACTCCACCTATCAATTCCTAATTACCTGATTTGAAAGAATGGATGAATGACTGCTGGCTGAAACTGAACCCAGACAAAACTGAGGTTCTTTTGGTTAAAGGTCACTTTTATCCCTGGCAAACACTACCCTTTAAAGCTTTGTTTTGTATTCAATTTGGGTGTAGTTATTAAAGAGGACTTTTCATTGAAAAAAACAAATATTAGCCATCATTAATTCCCCACTTTTCCATCCGAGGAACATTGCCAAAATTAACCATTTAATTCAAGCAAAAGAGCTTTTAACACTAGTGCATGCCCTCATAACCTCCTGGTTAAACTACTATAATGGCCTATGTGTAGGTCTCCCAGACAAAGCAATGCACCATCTTCAGTTACTTCAAAACGCTAAACTAGGTAAATAAGCAGTCAACCTTGAAATCCTCCAATAACACCAGTCCTGCTCACACTGCACTAACTGCTGGTAAAATGGAAATTAACTTTTAAAATTTGCCTGAAGACCTCTAAAGCTATGAACAACTTAGGTCCAAGCTGAAGGATCTACTGAAGTCACACACTCCTTACTGACCACTCAGATCAGAAGGCAGGAAGGATCTGTCCATACCCATGATCCAGCTTGCAACATTTGGAGGGAGAGGTTTTTGTTACACAGCCCCCACTCTCCAGAATTCATTACCTGGATAAGTCAGAAAGAAACCATCGCTGGACACATTTACATCAAAACTCAAGGTGCACCTGTTCAGTTTTGCGTCCATTATGAGAGGAGCACAATACAAATATTTGTTTGTTTGTTGTTGTTGTCCATGTATGACATGTCATTGCAGTGCCATCATAAACAATACGTGGAATGGGATGATGGTTCTGGAGTTTAAATAGAAACACACAGCTAGAATTTGGAGCTTCATCAATTGTTAAGTGTTTCCTGTCGGAGACACATTCACGTGATTTCATTAATGTCTGCCGTGCAAGGAATCCAACACTAAATGGGTTATCCAAAATAATGAAAACGCTCAATACATGTAAAATAATGAACCAATATAAACTTACCATTCTACCTCCTGGCAGCTCCAGCTCTTCTTCCTCAATGCTACAATTTACAATGGCTGCAGACATTACAACCCATATACCCTATGTGAGGTCTGCAGCCACTCATGGACCTCACTTGTCTCAGGCCTTATACCTCTGAGACTATTGATTAGATGCAGATGAAAATAGGGTACCTGGACAGCAACCTCTACAGCCAATCTAAAGAAAAGCATTAAGGATATTGTGCATATTATCTCATTATCTTACATATATTGATGACTTTGGCTTTTTTTATCTTGGACAAACTCCTTAATGTATTGAGAAAATAAGGACAATGTGCCAATAGGCAAGCCACATATAGCCACAGGCTGAATGGAGCGGTTGCAGTGCTTATGTGCACAGTAATATTGTGTCTAGAGGTATTCTTTTGGACAGATTCTACTTAATCAGTATTCCCGGTATATAAAGTACATTTCTTTGTAACTGCAAGCTTCAATAAGTTTAAATGAGAACAAATAAGAAATTATGCAACTGCCACGGCTCAGATATCACTTACTGATTTTCCATTTCCAATAAGTCTGAGTCTTTTCTTTCCATTTTGTATAGGGCTAAATATATCTGGCACATCTCCTCTGATGACTCCTTCTGCCCCTTGTAAATTTGGAAGTGGAGGGTCTTCTAGGCCATGGCTACATTGCAGATGTACTGACTTAGTGGTGCAGTCTTTCCCAGTATTCTTCACTTTTCCTAAATTACAATTTCCTATTATAAAAATACAGTAAAATAATTTAATCCAGCATAAATTGGACCTGATATGTGTTGTATTATCAGTCATTAAAAGATATATGAAAAACATTCAGAAACATACTGCTATGATAAATGTTTTTAGTCCCAGGAATTTGATAACTAATTTGTACTGCTAAGTCATCCATATTATATCTCAACTGAGGCCTGGAAATCATGGATGAATTATCTGACGCTCATGGAATTTTACTGGAATGCATGATTTACATTAGTTTTAGGGTAGGGACTTCTTCCAACACTCCCACTGCTTGGTTAACCTCAATATTTATGTAGAACTTGCAAATGTGTACCTAAACATTGCTGGCTCCATAAAATGTACTCCAACATTTAAAACGTAACCATCCATTTTATTTAATGTTTTCATAAATCAATAGTACATATGAAAATAAGAAATCTTTTTTCTTCTGGACTGATCTTTCATTCTCAAAACGCTAAATTTATAGAAAGACCTGTATTCAGTGAATACAGAGTTTCCCATTACAGAGATAGAGAAGGCAGCTGTTGCCTAAGGGTGCAGAATCATCAAAGTTTTTACCATATATAAGTGAAGTAAAAGTTTTTAAAAGTAGCAAAAATGTAGCGACTATAGATCATCTCTGTCGAAAGGGTGGACAAGGAGGAGCATGACTACGCTGTCTGTCGAATTTATCAAATCTGCTGATGCCAGTAGCATTTCTGGTACAGCACATGGTGGTGTACGCCACTTACTAGACTCACCAAATTAATTAAGCGGCGTACGCATCTTAATTAATTTGGTGCCATGTACTCTGCCAAAACTGGTATAGCATGAGCTTGTGTAAGGAGATGGACACGCTGCCCACGTTTCCCACATAATCCAGTTTATTGTTGTAAAATGTTATGTGATGTGTGGAGACATGGGGGTCTGTGGATGCTCTAGTCCACTGGCCTGAAAACCCATAGACCAGGGCTCATACCACTGAAGACTCACTCTCCTTTTACCATGGGCATAATACTACTCAGATAACACAGGGTAAAACAGTATTGCAATACTTTATTAAACCACGGACAGACAATAACACATAGAACAGTCCCAGCAAAATACCCAAGATGGTGCAAAATGACAGAGTCTCACCCTTTCGCTGACTCACTGGGATTAAAGCAGCTGCGACTTCCAGGGCCAACTACTCCATCTTGTGGCATGCACAGAAAGGAGGTAACAACAAGCTTAGGAAGCTGACAGTCCTTTGAGGTACGAGGCCAGGTAACCAGAGGGTCACAACCTGGCTTCGCCAAACATCTCCATGGACTCAGGTTACCAGTGGGTCACAATCCTGGCTTTCACAAATGTATCCATGGGGCTCTGGTGACTGGTGGTTCCAAATCCTGGCTTCCCTAAACGTGTCTAATCTTTCAGTGATGGTCAATGGAGCAAATCTGTATTCTTTCTGCCAGGGCCTTGGTCCCCTAAGGAGCCATCCTATAGAATGTCAAATCTGTGTCCCTCATGAAGGAGCCATGATGTCCTGGCTGCTGCTGTGGCGTGCTCCTGGCTGTGGTTTTGTAAAGTCTCTGGTTCTCTTTATCTCTTGTTACAGAAGCATATCCCTTTTATATACACTGCGAAAAAAAAATAAAGGGAACACTAAAATCCAAAATCCTATATATCACTGAATGAAATTTTCCAGTTGTAAATCTTTATTCATTACATAGTGGAATGTGTTGAGAACAATAAAACCTAAAAGTGATCAACGTAAATCACAACTAATATCCCACGGAGGTCTCGAGTTGGAATGATGCTCAAAATCAAAGTAGAAAACGAAGTTACAGGCTGATCAACTTCAGTGGAAATGACTCAAGACAAGAAAATGATGCTCAGTAGTGTGTGGAGCCTCCACGTGCCTGTATGACCTCCCTACAATGTCTGGGCATGCTCCTGATGAGGCGGCGGATGGTTTTCTGAGGGATCTCCTCCCAGACCTGGACTAAAGCATCCGCCAACTCCTGGATGGTCTGTGGTGCAAGGTGACGTTGGTGGATGGTGCGAGACATGATGTCCCAAATGTGTTCAATTGGATTCAGGTCTGGGGAATGGGCGGGCCAGTCCATAGCTTCAATGCCTTCATCTTGCAGGAACTGCTAACATACTCCAGCCACATGAGGCCTGGCATTGTCCTGCATTAGGAGGAACCCAGGGCCAACCGCACCAACATATGGTCTCACAAGGGGTCTGAGGATCTCATCTCGGTACCTAATGGCAGTCAGGCTACCTCTGGCGAGCACATGGAGGGCTGTGCGGCCCTCCATAGAAATGCCACCCCACACCATTACTAACCCACTGCCAAACCGGTCATGCTGAAGGATGTTGCAGGCAGCATATCACTCTCCACGGCATCTCCAGACTTTGTCACGTCTGTCACCTGTGTTCAGTGTGAACCTGCTTTCATCTGTGAAGAGCATAGGGCCTTGTGTTCTGTGGCAAATGCCAAGCGTCCTGCACGGTGTTGGACTATGAGCACAACCCCCATCTGTGGACGTCGGGCACTCAGACCATCCTCATGCAGTCGGTTTCTAACCATTTGTGCAGACACATGCACATTTGTGTCCTGCTGGAGGTCATTTTGCAGGGCTCTGGCAGTGCTCCTCCTTTTCCTTCTTGCACAAAGGCTGAGGTAGTGGTCCTGCTGCTGGGTTGTTGCCCTCCTATGGCCTCTCCACGTGTCCTGGTGTACTGGCCTGTCTCGTAGTAGCACCTCCAGCCTCTGGACACTTTGCTGACAGACACAGCAAACTTTCTTGCCACAGCTCGCATTGATGTGCCATCTTGGAGGAGCTGCACTACCTAAGCAACTTGTGTGGGTTGTAGAGTCTGTCTCATGCTACCACAAGTGTGAAAGCACAACCAACATTCAAAAGTGACCAAAACATCAGCCAGAAAGCATTGGTACTGAGATGTGGTCTGTGGTCCCCACCTGCAGAACCGCTCCTTTATTGAGTGTGTCTTGATAATTGCCAATAATTTCCATCTGTTGTCTATTTCATTTGCACAACAGCATGTGAAATTGATTGTCAAACAGTGTTGTTCCTAAGTGGACAGTTTGATTTCACAGAAGTTTGATTTACCTGGAGTTATATTCTGTTGTTTAAGTGTTCTCTTTATTTTTTTGAGCAGTGTAGTTCACAACTGTTGTCCTTCAATCCATCATCCAGAGATCAAGAGGAAGGTGTGATGAGATTATCTTGCATTGTTTTAGTACTTAAACAATCTGTACATCATCTTGCTCTGCAGGTTAACAAGCCACAGAGTGCCACACAATGGTCAATCAACATATTATCACACATCTATTGTTCAATTACCCTGCATCTCTGCCATCCAGGCTAACAACACAATATGTTACAATAAAGAGCAACTACATAGTAACATTCTGGCTTGTATGAACAATAGTCTGTGTTTCTTGACCAATCAGAGAACAAACACTTAAACTCAAAAATCAACATAAAGATAACCAGTCTATGCCTTCTGGCTTACTGAAAATAGACATCTGGATAATTAAGATTAAACGCTGTGTCGTCACATGATGCATATCATACTGCTAAGGAGTTCAGCATTTGGTCAGTATTTTACCTCAGTATTTGTAAGCCAAAATCAGGAGACCAACAGTCAGAGGAAAAGTATAATAGAAACACGTCACGACTTCTGTATTTATCACCCACTCCTGGTTTTGGCCTACAAATACTGAGGTAAAATACTAACCAAATATTGAACATGTGAAATAACATTTTTAGTTGTGTCTCCCTTTCTATTAAAATCATTTTTATACATAGGTAATATAGCTCTTTATTTTCACTGGGGAGGGCTAGAACATGAATCTTGACTAGTGGTGACTCTTTTTATACTTTGTTTCTTTGATATATTTTATCCTTTTTTTTTCGTCTCCCCACACTGTGTCACCCATAAGGTAAAAAAAAAACGTTAGAGAGAATTCTAATATTACGATATTTAAAGTAGCATCTTGCTAGTGCCACAATCTAATATGTTAAATAAAGCTTGTACTATTATAACTGTGGTGCAGTGCTGTGTTGGTGAGTAGTACCACCCCACAGGTGCTCTCAGATAGCATGTGGTACACAAGCGCAGCTTTATGTACATAGTGGTGCTGTGGTCCGTGTAGCTAGGAGCTGCCTTGGATGAAAGTAGGGAAGCTAATGATGGTTCATAGATGAGCAGAGATAAGTAGCACATAGGCAAAACAATGGATTTGTCCCATCTATTGGGACTGCTCAGTCCATGAGCATGAGCCAAAAAACAGGAATAATTAAGGGCTTGGCAATATGGAAAAAGTAGAAGAACATGAAGAACAGTGAAAGAAGACAAACTGAAAAGGAATGAAAGATGTCAACATCAAAATAGAGCAGAGGAGAAGTCAGTAGAAAGTGGCAGGAGTCAAAAGAGAGGCACCATAAGCTATTAGTTACCTGGAGGTTCACAGTACAACAATAAGGCAAAGCCACCAACTTAGGTGAGACCACAAACTGTAAACAGGCCCCATCACCCACTTGGCAGTGAGCTCACTACTAGGCTGCCTGGGCCACACTCCATTGTGATTGAATTGCGGTTCTTAAATGCATTACAACTGCAAATGGCCACAAACCACTACTAATATCAGTGCACTTTTCGATTTCCAGTTCACACTCTGACTGCAGAGAACAGACTGCGAGAGTTCAGGCTCCAGTATGAATGTTGAGGTTTTTATGATCGGCATTGATATGACAGATATGAGAGACATATTTTTGGAGTCATGACGAAGTGCTGAATCTAACGCATTGTCCTACATTACTGGGCGGTCATGGCAGCACCTCCAAATTAATATTGGTCAGATGGATGTACTATATCTATGCCATGTTTCCTATCTATTGAAAGATAAAATCATGATAGGAAATATGGCATTAATATCTCCCGCCTGGAATCTCCTAGGGCAAAGATATTGTAAAAGTTAGGGATTCCATAATTTTCTAAAGCTCTACATCAGCAGATTTCATGAGAAGCCATTTTATAAGTCACTGGAGGAGAGGTATGAAGTGATGGCCGGGGGACCACCACGGTGCAGGAAGACTACTGTACACAAGATGAGGTGCAAACAACAAAGTGTAGATTTATTGGGAGACAAGGAATGAAGTGGGTGAGGAAGATTGCAACAGGGGTATACAATGGCAAGAGACACTTTACAAGAGTTATGAACTTTATCTTGTCCGTAAAATAGCACGGTGTTACAACTATTACAGCCTCAAAATATGTCTCACAAGCAAATTTAAACAATAAACAAATAACGATGCTACTCTACATATAACCTCCCTGGCCTTTACTAAGCAGGCCCCACGGCTGCTGTGTACTGACTACTGAAGCCTACACTAGGCCCTAACAGGTGCACCAAACAGGAACAGACTCACGGTGATGTTGGGGACTCAGGTCCAGTCCCAGGGGGCCCCCAGCAGTCTAATATGGCGGTGCGCACGGCTTTCCGTCAGCTTTGTGAAATGTGGTCTTCTCCTTGCTTCTGGGTCCTAGGGATGCTCCTGGAAACTGTAAGTCCCTTTCTCAGTAACTTTGTGGCTTCACAAACTAGCACAGAACAGCCACCTTTGCTGTACCCGGAAAAGACTTGCAAATTTCACAAGTACACTGTGTCCCAGGCTGTGGGACCTTTCTTGTAGCAAACAGCACACAGTTCTCTCTGTCGCAGCTTCAGCTCACACACACAGTTTAGGCTCAACTCCTCCCCTTATTCTAGGGCAGTTCATCTTCACAGTCTATAGCAGGGGGGAAGCAGAACATTCCATCACACCAAACAAGGGGGTGCTGCCTCTTAAAGTGGCAGCGTGTTACTGTCCATAACAGCACCACCCTCTTACATGCCTCCCTTCTTAATGATGGTCGTCCTCGGCCATCACAGCATCAAGGTCGAAGCGTAATGAAGGAACGTGCAATGCGGAAACAGCACCTATAAAGGAGGCAACAAAGTTGGAAAAACAGACAGAGCACACTGTTCTACATATCGGACTGGTGGAACCCCTGCATTAGACCTCTGGGATCTCCAGAGCTCTTGGCTGTCAGGCAAGGCTTGACTATCTTCCAGAGGAACACTTGCTGCAGGAGTCATCGTGGGCTCTTGTCTGGTCTTGTTCTCGCGTGGTGGTACTGGTACATGCATGGGATTACCGTCTCTGTGCGGCTGAGGACCCCCTACATCAGGGACGGTCCACCACTCGACATCGATTTCACCATCAGGCATGACAGATTCGGGAAGTGGAGTAGCGCCTTCAGGCGACAATGGTGTAGAACAGATCGGCAGGGCCTCAGCATATTTCTGTGAAGTACTCTAGGGGCGGATGCCCCACTCAATTTGCACCTTGTAGACAGGGCCGTTAGCATACACTCGCTCGATTACTCTATAAGGCTGTACTTCCCATCTCTCACTTAGTTTTCCCTTGGGGCGCTTCTCTCTGACTAACACTCGGTCTCCGGGTTGGAGTGGTAACTCTTGAGTCGGTTTACGGCCTGTATGCTCTTTTTCTTGCAGCTGCTGACCCGCCAACCGCCGTTTTTAGTCGTTGCCGATGCTCTTTCACCCATGAGGTGACCGTTCACTCCATCAGCTCCTCTGGCTGTTCCAAATTCAGCTCAATAATCTCCCGTCCAGCTCTTCCAAACAGCAGTAGATAGGGGGTATAACCCGTGGTGGAGTGGACCCGATTGTTGTAGGTCCAGACCAACTCTGGCAGGTAGTCTGGCCAACACGCCTTCTTATCCTCCTCCAACGTTCTCAGCATTTGAAGTAAGGTTCGGTTGAAGCGTTCACATGCTCCGTTGCCTTGAGGATGGTAAGGGGTGGTACGGGACCGCTTGATGCCATACATACGATACAGTTCTTCCATCACCTTGCCTTGGAAACAAGCGCCTTGGTCGGAGTGGATGCGCTTTGGGCACCCATACACCCGGATGAAGTCTTGACAGATGGCTCGCGCCGCTGACTCTGCAGTCTGATCTCTAGTCGGGGTAACTACTGCGAACTTGGAGAAATGATCAGTCATCACCAAACAGTACTGTAGCCCCCAGGCCGAGTGTCCCACGAGGAGATAGTCAATCATCAAGACTTCTAGCAGTTCCTTAGTTTGCATGGTCTGGATGGGTGCTCTCTGTTCGGTACTCTTAATGAGGTCGCATACTCGACATTGCCGGCAAACCTCTTCCACCACAGACTCCAACCGGGGGCAATACACATATCGCTGTAACCACTGGTAGGTCTTTGTGGGCCGGAAGTGAGCTCCAAATTCATGGGCTTCTCTAGCTATTTCTTGAGCCATTTTTCCTGGGATGACCACCTGCCACCTTACTTCCATATCTTTTGGTTGTTGTCTCTTGCGATATAACACTGATTCTCGCACTTCCAGTCTATCCCACTGGTGTAAGATACTCTTCATTTCAGCATCCAGATCATCTCTCTCTTGTTTGCCAGGCTTCCGCTTCTGAGTTACCCACCATTTCATCTGTTTCAGCCCTTCGTCTTCATCCTGAACATGTCCCCATTCGTCATTGGTTCTCCCCAGGGACCGGGGTAGTGCGCAGGCCTCCCTTCTTGACTGGGCCACGGCCACTGGGGGCTTGAACTTACGAAAATCTGGGGTCTCCTCCTCTTCGAGTTGTTCATCGAGATCCCCCACTGGAGTCTCCACAGTCACTCTTGACAGCCCGTCAGCATTTGCGTTTTCGGTAGCAGAGCGATAACGGATGGTAAAGTCAAACTTGGCTAGGCAAGCCACCCATCGTTGTTCTAAGGCCCCCAATTTAGCATTCTCAAGGTGGGCCAGGGGATTATTGTCTGTTCGAACTTGAATCTTGGTCCCTGCCAGGAAGCCCGCAAACTTCTCTGTCATGGCCCACACCAGGGCCAGGAGCTCTAACCGGAAGGAGCTGTAATTGTGGGGGTTTCTTTCGCTGTCTTGCAGGGACCTGCTGGCATACCCGATGACTCTCTCATGTCCATCCTGTATCTGAGAAAGTACGGCACTGAGTCCATGAAGGCTACCATCTGTGTACAACAAGAACGGTTGATCGAAATCTGCATAGGCCAAAATCGGGGCTGAAGTAAGAGCATTCTTTATAGCCTGGAAGGCCTCGTCTTATCTCTGGGCTCAAGGGATGTACTGGGTCTTCGGCACTCCGGCGGTCCCCCTCAGCAGCTCATTCAGGGGACCTTAGCGAAGTCTTTGACAAACCGGCGGTAGTACCCGGCAAGCCCCAGAAAGGCCTGAAGTTCTCTCACCGTGCGAGGGACTGGCCACATCTGGATAGCAGCCACTTTTTCTGGTGAGGGTAGAACTCCATCTTGTGACACTATGTGGCCCAGGTACTCTATCTCTCTCTTGAAGAGGTGGCACTTCTTTGGCTTCACCTTCAGGTTATGAGCCCGCAGTCTTCCGAGCTGGACAAGGTGTTCTTCGAATGAGGCCGAAAACACAATGATGTCATCCAGATAGATAGCCTCAAAATTTAAGTCTCCCAAACACTTTTCCATCAGCCGTTGAAACATGCCCGGAGCATTGGAGAGCCCGAAGGGCATCCGGTTAAACTCAAACAGTCCCATAGGGAGGACGAAGGCGGTTTTTTCTCTGTCTTTCTCTGCCACGGCTACTTGCCAGTATCCGCTTGCTAGGTCCAGGGTGGAGAAGTACTTGGCTTTCCCCAATGCTGTCAAGGATTCCTCGATGCGGGGCAACAGATATGAGTCTCGAACAGTGCAGGCATTGAGTTTCCCGTAGTCTACACAGAACCAGATGGTCCCATCCTTTTTCTTGACTAGCACCACCGGGGCTGCCCAAGGGCTCTGACTACTCTGGACCACCCCTGAATCCAGCATCTGCCTCAGTAATGTTTTCACCTCTTGATACATCTTGGGCGGGATCTGCCGGTATCGTTTTTAATTGGACGAGCTTCTCCGGTCGGTATCTCGTGCGTGATTACTTCAGTACAGCCGAAATCCTCGGCGTGATGGGCGAATGCGGCCTGATGTTCCCACAGCATAGCTTCTATTGCTTGCACACGTTCAGGGCCCAGAGCCTTCACATCCACTTCCATTTGATTAAGGATGACCCATCCACTCCACTCCGGGGATGGCGTCTCTTCGGCCCCCACAGCAACTGCTAGGGTCCACCCCACACCTTCTTTCGGCGATAAAGACATCTTCTGACTCACCACTTCGCCCTTATGTAGGTACACCAGGGCCAGATCTGTCCCTTGTGGCAAGGTGACCTCCCCGGAGCCCACATTCAAAGCTCTTATGGGGACGTGTCCTCGCTGGACCACAGCTATTGTACGAGCTATCATGACTTCTTGGTCCACTCCTCCACCTACAACAGGCTGAACAATCACTTCCAACCTGTCAAGGTTGCGATGCGTCCCCACTTGAAGGTATACTATAGTTTCTCGCTCGGGAGGCAGGATTACAGGTTCTTTACCAGGAGCCCTGATGACCGCTACCGTCTGATAGGATGGCACACTCTTCTGCGTCCCACAGAAGTGGATCAGTCATTGAAGAGCTTCTTGAGTAGGCTTATGTGTAGTAGCCTTCCAATATCCAGGTCCCCGTTTGGTAAACATAATCTGATCGAGTTCATGTAGGATATTCATCCCCAGTACGACAGGCACATCTTCTTTGATAGGCTCAGGGACTAGCAGGATCCCTTTTCTCCCCACTTCTTGCCCACAGATTCGAATATTCATCCACACGACCCCTGTGACCGGGATCGGTTGTTGGTTGGCAGCAAACAACCGGATCAATGTCTCTTTTTCTGGCTTGGCCAGGGCCTGGAAATGCTGCTTGAAATACGATTATGGCATCGTCGTCACTTGTGAACCGGTATCTACCAGGCAATCCACTAGAACTCCCTCAAATTCAGCACGTAGGATGGGACTCCCAGCATTCAAGTGTTCGTTATGATATGGAGTGGCCTCTCTCCTCGCCTCCCCTGCAGAGTGCCGCACTACTGCGGGGGTTGGTAGTTTAATGGTGGCTTCCGCTGGCCTTGAGTATAGTTCCGACAGTCTCTTGCAAGGTGCCCCCGTCCTCCACATTCCCAGCATTGGATGCCTCCTCCTCGCCGGGGGGGCAACTCGAGCCTGTCCTCGTGCCTCCGATGCCTGACGGGAGGGGGCTTGTTCCCACTGATCCCTTGTCGGTTGGGCTGAAGAATGGTTGCATGAGTATGGTGGGTCAGGCTCTTGTAGTTCCCCCACTCTTCGCTCCATCTGGGTCAGTTTCTCTTGCACATTAACAAGGAACTGCTGCAAGTCTTGCACTACCTGGACCAGCACCTCTTGATGGTTTGGGTCTCCTCTGGAATTGGCGCCCTGGACACGCATCACTCCAGACGCATAGCTCTCTTTTTTACTTACTGTTTCCACCAGGATTTGACGAAACATAAGGGCCGGATCTGCCCGGACCCGAACTGACAGTGCTCGCCTCAAGGATGTGCTGTGCAGTCCCAGAATGAATTGCTCCTGGAGTATCCGGTCTTTAGAGCCCATGCCACCAAATCCATCCGCCTCCTTTCTCTACACCTCTGCTAACACATCTTGCAGTGCTGTTGCATACTGAGTAATTCCTTCTTCTTCCCGCTGCAGCCTAGAGAAAAATTTGGCGCGAAGGTGTCCTGCGCTAGCAGTCTCACCGTAGATCTCTTCCAGGAACTTCACTAGCTCCTTCAGGGTACTGCGGGTGAGTTCTGGTTGTAGGCAGACGTTTCTGCGGGCTTCTCCCTCTAGGGCAGTTAAAGCGATGTCCGCTTCAAGGTCTGGGCTGATCTTATAAATCTTCAGGGTGCTTTGCAGCCGGGACACCCTGTCTGACAGTGGCATATTCTTGCCGTCAAACTTTGGTAGCACACTAAATATAGTGCCCATAGGGAGTGTCCTTGCAGGGGTTCCACCAATGCCCACAGCATCCCCATTAATGTTAGCATTCCTGCCATTGTTGTCTGCTGCCTCCATCTTGGTGACAGTACCCTGCTCGCAGCGCCACTTGAAGCGATGGCCGGGGGACCACCCGGTGCAGGAAGACTACTGTACACAAGATGAGGTGCAAACAACAAAGGGTAGATTTATTGGGAGGCAAGGAATGAAGTGGGTGAGGAAGATGCAAACAGGGGTATACAATGGCAAGAGACACTTTACAAGAGTTATGAACTTTATCTTGTCCGTAAAATAGCACGGTGTTACAACTATTACAGCCTCAAAATATGTCTCACAAGCAAATTTAAACAATAAACAATTAACGATGCTACTCTACATATAACCTCCCTGGCCTTTAATAAGCAGGCCCCACGGCTGCCGTGTACTGACTACTGAAGCCTACACTAGGCCCTAACAGGTGCACCAAACAGGAACAGACTCACGGTGATGTTGGGGACTCAGGTCTAGTCCCAGGGGGCCCCCAGCAGTCTAATATGGCGGTGCGCACGGCTTTCTGTCAGCTCTGTGAAACGTGGTCTTCTCCTTGCTTCTGGGTCCTAGGGATGCTCCTGGAAACTGTAAGTCCCTTTCTCAGTAACTTCGTGGCTTCACAAACTAGCACAGAACAGCCACCTTTGCTGTACCTGGAAAAGTCTTGCAAATTTCACAAGTACACTGCGTCCCAGGCTGCGGGACCTTTCTTGTAGCAAACAGCACACAGTTCTCTCTGTCGCAGCTTCAGCTCACACACACAGTTTAGGCTCAACTCCTCCCCTTATTCTAGGGCAGTTCATCTTCACAGTCTATAGCAGGGGGGAAGCAGAACATTCCATCACACCAAACAAGGGGGTTCTGCCTCTTAAAGTGGCAGCGTGTTACTGTCCATAACAGCACCACCCTCTTACAGGTATGTGGCCATGACTTGTGTTAATAAAAGCAAATGCTGAACCATAATAATAGTCCAATGAAGGTAGAAAGCAGCAGACAGCACATCAATGTTAGAATGCCGCTCCAGTCCAACGACCAAATTGGAAACAGAACAGTCCAGCACAAAAAAGGAACAGCATCCAATCCAGGTGATGAAAAAATTCACAACAAACTTTATTCTGCCATGATGCAACGTTTCGACCAATACAGGTCTTTGTGGCAGCATAAAGTTTGTTGTGAATTTTTTCATCACCTGCATTAGATGCTGTTTCTTTTTCATGCTGGACCATAATCATAGTCAGTCCTGGGAGATACAGTTCACTGTAGTTCTCTACCGTTACTTCCCAAAAACAAAGAGCTCCCCTTCATAACAGTCAGAGCCAATCCAGCGACATCAGGTTTAGTACGTTTCTTCTGTTTATCCATTTTACTTTATGTAATTGTATATAGTGTATTGCTCTGTCCATTTTGTAATAACTTTGCATATTTTTAAAAACACTCCCTATTTTTTGGATTAAAGGGAATCTGTCACACCCCATGATGTATATGACCTATTATTATGGGCACATGGTTCCTAGCGATGACTGTGCAGGGAGGAAGTGGGGAGAGCATATTATCGGGGCGCACACCGGAAGTCACACTGACTCGCCGATGCCTGAGCAGAAGATATCTGAATGCAGTGCCCACAGAAAGGAGAATGAGGAATGTATTTCTGAAGGAGTGAGGGGCGCAGGCGCAGGATTATAGGGGCCATAACGGACATGCATGGGAGGGGGTAATATTACAATGAAGACAGGAGGCAGTGAATTCTTCCAGACACCGCACACCCTGGAGCCTGGAAGAAATCATTAGCATAAAGACCGAATATAACATTTCTCCCCAACAAGACCATTAATATGAGGCATACAGGTAGGACTAGTTTAACATTTCTATTACCTGTATGCTCATCTTAATAGGTCATATACATCCCGAGGGGGGGGGGATTCTCTTTAAATATATAAAATGTAATTCCTTTGTTGCTCTTGCTCTATAAACCGCATTCCTGAATATGCTACCTCTAAGGCTCGGTGTCCACGATCAGGATGGCCGGCGGTATCGCCGCAGCGGCGAAGCCGCTCGGCGCTAAGCCCCGCCCCCTTTCTGGGACGCGATGATGCCGGATGTGTACTGTACACATCTGGGATCATCGCACCTCTCGCCATAGGGTCCTGTGATATTACTTGCGGCGACGCAGCATGGCCGCAGGTAGCACGGACATGCTGCGATCTGAAAAGACGCGCAGCATGTCCGGAGTCGCTTCCACGCATAGTGGACACGGGATTTCAAAAAATCCCCTCCACTATGCTGGAACATCTGGACGCTGCGTGTTTGACGCTGCAGCGTCAAACACGCAGCGTCTACTGACCGTGGACACATACCCTAACTGGTGTCCAATTGGCCTGTATAAACTAATGGTGGTGGCAGGTAGTTGCTTTGTTATTGTGGAGTTTGTAAGTGACCTTATAGGGGTATACACAGGTGGTCAAAATTGTTGGTACCCCTTGATTAATGACAGAAAAGTGGTCACAAAAATAACTTGAATCTGACAAAAGTAAGAATAATTAAAAAATCTATGACAATGAACAAATGAAAGTCAAACATTGCTTTTAAACCATGCTTCCACAGAATTTGAAAAAAATAAAACTCATGAAATAGGCCTGGACAGAAATGATGGCACCCTTAACTTAATATTTTGCTGCACAACCTTTTGAGGCAATCACACGATTCCTGTAACTGTCAATGAAACTTCTGCACCTCTCAACAGGTATTTTGGCCCACTCCTCAAGAGCAAACTGCTCCAGTTGTCTCGTGTTTGAAGGTTGTCTTTTCCAGACGGCATGTTTCAGCTCTTACCAAAGATGCTCAATAGGACTTCAGTCAGGGCTCATAGAAGGCCACTTCAGAATAGTTCAATGTTTTCTTCTTAGCCATTCTTGTTTTTAGCTGTGTGTTTTGGGTCATTATTCTGTTGCAAGACCCATGACCTGCGAATGAGACCAAGCTTTCTGACACTGGGCAGCACATTTCTCCTTAGAATCCCTTGATAATCTTGAGATTTAATTGTACCCTGCACAGATTTTAGACACCCTGTGCCAGATGCAGCAAAGCAGCCCCAGAACATAACAGAGCCTCCTCCATGCTTCACAGTAGGGACAGTGTTCTTTTTTGATATGCTTCATTTTTCCATCTGTGATCATAGAGCTGATGTGCCTTGCCAAAAAGTTCCATTTTTGTCTCATCTGTCCATAGGATATTCTCCCAGAAGCTTTGTGGCTTGTCAACATGTAGATTGGCAAATTCCAGTCTGGCTTTTTTATGATTTTTTTTCAACAATGGTGTCCTCCTTGGTTGTCTCCCATGAAGTCCACTTTGGCTCAGGTCTGACACTGATGTTCCTTGAGCTTGAAGTTCACCTTTAATCTGTTTAGAAGTTTTTCTGGGCTCTTTTGTTACCATTCGTATTATCCGTCTCTTTGATTTGTTATCAATTTTCCTCCTGCAGCCACGTACAGGGAGGTTGGCTACAGTCCCATGGTTCTTAAATTTCTGAATACTATGTGCAACTGTAGTCAAAGGAACATCAAGCTGCTTGGAGATGGTTTTATAACTTTTACCTTTAACATGTTTGTTTATAATTTTCTTTCTAATCTCCTGAGACAACTCTTTCCTTTGCTTCCTCTGGTCCATGTTGAGTGTGATACACACCATGTCACCAAACAGCACAGTGAGTATCTGTAGCCCTATATACAGGCCCACTCACTGATTCCAAGATTGTACACACCTGTGATGCTAATTAGTAGACATACTTTGATTTAACATGTCCCTTTTATCACATTATTTTCAGGGTTACCATAATTTCTGTCCAGGCCTATTTCATGAGTTTTATTTTTTTTAATTCTGTGGAAGCACGGTTGAAAAGCAAAGTCTGACTTTCATTTGTTCATTGTCATAGATTTTTAATTTATTAATACTTTTGTCAGATTCAAGTTATTTCTGTGACCATTGTGGGATTTCCTGTCATTAAATGAGGGGTACCAACAATTTTGACCACGTGTGTATATTCCATGAATTGGAATCGGATGTGTTTATACTATATGTTCACTTTGAGTTCCCTAATAACTGGCCTAGTAGCAAAAACAGCTGTGGCCTCGTCCATCACTCGTCTGTCAATTGCTACATTTTCCTGACAATTGGGTGCAAAGGATTGTTGGTTCTTGACAAATTGGTGGCAGCAGTGGGATCTGCCCAATTTCTCTGACAAATTGGTGGCAGCGGCGGGATCTGAGTAATCTCACTGCTGCTGTGCCCTAACATCGTCTTATTTATATATGCGCAAAAAAGTGGAAGACCATATTTTTGTGCATGTCCATAAAAGACGAACACTGCCAGGCTGCAAGCCAAATAGTGTCAACAGTGACCGTGTCAGCCTGATAATAGTGGATGGCTCCATCTTGGTTATGTCCAGGTTTCTTTTCAGTGATTCTGACGGAAAGTGTATGTTCTGTTCACCACTATATGTGTGTGAACCTATCTTTACATGCTTGTTTTTCAGTATCTTTCTCAGACACATGGCAAGAATTGATCCTCAATCACACCTTAATGTCTACTATACAGCAGTTTGTGCACCTTTCAGTATTGTGCATCAAGAATAATAATAATA